>NC_081570.1:82350363-82457024 GCF_022355385.1 Mustela nigripes | reverse complement strand
AGGGAAAAAGCCATGAGTTCTGTGCTTTGCTTTCTCCTCCTCTGGAATTCTGCTGCTCTCCTTGGTATTGAAACCGCACTCCTTGGTAGGTGAACTTGGTCTCGGCTGGATTTCTTGTTGATCTTCTGTGGGAGGGGCCTGGTGTAGTGATTCTCAAGTGTCTTTGCCCCAGGCAGAATTGCACCACACTTATCAGGGGCCGGGGTGAGTAATCCGCTCGGGTTTGCTTTCAGGAGCTTTTGTTCCCTGAGCACTTTCCGTAGACTTCTGGAGGACGGGAATACAAGTGGCGGCCTCCTGGTCTCCGGCCCTGAGGAGCCGAGAGCCCAGGGCCCCACTCCTCAGTGCGCCCTCAGAGAACAGCGCCAGTTACTACTGTCTGCCTGACCTCCAGCCGTGCTCCGAGCTCACTGAGCCTGCGACCGGTTCAAGGTTACACCGAGCTGTGAGCTTACTGTCGGCTCTGTCTCTGTAGCCGGCTTTCCCGTTCCAGTACCCGCAAGCTCTGCGACACTCAGACACCCCCGATCCTTCTGTGACCCTGCTGGACCTGAGGCCACGCTGACCCTGCGTGCGCTTCGCTCCAATTTAGCCTCTGGAGCGATGTCCCTCAGCGGAACAGACTTTTAAAAATCCTGATTTTGTGCGCCGTTGCTCCGCCACTTGCCGGGAGCCGGCCCCTCCCCCCGGGGTCTATCTTCCCGTCGCTTTGGATTCACTTCTCTGCCGGTCCTACCTTTCAGAAAGTGGTTGTTTTTCTGTTTCCAGAATTGCTGTTCTTCTTCTCTTCGATCTGCCGATGGATTTTCAGGTGTTTGCAATCTTTAGATAAGCTATCTAGCTGATCTCTGGCTAGCTGAAGTAGTCTCAGCCTGCTACTTCTCCGCCATCTTAACTCCTCCCCCCTATTTATTATTTTTTAAAGGTTTTATTTATTTGACAGAGATCACAAGTAGGCAGAGAGGCAGACAGAGAGAGAGGAAGGGAAGCAGGCTCACCACTGAGCAGAAAGCCTGATGCAGGACTCAATCCCAGGACCCTGGGATCATGACCTGAGCTGAAGGCAGAATCTAACCCACTGAGCCAGGTTTTCTGCCTATTTTTAAATTAGATTGATTTTTGTGTGTATGTTGAGTTACAGAAATTCTTTATATATTTTGGATACTAACTCTTTATCAGATATGTCATTTGCAATATATTCTCTCATTCAGTAGACTCTCTTTTAGTTTTGTAGATTGTTTCCTTTGCTGCACAGAAACTTTTTACTTTGATTTAGTCCCAATAGTTTATTCTTGCTTTTGCTTCCATTGCTTCTGGAGACACATCCGGAAAAATGTTGCTTTAGTCTATGTCAGAGATAGCTGCTTATGCTCTTTTCTAGGATTTTGATGTTTTAAGTGTCTCACATAGGTCCTTAATCCATTTTGCAT
Organism: Mustela nigripes; assembly: GCF_022355385.1. Taxonomy (NCBI): domain Eukaryota; kingdom Metazoa; phylum Chordata; class Mammalia; order Carnivora; family Mustelidae; genus Mustela; species Mustela nigripes. Next base: position 82,455,594 of record NC_081570.1, on the reverse strand, counting down.
TTATATTTGTGTATGGTGTAAGACAGTCGTCTAATTTCATTCTTTTGCATGTAGATATCTAGTTTTTCTCAACACCATTTATTGAAAAGAAAGTCCTTTTCCTATGGCATATACATTCCTCCTTTGTTGAAGATTATTTAACCATATAATTGTGAGTTTATTTTAGGGTTGTCATTCTGTCCATTGGTCTATGGGTCTGTTTTTGTGCTTTTACCATATTCTCTTAGTTAATGCAACTTTGTAGTATATCTTGAAATCTGGATTGTGATACCTCTGGTTGTATTTTCCTTTTCCAAGATTCCTTTGGTTATTTGAGGTCTTTTGTGGTTCCACATAAATTTTAGGATTATTTCTTCCAGGTCGTTGAAAAATGCTGTTGGTATTTTGATGGGGATTGCATAAATCTGTTGATTACTTTGGGTAGTATGGATTAGCATTGGTTCTTCCAAACTATGACCATGGAATATCCTTCTATGTGTGTCATCTTTATTTTTTTTTATTTCTTTTATATGGTTTTTAGACTATAAACTTTTTATAGTTTTTAGTTTTTAGTCTTAAACCAACTTTGTTATTTTATGTATTTTATACTTTTTTGGTACAATTATAAATGAAACTTTTTTCTTAATTTCTCTTTCTTTTTTAAATTTAAATTCAATTAGTAACATATAGTACATCATTAGTTTTTGGCGTAGTGTTCAGTGATTCATCAGTTGTATATAACACCTAGTGCTCACTACATCACGTGCCCTCCTTAGTGTCCATTACCTAGTTACCACATCCTCCCACCCACCTTTCCTTCCACACCCTCAATTTGTTTTCCAGAGTCAAGAGTCTGTCATGGTTTGTCTGTCTCTCTGATTTCTTCCCATTCAGTTTTCCTCTTTCTGCCACTTCATTATTAGTCTATACAAATCAACAAATTTCTCTATATTGATTTTGTATCCTGCTATAATACTGAATTCATTTATCAGCTCTAGTGGTTTTCTGGTGGTGTCTTTAGGTTTTCTATGTCATGTCATCTGCAAATAATGACAGTTTTAATTTTTCCTTACCAATTTGGATGCATTTTATTTCTTCTCTGATTGCTATGGCTAGAACTCCTGATATTATGTTGAATAAAAGTGATGGAAGAGGACATCCTTTTCTTTTCCTGATCTTAGGGGAAATTTATATGGCCTTTATTAAGCTGAGGTGTGTTCCCTCTAAACCTACCTTGTTGAGAGTTTTTATTGTGAAAAGATGTACTTTATCAAATGATTTTTCTACATCTATTGAAATGATCATATGGTTTTTGTCTTTCTCCTGTTGATGTGATGTGTCATGTTGATTTGTGAGAATTAAACCAGCCTTGCATCAAGGAATAAACCCCACTTATGACTGATGACTGAATGACTGATGATGAATGATGAATGATGAATTTAGCAAACATTTTTAATGTTTGCTAAATTTTGTTGAGGATTTTTACATCTATGTTCATCAGAGATATTGGCCTGTTCTCTATTTTTGTGTTGTCTTTACCTGGTTTTGGTATCAGGGTAACACTGGCCTCATAGAGTGAATTTGCAATTTTTCCCTTCACATATTTTTTGAGTAGTTTAAGAACAATAGGTATTAATGCTTCTTTAAATGTTTGGTACAATTTGGCTGTGAAGCCATCTGGCTCTGAACTTCTGTTTGTTGAGAATTTTTTGGACTACTGATTCAATCTCCTTGCTGGTAAATGTGTTTCTAAGAATTTATCCATTTCTGTTAGGTTGTCTAATCTGTTGATATACAGTTTTCATATTATTCTTATGCAATTGTATTTCTGTGGTGGTGGTTGTTAACTTCTATTTCATTTATGATTTTGCTTGAATCCTTTCTCATTCTCTTTCTCTGATGAATATGGCTAGAGATTTGTCAATTTCATTGATCTTTTCAAAGAACCAAATCCTAGTTTCATTGACCTGTTTTATTGGTTTTTTTTCTTAGTTTCTATATCATTTATTTCTGTCCTAATATTTATTATTTCCTTTCTTCTTCTGGTTGGGATTTTGATTGTTCTTTTTTAGCTCCTTTAGAGTGTAGGGTTAGCTTATTTGAGATTTTTCCTGCTTTTGGTGTAGGCTTGTTTTGCTATAAACTTGGCTCTTAGAACCACTATTACTGCATCCAAAAGGTTTTGGACCATTGTGTTTTCATTTTCAATTGTTTCCATATAATTTTAGATTTCTTGTTTGATTTCTTGGTTGGCCAAGTTATTGTTTAGTAGTATTTTATTTAACCTCCATGTATTTATTCTCTTTCCATATTTTTTTTTCTTGTGGTTGATTTATAGTTTCATAGTGTTGTGGTAAGAAGAGAAGCATGATATCACTTTGCTATTTCTGAATTTGCTGAGGTTTAGTTTGTGGCCTACTAGGTGACCTGTTCTGAAGAATGTTCCATGATCTCTTGAAAAGAATGTGTATTCTGCTGTTTTTAAGATGGAAAGTTTTGATATATCTGTTAAATCCATCTGAACTAATGTGTCATTCAAAGCTACTAGTTCCTTGTTGATTTTCTGTTTGGATGATTTGTCCATTGGTGTAAGTGGGGGTGTTAAAGTCCCCTACTATTATTATATTATGATTGATTATCTCCTTTATGTTTGTTATTAGCTGTCTTATATTTTGGGGTGCTTCCATGTTGGGTGCATAATTATTTAAAACTGTTATATCCTCTTGTTGGATTTTTCTCCTTTATTATTATATAGTGTCCTTCCTTGCCTCTTACAGTCTTTGTTTTAAAGTCTGTTTTATCCAATGTAAGTATTATTTCCGTTCTAATTTTCATTATTTCCTTCTAACTACTACTTTGGAATTTTGGTTTTTTTTCTAGCTCCTTTATGTATACGTTCATTTTGTTTGAGATTTTTCTTGCTTCTTGAGATAGGTCTGTATTACTATAAACTTCCCTCTTACAGCAATTTTTCCTGCCTCTCAAAGATTTTGGACCATTGGATTTTCATGTCCCCATGTATTACTTTATTTCCCCTTTGATTTGGTTGATTCATTTATTGTTTAATAGCATGTTATTCAATAGCATTTATTGTTTAATAGTATTTTAAGGATTTTTCCTTTTGGTTGATTTCTAGTTTCATAGTGCTGTGGCCAGAAAAGACGTGTGACTTCAGTCTTTTTGAATTTTTAGAGATTTTTTGTGGCCTAATATGTGATCTATTCTGGAGAATGTTCCATGCACACTTGGAAAGAATGGGTATTCTGCTCTTTTTGGATGGACATTCTGAATGTATCACTTAGATCCACCTGGTCCAATGTGTCATTCAAAGCCAGTTTGTTCACTGTTGATGTTTGTTTGTTTGTTTTGTTTGTTTGGGTGATCTATTCATTGATACAAGTGTGGTGTTAAAGTTTCCTACTATTATTGTATTACTATTGATTACTTCTTTTATGTAAGTTATTAACTGTTTTATGTATTTGGATGCTCCCATGTTGGGTGCATAAATATTTACATTTGTTATATCCTCATGTTGGATTATCTCTTTTATTATTATTATTTATTAAAGTAATTATTGGTAAGATTTATTGTCATTTTATTCCTTGTTTATTGTTATTTTGCAGTTCTCTGTTACTTTCTTTTCTTGCTCTCTCATGGTTTGCTGGCTTTCTTTAGTGATATATTCAGATTCTTTTTATTTTTTGCATATCAATGACTGGTTTTTGATTCTTGGTTACTAGTAGGTTTGAATATAACATCTTATGCATATAACAGTCTATATTAAATTGATGGTCACTTACATTTGTATCTAATCTTTACCCTTCTCCCCTCACATTTTAGGTATATGGTGTCATATTTTACATTCTTTTACTTGGTGAATCCCTCCCTTCTTCTATGATCCTCTACACTATTTCTTATGTTCCACATATGATTGAAACCATATGATAATTATCTTTCTCTGATTGTATTTCTCTGAAATAAGTGGCTATTTCACTTATTTCTCTGGTTGACATAGCATAATACTCTCTAGTTCTATCCATGTTGATATAAATGGTAGGTATTCATCCTTTCTGATGGCTGAGTAATACTGCATTATACATATGAACGACATCTTTATCCATTCATCTGTTTAAGGATATCTCATCTCTTTCCACAGTTTGACTATTGTGGATATTGTTGCTATGAACATTTGGGTACAGGTGTCCCTTATTTTTGCTACTACTGTATCCAATAATGAAATTGCTGGGTCATAGGGTAACTCTATTTTTAACTTCTTGAGGAACCTCCATACTGTTTTCCAGAGTAGCTATACCAGTTTGTATTCCCAGCAACATTGTAAGAGGATTCCCCATCCACATCCTCGCCAGCATATGTTATTCCTTCTCTTGTTAATGAATTGAATATGTAGATTGCTCTGAGCAGCATAAACATTTTAACAATGTATATTCTTCCAATTCATGAACATGGAATTTTTTTTTTTTTCATCTCTTTGTGTCCTCAATTTATTTCATAAGGGTTCTGTAGTTTTTAGAGTACCAATTTGGTTAGGTTTATTCCTAGGTATCTTATGGGTTTTGGTGCAATTGTAAATGGGATCGATTCCTTAATTTCTTTTTCTTCAGCCACATTGTTAGTGTATAGAAATGCAACTGATTTCTGTGCATTGATTTTGTTCCCTGCTATGTTGCTGAATTGCTGTGTAAGTTCTAGAAATTTTGGGGTAGCATCTTTTGGCTTTTCCACATAAAGTATTATGTCATCTGTGAAGAGCAAGTTTGACTTTTCCAATTTGAGTGCCTTTTGTTTTGTTGTCTGATTGCTGAAGTTAGAACTTCTATGTGTTGAACAATAATGGTGAAAGTGGACATCTGTGTCATGTTGCTGAGCTTAAGGGAAAAGGTCTCAGTTTTTCCCCATTGAGAATGATATTCACTGTGGGCTTTTAATAGATAGCTTTTATGATATTGAAATACATTCCCTCTATCCCTACATTTGAAGAGTTTTAATCAAGAAAGGATGCTGTATTTTGTCAAATGCTCTCTCTGCATCAGTTGAGAAGATCATATGGTTATTGTCTTTTCTTTTATTAATATGATCTATCATATTGATTGATTTGTGAATGTTGAATCACCCTTATGTCCCAGGAATAAACCCCACTTGGTTGGGGTGAATAATCTTTTAATGTACTGTTGGATCCCATTGGCTAGTATCTTGGTGAGTATTTTGGCATCTGTGTTTATCAAGGATATTGGTCTGTAATTCTTTTTGATGGGCTCTTTGCCTGGTTTGGGATCAAGGTAATGCTGACCTCGTAGAATGAATTTGGAAGTTTTCCTTCTATTTCTATTTTTGAAATACCTTTAAGAAGATAGGTATTAGTTTTTCTTTAAATGTTTGGTATGATTCCCTTGGAAAGCCATCTGGCCCTGGACTCTGGTTTTTTGGGGAGGTTTTTGCAATCTTTGTTTTAAAGTCTATTTCATCCAATGTGAGTATTGCTATTCCAGCCTTCTTTTGACACCATTTTCATGATAAATGTTTATTCATCCCCTCACTTGCAATCTGCAGGTATCTTTAGATCTAAAATATTTCTCTTCTAAGCAGCATATAGATAGGTCTTCCCACCCCCCACTCTGTCACCCTATGTCTTGTTTTTGGAGCATTTAGTCCATTTACATTAAAGTAATTATTGACAGATATGTATATATTGCCATTTTGTAAACTTGTTTTGTTTGTAGCAGTTTCTATAGGTTTTCTCTGATCCTTTCTCCTCTTTCTCTTTCGTGGTTTATTGGCTATCTTTAGTGATATACTTGGATTCCTTTCTCTGTATTCTTTGTATTAGTGGGGGTTTTCACTTTTTTTTCCATTATTTTATTTTATTTTTTTTATTAGTGGTTTTGATTTGTGGCTACCATTAGGTTTATATACAATATCTTCTGCATTATAGCAGTCTATATTATGTTGATGGTAGCTTAAGTTTTGTCCCATTCTTTTTCCTCTCTCTCCCATGTTTTAGGTATATGGTGTCATATTTTACATCCTTTAGTTTTATAAATACCTTGGCTTTTACAAAAATGTTATTTTTATTGCTTCTGTGTTTTTTTATTTTTCATTCTCTCACTTATGTTCTTCTTTTCCACTCAGACTCCCCTTTGATATTTCTTGTGAGACTGGCTTAACGGTCAAGAACTCCTCTACTTTTTCTTTGTCTGAGAAACCCTTTATCTTTGGGGTCCTTTATCTCTAGACTCCTAACACATAAAAATGGACACAGAAAGTCAGCCAAAAGGAGACAGAGAAACATCTCCTAAATGAAATGACCAAATAACTGCAAGTGACCAAAACAAAATTAATATAGTGATATGCCTGATAGAAACTTTAAAGTAGGGACACCTGGGTGGCTCAGTCAGTTAAGCATCTGCCTTTGGCTCAGGACATTATCCCAGGGTCCTGGGATTGAGTCCCAAATCAGATTCCCTGCTCAGCAGGAAGCCTGTTTCTTCTTCTGCCTGTTGCTCCCCCTGTTGTACGCGTGCTTGCTCTCTCTCTCTGACAAATAAAACAAATAAAATATTTTAAAAACAAGAAAATTTAAAGTAATGATCATAAACATACTCATGGGACTGGAGAAAAGAGTGGAGGACACTAGTGAGACCCTTAACAGAGATTTAAAAATCAGTAACACAATAAGTGAAATTAAAAATACACTCGATATAATGAGATCAATAACACAATAAGTAAAATTAAAAATACACTAAATATAATAAGTAGAAGGCTATATGAAGCAGAGAAATGAGTTAATGGCCTGGAAATCAGAGTAATGGAATATAACCAAATTAAGCAAAGGGGAGAAAAAAAAATGTGCAAATTGGGAATAGTCTTAGGTAATTCAGTGAACCTGTCAAGCATAATAACTTCCACATTACAGGGATTTCAGGAGAGAGATAAGGGGAAGGAAACAGATATCCAGATCCTGGAGGCAAAGAAATTCCCCAAATATTCACCCCATGGAGGTCAATGCCAAGACACATAGTAATTAAAATGGCAGAAAGTAGTGATAAAAATTTTTTTAAAGCAGCAGAAGAAATAGTTACCTACAAGGGAAACCCCACAGGGTTATCAGCAATTTTTTCTGCCTAAACTTTGCAGACCAGAAAATGGTGGCATGTTGTATTCAAAATGCTGAAAGGGAAAAATCTGCAGCCAAGAATACTCTATCCAAAAAGGCTATCATTCAAGATGGTATTGTATGTATTGCCATTTTGTTATTTGTTTTGTGGCTGTTTTTTGGTTGGTTGGTTGGTTTTTTATTTCTTTCTTTTAATCCTTCTCTTATTCTCTTTCTTTATGTTTAATGACTTACAGTTTTATGTGTGACTATCTTCCTCTTCTTTTGTGAACTATTGATTTGGGGTTTGTGGTTACAATGGAGTTTATATCTAACATCCTAAATATATTGCAATCCATATTAATTTAATGGTCACCTAAGTTTGAACACATTCTAAAAGCCATATTTTATACCTTTGTGTTTTATGTATTCTTTTTCTAATTTTATAGATACAATTAATTTCACTTCTTTTTTGTTTTACTCTTCAAACCAGCTTTATAATTGATCTACTACTTTTACTGTATGTTTCTTTTTACCAGTGAAGTTTTTTTTTCTTTCATAATTTCTTATGTCTAGTTATGGCCTTTTCACTCAAAGAAGTCCCTTTAACATTTCTTACAAGGCCAGTTTCATGATAATGAGCTCATTTGTTTGTCTGGGAAACTCAATTTCTCTTTCAGTTTTGAATGATAATCATGTTGGGTAGAGTATTCTTGGTTGAAGGATTTTTTTTCTTTCAGTACTTTGAATTTATCATGCCACTGTCTTTTGTCTTGCAAAGTTTCATTGAAAAATCAGCCGATAGCCTAATGGAATTTCCCTTGTATGTAACGGTTTGCTTTTCTCTTGCTGCTTTTAAGATTGCCTCTTTCTTTCTTTCTTCCTTTCTTTCTTTTAATATTTTATTTATTTGACAGACAGAGATCACAAGTAGGCAGAGGCAGGCAGAGAGAGAGAGGGGAAAGCAGGTTCCCTGCTGAGCTGAAAGCCTGACCTGGAGCTCGATCCCAGGACCCTGAGATCATGACCTTAGCCAAAGGCAAAAGCTTAACCCTCTGAGCCACCCAGGTATCCCTTCTTTTTAATTTTTCTTATTTTAACTACTGTGTTGTAGTATAGACCCCTTTAGTTCATACTGTTTTGGTACTTCTGTGTTTCCTGGCCTGGATGTCTGTTTTCTTCTTTAGATTAGGGAAGTTCTCAGCTATTATTTCCTCAGGTAAGTTTTCTGCCCCCTTCTCTCTCTCTCATCTCCTTCTGGAACACCTATATTGCAAATGTTGTTTTTTTGCTATTATCACAAAGGTCACTTAATCTATTCTCATTTTCTAAATTCTTTTTTCTTTTTGATATCCAACCTCATTGCTTCCTATTATGCTGTCTTCTAGAGCCTTAATCCATTCTTCTGCCATCCTCTGTTCTACTGTTGTTTCCCTCAAGTGTATTTTTCATATAAATTTATTCCTTAGCTCTGACTGCTCCTTTTCAATATTTCCTATCTCTTTGTTGAAGTTCTCACCAAGTTCATCCACTGTCTTCTCAAGCCTGGTATCTTTAGGACCATTACTCTGAACTATCTTTATAAATGCAGACTGAATTTCATTTAGCTTTTCTGCTGTGGTTTTGTCTTGGTCTTTCTTTTGGAACATATTCTTCTGTCTACTAATTTTGTCTTACTCTCTGTGTTTGTTTTATACATACTTGGTAGGCAGCTATTTCTCCTGGTCTTGAAAATAGTGACCTTATGAAAAAGGAATTTTGTGGAGCCCTGTAGTTCAATTCCCCTTGATCACCAGAACCAGATGCACCAGGGTTTTCACCTGCATGGGATGCTTGTGTCCTGTTGTAATTGAGTGGGAACTGCTGTGGACATGCTATTGGTGGGTGCTGGCCCTCAGCCCAGATTCATACAGTGACCTGCCTCATCTGCTGTGGTGGCACTTGTGGGGAGGGCTTGTCCTTTGTATAACTGGTTTAGCACTGCTCTAGCCCCTGTTGTTTTGCTGGTGGGTATGTCTAGTCTTCTTGCCTGACCCCAAGGTCAGTTATCTGCAATGACCCTGCTCCATGCATGCACCTGTGTAGATTTAGCACCCCTCCCCCCCACCATGAGTCACTTTGGAGGGACAGCTATCAAAGCTGGGACTGCCCATCAGGTGTCATGGGGTGATAGATGTTTTGTGGGGATGCTGGTTCTGACCAAGAATATCACCATATGTGATTGGTAAGAAATATTTTGAAATAGTCCTTGCTGGGGTGGGTGGGTTGAGTGGAATGGGCCTGAGGGAAAATAGTAGGGCAGGGCAAGTGATGCTAGCAAGGTAGATGGAGTTTCAAAATGGGATCCTGCAAGCATCTGTCTAGCTAGACTGAAAAACAAAATGCAAGAAAAATGGTTCTTGGCAACACGTCTGTTTCTATAAAAACAGGTACCTAATACCTGCAGATACCTGCCCCTCTGGCACATGCCCTAAATCAATAAATCTTCATGTATTACCCAACTGCTTTTCTTTTCTTTCTTTTTCTTTTTTTACAATTTTTTTACATAACAATAACACATAAACATTAATTTATTTGGCAGTTTGTAGAAGAACATTGGCTTAGAAATTAGATATATTATAATGGAATGTGGTAAATTTTATATAAACTGACAAGCATAAATTCTTAAAAAGTTATATAATTTGGGTATAATGTTTAATTTAGAGTAGACATTTGTTTTTGAATTATTCTCACTAAGTTAGCAATTCCCAGTAAGTTTAAAACATGCTTTACATTTTTATTTTTTAAATTTATTTTTTATTTATTTTCAGCATAACAGTATTCATTATTTTTGCACCACACCCAGTGCTCCATGCAATCCATGCCCTCTATAATACCCACCACCTGGTACCCCAACCTCCCACCCTCCACCCCTTCAAACCCCTCAGATTGTTTTTCAGAGTCCATAGTTTCTCATGGTTCACCTCCCCTTCCAATTTCCCCCAACTTCTCCTCTCTAAGATGCCCTTCAACAGATGAATGGATAAGGAAGATGTGGTCCATATACACTATGGAGTATTATGCCTCCATCAGAAAGGATGAATACCCAACTTTTGTAGCAACATAGACGGGACTGGAAGAGATTATGCTGAGTGAAATAAGTCAAGCAGAGAGAGTCAATTATCATATGGTTTCACTTATTTGTGAAGCATAACAAATACTAGCTGCTTTTCAAACTACTACTTCTGTGCTGTGTCTCAGGCCTAGTGAAAAAGTGTGCTGGCCCTTTAAGAGCAAATCCCTGGTTTCCTGTGGTCCTCTAACTCTCAGAAAATTAAGCCCCACTGATTTTTAAAACTCCCAGAGTTAAGTACCCATGATTTTCAAAGGTAGACATTATGAGGACTTGTCTTCCTAGTTCTGTACCCCAGGGCCAGAGACCCTGGTGTGGAACTTGATCCCTCATTCATTCTTGTGATTCTCCTGCTTGCTTGCAGTGCCAGGGTTTTGGTTCCCAGCTATGTCTCCTCCATACCTACCCTTTTTGATGCAGGATTCTTCATGACTTTAGCTGCTGAAGATCTGCTCTGTCAGTCTCAAATCATATTCAGAGTGAGTTGCAATACATATATAGTTATTGCCTTGGTGTTTCCCATGGGAGGAGGTAAGCTCAGGATCCTCCTACTCTGTCATTTTCTCTTGCCCCCTCTGTGGTACCTTTGTTATCTTCCTTGTGTTGTTCTTGATCTTAGAAGAAGAGCTTTTAGTTTTTTACCATTGAGTATGATGTTAGTTGTAGCTTTCTTATATGGCTTTTATTACATTGAGATAATATCCTTCTATTCTCATTTGTCGGGTGTTTTTATCATAAAAAGGTGTTAAATTTTGTCAAAAGCTTTTTTCTGAATCTTTTGACATCATCATGTGATTTTTTCCCTTCATTCTGTTAATGTGTGTATCACATTGATTTTTATATGTTGAGTCATCCTTGCATTCCAGGGATAAACCAACTTGCTCATTATATAAGATACTTTTAGTGTGCTGTTGAATTCAATTCGCTATTGTTTTGTTGAGGATTTTTACATCTATATTCATAAGGGATATTAGTCTATAGTTTTCTTCTTTGTTTGTCTCTGGTGTCAGTACAGTGTTGGCCTGATAAAATGAGTTGCAAGTGTTTTTTTCCTCAATTTTTGGAACAGTGTGAAAAATATAGGTACTCATTCTTTAAATGTTGGTAGAATACATCAGTGAAGACATCTGATCATTATATTTCCTTTGTTGGAGAGCTTTTGATTAGTGACTCAATCTTTGTAGGAGTTATAGATCTGCTCAGATTATTTATTTCTTCCTGATTCAGATAGTATGGCTCTAAGAATTTATCCATTTTTTAACTGGGCTACACAATTTATTATCATATAATTGTTCATAGTAGTTTCTTGAACCCTTTTTTTTTTTTTAATTTCAGTGGCGCCAGTTACCATTTCTCCTCTTTCACTTCTGTTTTAGTTCTTTCTCATTTTTAATTAGTCTAGTGAAGAATTTGTCAATTTTGTGAATCTTTTTTAAAAACCAACTCTTTTTTTTATTGATTTATATTCTCTATTTCATTTATTTCTGCTCTTTCTAAATTTTTCTTCCTTCTGCTAATTTGGGTTTTAGTTTGTTCTTTTTCTATTCCTTGAGTTATTACATTATATTGAGTTATATACATATGTATATACATAAACCTATATATACATGTATATGTATATACATATATATACACATCTATGTATATATATACATATATATACATAAATTTATGTATATATATGTATATACATATATATATCACACACACACGTGTGTGTATATAAATATATATACAGGCATTTAACACTCTAAACTTGCCTCTTGGTACTACTTTATCTGTATCATAAAGTTTGGTTCATTGTATATTCATTTTTATTTGTCTCCAGATATTTTCTAATTTCCTTTTGGATTTCTTCTTTGACCCATTGATCGTAAAAGAATATGTTGAATTTCTATTTCTGGATTTTCAGCATTTCCTTCTGTGGTTGATTTCTAGCTTCATTCCATTGTGGTCAGGAAAGATACTTGGTATGAGTTCAATCCCCTTAAATTTGTTAATACTCATTTTGTCACATATCATGTGATCTATCCTGGAAAATTTTCCATGTGCACTGAGAAGAATGTGTATTCTGTCTCTGTTGGGTGAAATATTCTGTATATGTCTGTTAGGTTCATTTAATCTAAAGTATAATATAAGTCCACATTTACTTTCTGTCTGAAAGTAGGGTATTGCTGAAAGTGGGGTATCAAAATCCATTATTATTGTGTTGTCTATTTCTCCCTTCAGTTCTCTTGGTGTTTTCTTCATATATGTAGGTGCTCTGGTATTGGGTGGGTATATATTTATAATTGTTACATCTTTATGTTGAATTGACCCTTTGTAATTACCCAATGTACTTCTTTGTCTCTTGTGACACTTTTTGGCTTACAGCCTTTTTGTCTGATATATGTATGGCTGATCTTGATCTCTTTTGGTTAATATTTGCATGGAATGTCTTTTTCTATGCTTTCACTTTCAGCATGTGTGTCCTTAAATCTAAAGTGAGTTTTTCTCTCTCTGCCTGCCTCTCTACCTACTTGTGATCTGTCTCTATATCAAATAAATAAATAAAATCTTTTTAAAAAAATAAATAAATAAAGTGAGTTTTTTTAATAAACAGCCATAATTGGATCATGCATTTTTGTTCATTTAGCATCTCTATATCTTTTGATTAGTGAGTTCAAATCATTTAGAATTAAAGTAATTACTAACTGGGAAAGATTTATTATTGCCATTTTGTTAATCGTTTTCTTTCTGTACTACAGCTTTTTTTTTGTCTTTCTTTCTTTATGTCTTCCTTTGTTTTTCATTGATTATTTGTGGCAACATACTCTGATTCTTCTCTTATTTTCCCTTGTGTATCTTCTATAGACATTTTCTTTGTGGTCACTGTAAGTTTATGTAAAATATCTCCTATCTATAACACTTTAAGGTGATAATAGCTTAAATTCAAATATAACTTTTTTTATTTTACAAATTTAATTTTAAAAATTTGTGCCTGTTTTGCCATGAGCACATATTATTTTAGTTATTAAACCATAAAATTGTGTGCATTTTAAAAGTAAATTAGTAAAGTGTTATACAGCCATATGAGTAATCTTTGAGAAGGCAAATTGCATGAGTAGGAAACAGGCCATTTTTGTGGCCCCTGTTCCCCTACAGAAAGTTCCAGAAGTAATTTTATGTCTCAAGTAGAAGCTAAAGGGGAAGTGAGAAACTTGAACTGTTTCTACTTGTGCTAACAAAGAGGAGAGGTCCAGAGATAAGTAGGTAGATGAGGGGGAAAAAAACAAAGAAAGGAAACTTCTCTGTTTACTTCTACTGACAGAGGAGATGATAGTAGGGTATTGTTTCTGGAAGTCCACATCCATAAGATGAATGATCCTTTAGAATTGTAGGATTTGATCACGCTTCTAAGAACTAGTCACTTCACTTTGGTTAAAATGACTGGAGTTCCACAAGCTAGAATGCAAACAAAAGGCATTTCACTAGTCCCAGCTTCCAAATTCTCTAGCATTTCATTCAATCCAATTGCTGTTACATATGTAGCAGTTTCAATTATTTACATACAGAAGATGAAAAATGAGTAAACATGATGATTATTATACATTTTATAGTTTAATCACAAAGTTTACCAAAATTTCTACTTTCTGTGAAATATAGTCCCACAAAAATTCCATCAGAAACAAATACACAAAATAAAACAATTTTTTAAAGACTCATATTTATAGTCCCTTATATGGGTATCTTGAAAGTTGCTCTATACACGCTCATCTCTTTAGGATGATTTATCAGATCTAAGTTCCATGCATATAACAGCCTATTATATGCATTTGTCAAATAGTGTTATTTTCCCAATCTTATATATGAGGAGTATATGACATATGAGGATTATATGCCATAGCTCTTAAAATTGAGAATCATAGATATTTTTCATTATGAAATTACACAAGAAATTTGAGAAATAGGCCATGACTTTCTGTTAGCTATTTCATGCAGAATATCTAAAATCCAGGTGAACTTGAATTAATCTTTTCAACCTAAATAAACTAAATAAAAGATGTGGCAGAGAAATAAAACATTCACACAGTCAAATGCTTTATAATAATTTAGTTTAAGGCAAGTTTCAGTATAATGTTTCAACTCCTCAGGAACCCAAAGCTAATTAAAAAAACAAAAAACAAAAAAACATGAGACATGCATTACATGACAATAGAGAAAAAACCAGCAAGGTTTTAGCCTGGGAAATTAAGAAGGAGACAGCATACAAGAAGATATTTTCAATTAACACCATATATGTTTCTTCAATCTCATGACCTGTCTGAAATTAATGAAACGTTTTCTACATCCTGCCTCAATTTGTATGAATCAGTCCATAGTGTAAGAAAGAATAGAGTGAACAAATGTTTCTCTCTGGTTATTGGTACTGACATAAATATCACAAAGTCACAAAATTAGAAACACAAGAAAATAACATAAATCACACCAAACATTGCTGTGGGGATTACACACACACACACACACACACACACACACAAGCTGAATCAGGTGGATTAAATAAAAAGCTTATTTAAAAGACCATCTTTCACCCAGATCAAATTATCATAATGACTATGATTAAATCTTTTTTTTCCAAATAACTTCCTTGCACTCTTATCCCAAAATATAATTCCTATTACAGACTTCTCATATCCCCAGTTGGGGGGGGGGGGACTATTGATCACTGTTTTTGTTCAATTCTAACTGTAACTGGGAAGGTACTTGCATTGAGTCAAAATCCCATGTCCACTGCATATGCACAAAAATCAGAGAGGGTTATTAACAATAAGATTCTCCTCTAGTAATCTCTGTAGATGCTTTGATCACACCTTCTGTGTTTTTACAACAAAATCTGTCTTAGTCACATCTTTTAACACTTGTAGGGGGAGGGAGGTGGAGAGAGATGACAAAAATTGAATTTGAAGTTGATTTTATGCAGTCTATTGAATTTGAGCCAAAAAAAAAAAAAAAAAAAAATCAAAAACCCAAAACCCTTTACCTGATAAATCAATTCAGAAAAATAATCTTATTTTTAAAACCCTCACCTTTAACAGAATAAAATATTATTTTTCTTTTTATCCAACTTATATTTCTGGTATAATTCATCATAAAGATTTTATGGACAGCATTGAAAAGAATTTTCCTTATATATATTTAAGCATTGAATAAGAGTGATCATTTCATTGCTGCAGCATGAGCTTTACTGGTCATGAGGCTCATAGTGCTTGACCCTATTCTTGTGACACAATTATATGTGATAGTAAACCACATTGTGAGATGTATAGGAAAATAAAACATAAATAGAGGGCCAAAGAAAAATGGAAAGTTTCAACTGATGTTTGAAAGAAGATAGAACCTTTGAAATGGAGACATAAACAAAGTCTAGTAAGAGCTATTAAGAGGTGAAGATGGGCGAGTTCTTGTATGATCTTGAAGACTCCACACCCTTTTAGACTGAGTTCACACAAAGAACAAACCTTGAGAAAACTCTTATACTCCCTCCTTTTTTCTTATGTTTACCACCCACCCTTACCACCCTCCAACAGTTCAATTTTTTTTCTCAATACAAGCTCTAGTCCATCCATTCCCTTCCACCCCAACTCCAAAATATTTCATTTCCCTTGGTTAATAATTCTTTTCCACTTCTTTTAGTGCTCTTTCTACTTAGCAATCAATAGCACCCTTCCTTTTTTCCTTCCTTCCTTCCTTCCTTCCTTCCTTTCCTCTTTCTTTCTTTCTTTCTTTCTTTCTTTCTTTCTTTCTTTCTTTCGTTCTTTCTTTCTTTCTTTCTTTCTCTTTCTTTCTTTTTTTTTGGCACCCTTTCTTTTTATGCCAACAATGTAAACAAACTTCCCCAATTCCTGACTTATTTTCATCATAATTTCTCATGATCTGATTGCACCTTCTACCAATCTATAACCATCATTGCCAATGACCTCTTCTGTTTGCCAAGTCCCGTGAATTTCTATCAGTCAGTATCATTGTTCTTTCTGGACTATATGTAATATTCTATGTGGTAAATATTTGACACACCTATTTGATACATATTTGAGACTCTACGGGAAACATTCCTCTTCCTTGGTATTTTAATTTCATTATCTTCCACCAACACTATAAATAACACATCTCTGTGTCTTTCTCCTCTTTTTAATAAAAATATTGATAATGATCATAAAATTTAAAATGAATATTTTGTAGAATTTTAGTAAGTATATGTAATATATTGTTATTTATTTGCCTTACTTGACCTTTAAATGCTCTTTCTCCCCATTACTTCCTTACAGAGCTTAAATGTTTTTAGGATTTCATCCATTAAACTGTTGAGATTAGATTGCAAAACTACCTATCCAGTGCAGATCACCTATGTCTATTCTACTTTCTTCTTTCAACTATTTTCAAGACACTTCCCCTTGGAAATTTGGTGACAAGCTCAAATTCAAAATATTCAAATTAAACATATTGTATCCTTCTACCTGATGTGCCCCACCTGCAGGAAAGAGAGAATGGAGGATAGGCAATAATCTTCTACTACCTTATTCTATCTCTAGATTTGAAATTTCCAGTGCAATAATGGGTGATATAACAAAGGCAAATCAGAAAAGAAAAAGCCCCATCTGCTTCTTCCCAATCCATTTTTCTTCATTCCTGCCCTGAGACAAGGGCCATTAAGCACAGAACAACATGCTGTGTGGATGAACAGGTCCCAAATAGCTGAGATTAATCCAACGCAAGTGGGCTTGATCCTCAAAATAAACAAATTAACTTGGTAAACAGAGTTTGGGAAGGATGGCTTAAGAGGCAGATATCCCTAGAATTGGCGCTTAACAAATTAAATGGAGTTTCTAAAGTGAATGGAGAGGTTTCAAGTGGATTGAATCATCAGAAAAAAACCTTAAGCTTAGAGCATAGTGGCTTGTTTGATTCAAGCCCACTAGGAGTATCACCCAGGCAAAAATCAGAACAAAGTGCAGTGAAGATCTGCTACCAAAACAAGTGCTATGAGAATGTAGGCACACATATACACTTAGAATTTTTTTTTTTCCTGGTGATAATAAGGGACCTATAAGGAATACTGAATTATAGAAATCTACCTAGCCAGTTTGGGGCAGGGAGTCAGATTTCCTGGCTAAGAAACAGGCTCTAATGGCTCTAATGCCAAGAGAAGGATCCAACAAATTATTTCTCATAGGTGTCTCTGCTTCCATAATATATTGTTATTATTCTATTCAGAAATGCAGAATATGATCTGTATATATGGATAAGTCTGCAGTTTCCTTACTTTGTCCTCCCTAAATCCATCCATCTATTTTTCCTTCCTTCCTTTCTTCCTTCCTTCATCCTTTTCTTCTTTCTTTCTTTCTATTTTATTTGACTGTAGTTGATATACAATGTTACATTAGTTTCAGGTATACAAAAGTGACTCAATACCTCTATACCTTATTCAACACTTCTGTAACATCTGTCATGATGCAATGCTACATAAATACCATCGACTATATTTCCCATACTCCACATTTCCCATGATTTATTCATTTCATAAGTATAAACCTGTACCTCTCATTCTCTTTCATCTACTTTGCTAATCTCCCAACTACCTCCACTCTGGCAACCATCAGCTTGTTCTCTGTATTTAAGGTCTCATTCTGCTTTTTTGTTTATTCATTTGTTTTTTAGATTCCATATATAGGTGAAAAAATATGGTATTTGTCTTTCTGACATATTTCAGTTAGTATAGTACCCTCTAGAACTATGTTGTCACAAGAGGCAAGATCTCTTCTTTTTTTATGGGCTGAGTGATATCTCATTGTATATGTATACATCTTTATTTGACAATGGACACTTAGGTTGCTTTCATAGCTCAGATGTTGTAAATAATGCTGCAATAAACAGGGGTGCATGGATCTTTCTGAATTAGTGTTTTCATTTATTTGGGTGAATATTCAGTATCAGAGTTACTGTATCATTAAATTTCTATTTTTAATTTTTTTAGAATACTCCATACCGTTTTCCACAATGGCTGTACCAATTTGCTTTCCCACCAACAGTGTACAAGGGTTCCTTTTTCTCCACATCCCTGCCAACACTTTTTATTTCTTGTTTCTCTTTTTGATTCAAGCCAGTCTGACAAGTATGAAGAGATATATTACTGTGCTTTTGATTTACATTTCCCTAATGATTAGTGATGTCAAGCATCTTATTTTTCTGTTGACCTTCTGTATATCTTCTTTGGGAAAATGTCTGTTTATGTTTGCTGCCCATTTTTAAGTCAGAATATTTTAAGTCAGATTTGTGTGTGTGTGTGTGTGTGTGTGTTAAGTTGTAGAAGTTCTCTATATATTTTGGATACTAAACCTTTATCAGATGTGTCATTTGCAAATATCTTCTTCCATTCAGTACGTTGCCTTTTTGCTTTGTTGATGATTCCCTTCACTGTGCAAGAATTTTTTATTTTGATGTAGTCCCATTTCTAACACAATGAGGAAGACTCTGGGGAGGCATATGGTTGTTATGTGACCCACCTTACTCATCATAGTTGAGGGAAAACTGCAGTAGACAAACCATAATACACATAGTTGTATATACATATACATATATACATATATATACACATAAACATATACATATATACATAGATGTCAAACACACACAATTTAAAAATGGTACTATAGGCTCCATGAGGAAGTAGAGCTAATGTATCTGTAATCTGCATTTAGCACAGTGTTCCATATATAATGGTCATTTAATGAACAATGTTTTGGGTATCTAGACATTTTCAAAGGAGATATAGCACAAGTAGTTATGAAAGCAGTGAAATAGGAATGTGGAGACTCTGTGTTGGAACATTAAATAGTAGCTGCATGATGGATGGGTGGTGGGATTTGTGAAGGGAAGTAGGAAGAGAAGAGGTTCCAATTTCTAGACGCTATCACCTTAGTAAGGGAATTAACAATTATAAAACATGGACTACAATATGCTAAACTGTGAAAGGTTTCTTAATCTCTGTTACTCCAAGTTCATTATCTCAAGCTGTGTCTGTATTATGCTTTATACTGAAAAAAAAAGCCTATGCTATTGTGTTCAGAAACATTAACAGAGGAACTTAGACCATAGCCTATCTGCAACCACTCTTTGAAGTAGTGGGAGAAAATACCATATGGACAGATTGGGAAAGAAAAGATAAAGAGGAAAATAAAGAAAGCCAAACCCCTGTGGCCAGTGGAAATAAATAAAGGCCAAATTCAAAGAGCTCTGGGCCTGAAGAGTCATCCTGGGGCTTAATACTTCCAAGGTACATTTCTCCTACACAAGGTTAGTAGATGGTCAGGGAGCTCTGGAGCACAGAAAAACAGTCAGAAGTCTAGGTTTAAAGTTATATACTCTATTGTTAGTGTATAAGAAAGCAACTGATTTCTGTACATTGATTTTGTATCCTGCCACATTACTAGTAGTTTGGGGGTGGAGTCTTTTGGGTTTTGCATATAAAATATCATGTCATCTGTGAAAAGAGAGAGCTTGACTTCTTCTTTGCCAATTTGAATGCCTTTTATTTCCTTTTTTTTGTCTGATTGCTGTTCCTAGGGCTTCTAGTACTATGTTGAACAACAGTGCTGAGAGTGGGTATCCTTGTTGTGCAAGTGGGTATTTTTTGAAACAGTATCAGGAGAATAGTATTATTTCTTCTTTGAATGTTTGCTAGAATTCCCCACTGAATCTGTCAGGTCCCGGGCTCTTATTTTGGGGGAAGTTTTTGATCACATCTCTAATCTCATTACTAGATATTGGTCTATTCAGGTTGTCAGTTTCTTCCTGTTTTCAGTATTGGAAGCTTATAGGTTTCCAGGAACACATCCATTTCTTCTAGGTTGCTTAATCTATTGGCATATAACTGTCGATAATAATTTCTGATAATTGTTTCTATTTCCTTGGTGTTAGTCATAATTGCTCCCCTTTCATTCATAACTTTATTAATTTTGGTCCTCTCTCTTCTCTTTTGGATTAGTTTGGCCACTGATTTATTAATCTTATTGATTCTTTCAAAGAACCAGCTTCTAGTTTTGTTGATGTGTCCTACTGTATCTTTAGTTTATAACTCATTGATCTCTGCTCTAATCTTGATTATTTCCCCTCTTGTGCATGGGGTTGGCTTAAAAAATTGTGCTTCAAAACCCTCTTCCACTGTTGATGGCAATACAAATTGGTGCAGCCACTTTGGAAAACAGTGTGGAGATTCCTTAAGAAACATAAAAATAGAGCTTCCCTATGACCATGCAATTGCACTACTGGGTAATTACCCCAAAGATACAGATGTAGTGAAAAGAAGGGCCATATGTACCCCAATATTCATAGCAACAATGTCCACAATCACCAAACTGTGAAAGGAGCCAAGGTGCCCTTCAACAGATGAATGGGTAAAGAAGATATTGTCCAATATACAATGGAATATTATACCTCCATCAGAAAGGATGAATACCCAACTTTTGTATCACCATGGATGGGACTGGTGGATATTATATGCTGAGTGAAATAAGTCAAGCAGAGAAAGTTAATTGCCATATGGTTTCTCTTACTTGTGGAGCATAAAGAATAACATCGAGGACGTTAGAAGAAGGAAAGGAAAAGTGAATTGGGGGCAATCAGAGGGGGAGACAAACTATGAAAGACTGTGTACTCTGAGAAACAAACTGAGGGTTTTGAAAGGGAGGGGGTGAGGGAATGGGTGAGCCTGGTGGTGGGTATTAAGGAGGGCACATACTGCATGGAGCACTGGGTGTGTTGCATAAAAAATGAATCTTGGAACACTGAAAAAATAAAGAAAAAAGTTATCTACTGTACTGTGGAAGCAATAGGGTAAAGAGGGAGAATGAAGTAAAGTGGACTGGAACAGAACCTATATTCAGGTTCTGCACACACACACAGGAAATGCACCTTCAAAAATAGAAAAAGTTATACAAGCACAGGAGCCCAGGAACAAAGAATGTTCCAGGATATAAGAAATGATTAAGTATCAAAGACATCCACAGGAAACTAAAGAGGAACAGGGACTGAGAACAGTCAAGATAAAGTTTGTTGGTATTACCCTGTCTATCTCTGGCACAAGAAAAAAATCAAGGATAGAAAGTGTAGGTGGAGTCAGGTACAGGTTTTATGGGAAACCACAGGTCTTGCACAGAGAGTTATAATTCTCTTGGCTTCTTGAGGGACTATGGATAAATATATGCCAGAATCTTAACTCACATTTTAAAAATGCTTCGTTTGTTCCTGGTAATCATAGAATTGATGTAGCTTATCTTAAACCTGAACCTATAAGTCCCTCTACAGTGGAACCCCCAAATTTTCCCTTCCTCTTCTTACATTTTTTACTCTTACAGAAATTCTTGACTGCATCCACTACTTACATTTTGGAAAAGTAACTTGTACTTTTCTGCTCTAAGCCTGTGATCTCAGTGACTTCCCCAAACTGTCTTCCATTTTAGCTCCCCTCATCCTCTGAGGTCTGGCTCACTTCAACCCCTTCACGAGGTATTTAGCACAAAACCTAGGAACACATGAGTTCCACAGTCTGACTGACTTCCATCCTGGTTCCACTGCTTACTAGACACATGACATTATCTTTATCAAGATGCTTAATATCACTGTACCTCAGTTTCTTCCTGTGTAAGATGGGAATAATAGCACCTTCCTCTCAGGGTTGTAAGACTTATGCAAGACAAAAGGTGTAAAGCATACAGAACAGTGACTAACATATAATAAGCTTTCAATAAATGTCCTTAATAATCATGAGGCATTCTTTAATCGCCCTATTTGGAAGTTATCTTCCTATTGCATTGTTTAAAGCAATACGGTTTGGTCTACTTTGGTCATTAAGTTTTACTACTTGGGATTTTCAAATATCCTTCCCTTTGCCTATGTTTGCTTTCTTTTTAATTGTATTACAAGGTCTTTGAGGAGAGACACTGTCTCATAATTCCTTTTGTGCCTTAGTACATAGAATAATCCTTTGCAATACATAAATGGTTAAAAATACTTAAATGATCTAAGTCACCTGTAAAAATCCAAAGTCAAACATTATTAGGGGACTTGCCTAAATAGAATATCTATATACAAAGACTCTTGAACATCTAAGAATATTGTTAAAAATGTTCAGATGTATAATGTAATTAACTTTCACAAAACTAACAACTAGTAGAACTTGTGTGTGTACATATATGATATATATATCTGATAGATATATATACATATGTATGTATATGTGTGTGTGTATGTGTGTGTATCAGATCACTGAACCACTAAGAGCTGACCACAGTCCAGAAAATCAGAGAAACAAACTTTAAGTCTTGTTTTCCTCTTGATACTTCCTATAAGTACTACTTGAATTAATCTTTATTAAGAGAGACAATATCTGTTAGCAGACTTTATTCCACCATTGAAAGTTTATGACTGAAAACAATAATTTCATAAAAAATCAGGTGGAACACAAAAATAGTATTGGGTGCTATCATAATGAAGCCATTTTTTTTTTCTTTTTAAAGCCAGCACAGGATTGGATATGAGAGAAAAGTAGTGGGCAGCCCTATATTATCTACTCTCACTGTCAAGGAACTTGAGGGTCTGAGGGGTCAGGAATGGCTTCAAGACTTTGGGGTCCAAAGTCCTATTGATCTGTGAAGAAGAAGAAAGCCCAGATCTTCAGAAGCTGTCTTTCCTCTCTACTTCCCAATGCAGTAGTTTGAATCTTTAGAGCAACTATGCACATTACATAGATTGGGAAACTGAGACTGAGAGTTAAATAATGTACCCAAACACATTTTGGTAAAGATTATACTTAAAATTGTCAGATTCAAAACCCATTCTCTTTCCCCTGAACAGCCACATTCTGTTCCCCTAAAATCATGGGCTTTTCCCTTGCACAATATCACTAGTAATATAAGAGATACTTGAGTTGTCAGAGTTTGGATATGCCACATTCACATTCTTGTGAAATATAATCTAAATTGAAGGTAATCACTGTAAAAATCTTTACTCTTGGTATCCACATGCCTGACACTGAGTATAGTTAGAAGTGCTCTTCATACTTTAGGAACATTGTCTAATTAATCCTCATAGTCTGTGAGGAAAGTATGTATTATCTCCATTTTACAGATCAGGAAGTTCAGACTCATAGTTAGAAGATGGAGAGCCAGAAATTGCTATGTAGCTACTGGTCCCACAACCTGTTCTTAAACAAAGGTATTCTGCAAACACAGCCAGGGGAATCTGACTACAGGTTCTGTGAAATGGAACAATTTCTATCCTTCTCTTCCTGTTGTGTTAGAATTATTGTCCACAAATATCTCTAGTTCACCAACCTATGTGCTTGATGGCTAAACTGAATGAATGACCTTTTTCCCTTTATTTAAGAGAACTTCTATTTTCCCCAAGGATTTTCAAAGAAAGAAAGAAAGAAAGGGAGAGAGAGAGGGTAATCACAATTTAGTTCTGGATTAAGGTGATCAGAGTTATCTAGAGAAAATTTACATGAGTGGAAAGTGCTACAGACCTTAGCTATGTCTTTGCTGGGGTCTATAAATTCAGTGCAGATTACCATTTCAGGTTAAATATTGAGGCAAGCAGCAAAATCCGAAATCAAGAAACAAGCTGCCAAGAAGGCTCACCTCTACTTAATCATTTACAATGATTTTCATGGCATTGCCCAGAGCTTTATACGCAGACCCCATAATATTTTTTGCTTTACTCAGTCTCTTATCTGTTGCATTTATAATGCTATATCACTGTAATTACTGGGTGACAACATCCTGGGAAAATAGATGAAAAGGAAAATTTTCTTTACTCCCCAATATTGCTGGAAGTAGTTATACCTTTGTACATGCAAAGTATCCATGCAGTAGGAGACATTCAGTACAATGGAATATAGTAACAGAATGCAAACTCAAAATCAAGGTACTAGGGACGCCTGGGTGGCTCAGTTGGTTAAGCGGCTGCCTTCAGCTCAGGTCATGATCTCAGCGTCCTGGGATCGAGTCCCACATCGGGCTCCTTGCTTGGCGGGGAGCGTGCTTCTCCCTCTGCCTCTGCCTGCCACTCTGTCTGCCTGTGCTTGCTCTCGCTTCTATCTCTATGACAAATAAATAAATAAAATCTTAAAAAAAAAATCAAGGTACTAATGGCGAATTAAATAATTGTTCAAACATAACATCACCAATAAGGGGACCTTGGGTAACCTCTTGATGCCATGCTCTGAAGATACAAGCGTCATCCACATAGTACTCCTAACGAAAATGTACATAAAATTTAAGTCTGGTACCTCTTGACGTCATGCTCTGAAGATACCCATCACCTACATAGTATTCCTAACCAAAATGTACATAAAATTTGACTCTCATTTATAGGGGAACAGTCAGACTAATAATACCAGGATTCAAGAAAAATGCCAGTATTATGAAAGATGAAAATAAACATATAGATATACAAATAATTAAATAATGACTAGGCAATTTAGATTTTAAAAAATCTAGAGAAATGAAAACTAAATATGTGATCCTTAAGTATATCCTAGATTTTTTTGTAGAATCATTTTATTTTATTTAACATCTGTCACCATACAAAATTATTACAGTATTATTGACTATATATCCTATGTTGTATTTTTCCTTTCTGTGAATTGTTTATTTTATAACCAGAAATTTGTACCTCTTAATCCCACTTCACTTACCCTCCCATCCCAAATATTTGTCAACCACTCATTTGTTCTCTATCTTGATAAGTCAGTTTCTTTTCTTGTTATTTGTTTTATCATATGCTTGGTTTTTTAGGTTCCACGTATAAGTGAAATTACATGGTATTTGTCATTCATTATCTTACTTATTTCACTTAGCATATTCCCTCTCTGTCCATCTATGTTGTCACAGTGGCAAGATCACATTCTCTTTTATTGCTGAGTAATATGTTATTGTGTACATGTATATCACATCTTCATTCATCTACTGATGGACACTTAAGTTTTTTCCATATCTTGTCTATGGTAAATAGTATTGCAATAAACATAAAGGTGCAAAAAACAAAAAACAAAACCGTAAGGGTACAAATATCTTTTCAAATTAGTGTTTGTTTGTTTGTTTGTTTGTTTTTACCCAGAAGTGGAATTATTGTATTAGATACTTCAATTTTTAGTTTTTCAAGGAACCTCCTTATTGTACCAATATACATTCTTATCAACAGTGCGTGAAGGTACCCTTTTCTTCACATCCTCGCCAATGCTTGTTATTTCTGGTCTTTTTGATATGAACCATTCCGACTGGTTAAAGATGACATCTCATTCTGGTTTTTGTTTCTGTTTTCATGCTCATTAATATCAAGCATCTTTTCATGTGTCTTTTGGCCATCTGTATGTCTTCTTTGGGAAAATGTCATTGAGATCCCCTGCCAATTTTTAATTGGATTATTTTGTTTAATTTTTGGGTTGAGTTATAGGAGTTCTTTATATCCTTTGAATATTAGGGCATTATGGGATATATCATATGCAAATACCTTCTCATGTCTCAGTAGGTTGCCTTTTATTTTGTTGCTGATTTTCTTTGCTGTGCAAAAGCTTTTATGTTTGATGTAATCCCAATTGTTTATTTTTGCTTTTGTTTTCCTTGCCTGAGGAGACATATCCAGAAAAATACTGCTAAGATTATGTCCAAGAGATTATGGCCTATGTTTTCATTTAGCAGATTATGATTTCATGTCTTACATTTACATCTTTGATCCATTTTGAGTTTATATTTGTTTATTGTATAAAAAAGTGGCTCAGTTTCATTCTTTTGCATGTAGCTGTCCAGTTTTCCCAGAACCATTTATTGAAAAGACTGTCTTTTCCCCATTGTGTATTCTTGCCTCTTTTGTCATAGATTAATGGACAATATAGGTGTAGGTTTATTTCTGGGCTCTCTATTCATTTCTATTGTATCTATTTTTCATTTGTATCTATTCATTTCTATGTATCTACTTTTGTGCCAGTATCATACGGTTTTGATTATTATAGCTTTGTAGTATATCTTGAAATCTGAGGTTGTGATACCTCCAGCTTTGTTGTTTCTCAAGATTGCCTTGGATCTTCGGGGTGTTTTTTGTGCTTCCATACAAATTTTAGGGTTTTTTGTTTGTTTGTTTCTTTCTTTTTTGGTTCTAGTTCTATGAAAAATCCTATTGGTATTTGGATAATAATTGAATTGTATCTGTATTCATATACAGAATCACACTTTTAATCTGAATTCTTTCAGTCCATGAGCATGTATATCTTTCCATTGTGTCTTGGATTTCCCTCAGTCATTTCTTATAGTTTTCAGAGTATAAGTCTTTTATCCTCTTTCATTAAATTTATTTCTAGGTATTTTTTATTTGATATAATATAAATCAGATTGTTTTAAAAATTTTCCTTTCCAGTATATCACTAGCATATAGAAACACAATAGGATTTCTGTATATTCATTTTGTATTCTGCAAATTTACTGAATTCATGTATTAATTGTAATTTTTTTATGGAGTCTTTGCAGTTTTATACATGACAGTATCCTGTCATCTGGAAATAGAGTTTTACTTCTTCCTTACCAACATGGATACATTTTATTACTTTTTCTTATCTGATTGCTATAGCTAGGACTTCCAGTATTGTTGAATAAAGTGGTTAAGTGGTTAAGAGTGAACATCCTTGACTTGTTCTTGATCTTAGACCAAAGCTTTCAATTATTTATTACTGAGTATAATGTTAGCTGTGGCTTTGTCATATGTGGCCTTTATTATGTTGACATACGATCTTTCCATACTTACTTTGTTGAGAGTTTTTATTTTACTCGATGTTGAGTTTTGTCAAATGCTTTTTCTGTATCTAATGAGACGACCATATGATTTTTATCCTTCATTTTGTTAATTTGGTGTACTGCATTGACTGTTTTGCATATATTGAACCATCCTTACATCCCTGGAATAAATTCCACTTGCTTTTTTAAAAAGGAATGAGTCTTTTAATGCATTTCTGAATTCAGTTTGCTAATATTTAGCTAAGGATTATTGAATCTGTGTTCATTCAGGATAAAGGTCTATAATTTTCTTGCAGCATATATTCTATATCTGATTTGGTATTAGAGTAATGCTGACTTTATATTATGACTTTAAAAGCATTTGTTCCTTCTCTATTTTTTTTTCCAAATAGTTTGAGAAGGATAGGTATCTTTTAAATGTGTGGTAGAATTCACCTGTGAAGCCATCAGTTCTGAACTTTTGTTGTTGAAAGCTTTTTAATTACTAGTTCAAATTTGTTACTAGTAATTTGTCTTTTCAGATTTTTTATTTCTTCCTGATTCCATTTTAGGAGGTTGTATTTGTTTCTAAGAATTTATTCATTTCTTCTAAGTTGTTCAATATTTTGGCTTATAATTTTTGTAGTAGTCTCATAATTTTTATATTTCTGGGTCAGTTGTAACCTCCTTTTCATCTAATTTTATCTACTTGAGTCCTCTTTTTTTCTTGATTAGTTGGGATAAAGTTTTATGAATTTTATTTATATTTTCAAGGAATCAGCTATTAGTCTCTTTGATCTTTTTGTGGTTTTTCATCCTCATTTTATTTGTTTGCATTCTTTAAAATTTAAATTCAATATAATTAACATATACTGTATTAATAATATCAGAGGTAGAATTTAGTGATTCATCACCTGGCATACAACTCCCAGTACTCATTCCATCAAGTGCCCTCCTTAATTCCCATCACCCAGTTACTCCTCCTCCCATCTACCTTCTCTCCACAAACCCTCATTGTTTCCTAAAGTTAAGATTCCTTTATGGTTTGCTCCCTCTCTGTTTTTATCTTATTTTTCCTTCTCTTCCCCTATGTTCATCTGTTTTGTTTCTTAAATTCCACATATGAGTGAAATCATATGGTATCTGTCCTTCTCTGACTTATTTCGCTTAGCGTAATACCCTGTAGTTCCATCCATGCCATCAGAAATGGCAAGTCTTCATTCTTTTTGGTGGCTGAGTAATATTCCACTGTATATACCAAATCTTTATAGATGCATCTGTTGATGGGATCTTTCCATATTTTGGCTATTGAGGGCATTGCTGCTATAAACATTGAAGTACATGTCCCATTTCAGATCACTATGTTTGTATCCTTTGGATAAGTACCTAGTAATAGTGTATCCTTTGGATAAATACCTAGTAGTCATATGCTTATGGTTCAGCAATAGCACTCTTTTTTTTTTTTTTATAACTTTTTGAGGAATCTCCATACTGTTTTTATTTCTATTCTGATCTTTGTTGTTTTCTTCCTTCTACTAACTTGGGCTATTTGTTCTTTATTAGTTCCTGTAAGTGTAAGAATAGATTCCTTGACATTTTCCTTATTCTTGAAGCAGAACTTTGTTACTATACTGATAGTATCACTTACATCTTAGAACTGCTTTTACTGAACCCCATGAATTTTGAACTGTAGTGTGTCCATTTTAAATTATCTCCAGGTATTCTTTATGTCTTTTTTGATTTCTTCATTGACCCATGAGTTGTTTAGTAACATGTTATTTAGCCTCCATATGTTTGAGTTTCTTTCAGGTTTTTTTGTTTTGTTTTGTTTTGTTTTGTTTTATTGATTTCTTGTTTCATGCCATTGTGGTTGGAAAAGACAATCAGTGTGATTTCAAGCTCTTAAATTTGGAAATTTATTTTGTGGTCTATCATATCACCTATCCTAGAGAATACTGCAAAAAAAAATGGAAAAAAAATATGTATTCTGCTGTTTTTAGGTGGAGTGTTCTATATATATCCACTTGTCTAATGTGTCATTCAAAGCCACTACTTCCTTATTGATTTTCTGCCTGGATGATCTATCCATTGATTTAAGTGGGGTGTTAAATTCCCCTACTATTATTGTATTACTGTCCATTTCTCCCTTTATGACTGTAATATTTGCTTATTATATATTTAGGTGCTTTTATGTTGCATGCATAGACATTTACAATATTATATCCTTTTCTTGGATTGATCCCTATTGTTATATAATGACTTTTTTTTTCTTTTGTTAGAGTCTATGCTTTAAAGTCTTTTATTTGATAAGAGTATTGCTACCCAGTTCTTTTCACTTCCATTTGCATGAATATGTCTTTCCATTCCTTCACTTTGTCTGTATGTCTTTAGGTCCAAGGTGAATCTCTAATAAACAGCATACAGATGGGTCATGTCTTTGTATTCATTTAGTTACCTTGTGTTTTTCTTTTTTTCTTTCTTTTTTTTCTTTTTATAGATTTTTATTTATTTATTTGACAGAGAGATCACAAGTAGGCAGAGAGGCAGGCAGAGAGAGAGAGAGAAGAGGAAGCAGGCTCCCCACAGAGCAGAGAGCCTGATGCAAGACTTGATCCCAGGACCCTGAGATTATGACCTGAGCCGAAGGCAGAGGTTTAACCCACTGAGCCACCCAGGCACCCACCTTGTGTTTTTCTATTAGAGCTTTTAATCCATTTATATTTAAAGTAATTATTGGTAAGTATGTACTTATTACCATTTTTAAATTGTATTTTGGTAGTTTTTTTGGTTCTGTTTCTCCTCTTGCTCTCTTCTTTTGTGGTTTAATGGATTTCTTTAGTGTTATACTTGGATAATTTTCGTTTGTGTGTGTATGGATCTATTATAGATTTTTGATTTGTGGTTATCATGAGGATTATATGTATTATTCTATGTATATAGCAGTGTATAATGAGTTGATGGTTACTTAACTTTTAACACAAAAGCACTAAATATTGCTTTCTCTGTTTTATGTCTATAATATCACATCTTACATCTTTTTCTTTTGTGAATACCATGACTAACTTTTGTAGTTAGAATTGATTTTATTATTTTTGTGTTTTAACTTCCTAGTTTTATAAATGATTGATTGGCTATAGTTAATATATTTTAACATTCTCAAATAAAATATTTTCTTTTCATAATTACTTCTAGTTATGGCCTTTTTGTTCAACTTAAAATATCCCTTTAACATTTTTTGTAAGACTGATTTAGTGGTGATAAACTCCTTTAAATTTTGTTTGTCTGGGAAAAGCTTTATCTCTCCTTCAATTCTGAATGATTATCTTTTTGGGGAGAGTATTCTTAGTTGTAGGATTTTATTGCCCCTAGCACTTGGAATATATGAAAAAAAAAAATACACATACATATACACACACATACACACACACACACACACACACCACTCTGGCCTGCAAAAATTTTGCTAAAAACTCATCTGATATCCTATGGGTTTTTCCCTTGTATGTAACTATATACTTTACTCTTACTTTTAAGATACACTCTTTATGTTTAAAATTGCCATTTAATTATTATGTGTCTTGGTGTATATCTCCTTTGGTTCAACTTGTTTGGGGCTCTCTTTGATTACTGGATCTAGATATCTGTTTTCTTTCCTATTTTTGAGAAGTTTTCAAATAATATTTCTTCAAATAATTTTTCTGCCCCCTTGTTTTCTCTTCTACTTCTGGGACCTACATAAATCAGATGTTCTTATGCTTAATAATGTCACAGAAGTACCTTAACTCACCCTCATTTTTTATTTTTATTTTTGCTGTTCAGCTTGGTTACTTTCCTTTCCTTGTCTCCTAGATCCCTGATCCATTCTTCTGCATCCTCTAATTGCTTTTGATTCTCTCTAATGCATTTTTCATTTCAGTTACTATATTCTTCAGCTATGACTGGTTCTTTTTATATTTTCTGTCTCTTTGTTGAAGTCCTTATTGAGTTCATCCAGTCTTGCCTCAAGTCTGAAGAGTATCTTTATGACTTACTTTGAACTCTTTATGAGGCAAATTGCTTCTGTCTGTTTCATTTAATTCTACTCTAGTTTTTGTCTTGTTCTTTCATTTGGATCAGATTTCTCTGTCTAATTTTGTCTGACTATCTAATTTTATGTTTCTGTAGGACAGCTACATTTTCCAAGGGTCTTGTGTTTAAGGGTTTCTATGATGATCTGTAGGGCAGAACCCCCTCGTTATGCAGGGCTACTCTTGCATTGTTGTGGGTTATGTTGTTGTGGCTGAGACTAACACTATGGGTGCACTGGTGGCAGGGTTTATACCATGTGTGTCTGGCTTTGAGGCCTAATTGCAGTTAATGGGGGTGTGCTTGTAGGCAATTTCTTCCCCGCTACCTCAGTCTCAGGCCTAAAAGGACTAGCACCCAGTCTAGCTGTCTACAATGAGGTGCTGAGATTGCTGTGGGAATGCTGGTGGGCAGAGTTTCTATCCCTCCTCCCCTGAGAAGAAGTCATTTTTGAGGGGTGCTGGTCTCATGTTGGGCTGCCTATTAGGTATGGCAGTGTGGAGCTACTTTTGAGGGATTCCTGCTTGGATGGGCACTTTGAATGAAGTGGGTCCACAGGGGAATGCTAGGGCAGGGTACATGATACTATGAAGTTACATGATGAGTTTCAGAACTCTCCACAAAGCCTCAGGTTATCTAGACTGAGAAATGGGAAGGGAAATAGCATTACCAACACTTTTGTTCTTGAAGAAAGCTCTTGAATATCTCTGTCCTTCCAGCACATATCCTAAAATTAACCACTACATCCTCACATATATCCCTCGTACTTTTCAAACTGCCTTTGATGCTGTGTCTCAGGTCAACTTATTTAGCACACTGTCTCTTTAAATGTGGAGATTTGGTTTCTTAGAGCCTTCTTGCTCTCCTGGAATTAAGCATATTGATTTTCAAAGCCACACATTGTGAAGACTCAGATTCTCAGTGTGAGTCACCAGGATCAGGGGGTGCCCAGTTTGAGGTCTGATGCCCTCACTCCTCAAGCTTGTCCATCCCTCTCTTGGGTAATTAGACTGGGGGTTTGTTTCCTGATCACATCTCTGTCCCTCCTGTTATTTTCAATGTGGCCTTCTCTCTACAACTAGCTATGGCAGACTTCAAATCTTCAGATTGTTTGCAGAGTGAGTTGCAATGTGTGTAGTTGCTTTAAGTGTATCTGTGGGAAGATGTGAGCTCTGGAGTCTCCTACTCTGCCATCTTCCCTCTCTTCACTCCATCCTAGAATTTTTAAATAAAAGATAAAATCTAAGTACAGAGTGTGTATTAGATAATAGTGCTATATCAGAGTTTAATTTCCTGAATGTGATCACTAAAATTTATTTATGGAATAAGAGACCATTCTACTCTTACAAGGTTAATGCAGAGACATATATATATATGTTTAAGGAAAAATGGTAAAAAAACGTTTTTTATTGAACTAGAGAAGTTGAAATTCTAATGTTAATTGATAAATCAGCAGCCTTGGTCCATTGTGTTGGAGTAATGTATTTCATTTAACTCATTTATTCGATAAATTATGTCAAGTGTCCATCATACATTAGATACTGTGCCAGACTGAAAATATAATAATCCATTGGATTTAAATTCTGCCCTCAAGGAGCTTACTTTATAGTTCACTTTACAGAACATCAGTGTCTGACACCATGTTTCTTTATACTATGTTCTGTAACAATTTTAATTAACACTTTTTCTCATGAGACAAAATTCCTTTTTTTTTTAATTTTTAAATAAATATATAACATATTATTAGCCCCAGGGGTACAGGTCTGTGAATCACCAGGTCTACACACTTCACAGCATCCACCATAGCACATACCCCCACCCCAATGTCCATAATCCCACCACCCTCTCCCTACCCCCTAACCCCCAGCAACCCTCAGTTTGTATTGTGAGATTAAGAGTCTCTTATGCTTTGTCTCCCTCCCAATCCCATCTTCTTTCATTTATTCTTTTCCTACCCCTGAAACCCCCCACGTTGTATCTCCACTTCCTCATATCAGGAAGATCATATGATAGTTTTCTTTCTCTGATCGACTTATTTTGCTAAGCATAATACCCTCTAGTTCCATCCACGTCGTCACAAATGGCAGGGTTTCATTTCTGTTGATGGCTGCATAGTATTCCATTGTATATATATACCACTTCTTTATCCATTCATCTGTTGATGGACATCTAGGTTCCTTCCATAGTTTGGCTATTGTGGACATTGCTGCTAAAACATTCGGGTGCACATTCCCCTTCAGATCACTATGTTTGTATCTTTAGGGTAAATACCTAGTAGTGCAATTGCTGGGTCATAGAGTAGCTCTATTTTCAACTTTTTGAGGAATCTCCATGCTGTATTCCAGAGTGGTTGCACCAGCTTGCATTCCCACCAACAATGTAGGAAGGTTCCCCTTTCTCCACATCCTCACCAGCATCTTTCATTTCCTGACTTGTTAACTTTAGCCATTCTGACTGGGGTGAGGTAGTATCTCATTGTGGTTTTGATTTGTATTTCCCTGATGCCAGGTGATGTGGAGAATTTTTTCATGTGTCTGTTGGCCATCTAGTTATCTTCTTTGCAGAAATATCTGTTCATGTCCTCTGCCCATTTCTTGATTGGATTATTTGTTCTTTGGGTGTTGAGTTTGCTGAACTCTTTACAGATTTTGGATAATAGCCCTTTATCTGATATGTCATTTGCAAATATCTTTTCCCATTCTGTCAGTTGTCTTTTGGTTTTGTTGACTGTTTCCTTTGCTGTGCCAAAGCTTTTGATCTTGATAAAGTCTCAATAGTTCATTTTTGCCCTTGCTTCCCTTTGGCAATGTTCCTAGGAAGATGTTGCTATGGCTGAGGTCAAAGAGGTTGCTGCCTGTGTTCTCCTCAGGGATTTTGATGGATTCCTTTCTCATATGGAGGCCCTTCATCCGTTTTGAGTCTATTTTCATGTGTGGTGTAAGGAAATGATCCAATTTCATTTTTCTGCATGTGGCTCTCCAATTTTCCCAACACCAATTGTTGAAGAGGATACTTTTTTCCATTGAACATTATTTCCTGCTTTGTCAAAGATTAGCTGACCATAGAGTTGAGGGTCTTTTTCTGGGCTCTCTATTCTGTTTGATTTATGTGTCTGTTTTTGTGCCAGTACCATACTGTCTTGATGATGACGGCTTTGTAATACAGCTTGAAGTCTGGAATTGTGATGCCACCAACATTGGCTTTCTTTTTCAATATTCCTTTGGCTATTCAAGGTTTTTCTGGTTCCATATAAATTTTAGGATTATTTATTCCATTTCTTTGAAATAAATGGATGGGATTTTGATAGGGATTGCATTAAATGTGTAGATTGCTTTAGGTAGCATAGACATTTTCACAATCTTTGTTCTTCCAATCCATGAGCATGGAACATTTTCTCCATTTCTTTGTGTCTTTCTCACTTTCTTTCATGAGTACCTTATAGTTTTCTATATAGATTCTTTGCCTCTTTGGTTAGGTTGATTCCTAGGTACCTTATGGTTTGGGGTGCAATTGTAAATGGGATTGACTCCTTAATTTCTCTGTCTTCTGTCTTGTTGGTGTAAAGAAATGTAACTGATTTCTGTGCATTGATTTTATATCCTGACACTTTACTGTATTCCTCTATAAGTTCTAGCAGTTTGGGAGACCAAAAGACACCTCCAGATCTAAAGTGAGAGGGTGGAACACAATTTACCATGCTAAGGGACATCAGAAGAAATCCAGGGTGCCAATCCTTATATCAGATCAATTAGATTTTAAGGCAAAGGCTATAATAAGAGATGAGGGAGGACAATATATCATACTCAAATGGTCTGTACAACAAGAAGATCTAATCATTTTAAATATCTATGCCCCTAACATGGGAGAAGTCAACTATATAAACCAA
The DNA here is from genome assembly GCF_022355385.1 of Mustela nigripes. NCBI lineage: Eukaryota > Metazoa > Chordata > Mammalia > Carnivora > Mustelidae > Mustela > Mustela nigripes. The sequence goes on along the minus strand of NC_081570.1, from coordinate 82,420,642 downwards.
TTAATAACAAAATCAAAGAAACACATAGACAATAAAACAATAATAGTAGGGGACTTTAACACTCCCCTCACTGAAATGGACAGATCATCTGAGCAAAAGATCAACAAGGATATAAAGGTCTTAAATGACAACTGGACCAGATGACATCACAGATATATTCAGACCATTTCATTCCAAAGCAACAGAATACACATTCTTCTTGTGTGCACATGGAACATTCTCCAGAATAGATAACATCCTGGGTCCTAAATCAGGTCTCAACCGGTATCAAAAGATTGGGATCATTCCCTGCATATTTTCAGACCACAATGCTTTGAAGCTAGAACTCAATCACAAGAGGAAATTTGGAAAGAAGCCAAATACATGGAGACTAAACAGCATCCTTCTAAAGAACGAATGGGTCAACCAGGAAATTAAAGAAGAATTGAAAAAAATCATGGAAACAAATGATAATGAAAACACAAAAGTTCAAAATCTGTGGGACACAGCAAAGGCAGTCGTAAGAGGAAAATATATAGCGGTACAAGCCTCAAATACACAACCTAACCCTACACCTAAAGGAGCTGGAGAAAGGACAAGAAAGAAACCCTAAACCCAGCAGGAGAAGAGAAATCATAAAGATCAGAGCAGAAATCAATGAAATAGAAACCAAAAAAATAATAGAACAAATCAACAAAACTAGGAGCTGGTTCTTTGAAAGAATTAATAAGACTGATAAACCCCTGGCCACACTTATCAAAAAGAAAAGAGAAAGGACCCAAATAAATAAAATCATGAATGAAAGAGGAAAGATCACAACTATCACCAAAGAAATACAGACAATTATAAGAACATACTATGAGCAACTCTACACCAACAAATTTGACAATCTGGACACCCCAGAAGAAAGGAAAACTTAACCAGGAAGAAATAGAAAACCCAAACAGACCTATAACCAGTAAGGAGATTGAAACAGTCATCAAAAATCTCCAAACAAACAAAAGCCCAGGGCCAGACAGCTTCCCAGAGGAATTCTACCAAACATTTAAAGAAGAATTAATTCCTATTCTCCTAAAACTGTTCCAAAAAATAGAAATGGAAGGAAAACTTCCAAACTCATTTTATGAGGCCAGCATCACTTTGATCCCAAAACCAGACAAGGATCTCTTCAAAAAAGAGAACTACAGGGCGCCTGGGTGGCTCAGTGGGTTAAGCCGCTGCCTTTGGCTCAGGTCATGATCTCAGGGTCCTGGGATTGAGTCCCGCATTGGGCTCTCTGCTCAGCAGGGAGTCTGCTTCCTCTTCTCTCTCTCTCTGCCTGCCTCTCTGCCTACTTGTGATCTCTCTCTGTCAAATAAATAAATAAAATCTTAAAAAAAAAAGAGAGAGAGAGAACTACAGACCAATATCCTTGATGAACACAGATGCGAAAATTCTCACCAAAATACTAGCCAATAGGATCCAACAGTACATTAAAATGATTATTCAGCATGACCAAGTGGGATTTATTCCTGGGCAGCAAGGTTGGTTCAACATCCATAAATCAATCAATGTGATACAATACATTAATAAAAGAAAGAACAAGAACCATATGATACTCTCAATAGATGCTGAAAAAGCATTTGACAAGGTACAACATCCCTTCCTGATCAAAACTCTTCAAAGTGTAGGGATAGAGGGCACATACCTCAATATCATCAAAGCCACCTATGAAAACCCACCGCAAATATCATTCTCAATGGAGAAAAACTGAAAGCTTTTCCGCTAAGTTCAGGAACATGGCAGGGGCATCCTTTATCACCACTGCTGTTCAACATAGTACTAGTCCCAGCCTCAGCAATCAGACAACAAAAAGAAATTAAAGGCATCCAAATTGGCAAAGAGGAAGTCAAACTATCACTCTTTGCAGATGATATGATACTATATATGGAAAACCCAAAAGACTTCATGAGACAAAATTCTAATGAGACCAAATTCTAAGATTAAAGGAGGTGTTGGCAATGGCTTAACACAGTCATACATCAGAGATACTGAAAGTTGGGTTTTAGAGCATCACAATAAAATGAATATCCCAATAAAGCGAGTCAAATGAATTTTTTTGATTTTTCCAGTGCACATAAAATGTTTATACTGTAGTTTGTTAAGTGTGTAATAGCTTCATGTCTACAAAAATGTACACAGCTTTATTTAAAAGAGCTTATTTTAAATACTTAAGAACACTTTATTGCAAAAAAAAAAAAATGCTATCATGCGAGATTTCAGTGAGGTGTAATGTTATACTGGTGAGGGGTCTTGCCTCAGTGTTGTTGCCTGCTGACTGACCAGGGTGATGGTTACCCAATATTGGATGGTTTGTCAATTTTTAAAACTAGGCAGTGATAAAGTTTGCTGCATCTTTTGACTCTTCCTTTCACAAGGAAATTTCTCTGTAACATGTGATGCTGTTGGATAGCATTCTACACACCATAGAACTTTAAAAATTAAAGTCAATTCTCTCAAACCTTGCTGCTGCTTTTTCAACTAAGTTTATGTAACAGTAGAAATCCTTCACTGGTGTTTTCAATCATCTTCACAGAATCTTCACCAAGAGTAGATTCCATCTCAAGAAGTCATTTTCTTTGCTCATCTGTTAAAAATAACTTTGCATCCATTTATGTTTTATCATTAGATTTCAGCAACTGAGTCACATCTTTAGCCCACATTTCTACTTCTTGTTCTCTTGCTCTTTCTATCACATCTACAGTTACTCCCTCCACTGAAGCCTCAAACCCCTTGAAGTCATTTATGAGGGTTAGAATTACCTTCTTTCAAACCCCTGTCCTTGTTGACATTTTGATCTGTTTCCGTGAATCACAAATGTTAATAGCATCTAGAATGGTAAATCTTTTTCAGAAGGTTTTAAATTTTGCTTTGCCCAGATCTGTCAGAAGGTATCACTATCCATAGCAGCTGTAGCCTTACAAAGTGTATTTCTTAAATAAGAAGACTTGAAAATCAAAATTACTGCTCGATCCATGGGCTGTAAAATGGATATTGTGTTAGCATGAAAACATGACTCTTGTTATACTTCTCCATCAGAGCTCTTGGGTGGCCAGGTGCATTGTCAGTAAGAGGTAATATTGTGAAAGAAATATTTTTTTTCTAAGCAGGAGGTCTCAACAGTGGCCTTAAAATATTCAGTAAACCAGTTGTAAACAAATGTGCTGTCATCCAATCTTTATTCTTCCATTTAGAAAGCATGACAGAGTAGATTTAGCATAATTCTAAGGGCCCTCGGGTGTTCAGAGTGGTAAATAAGCACTGGCTTCAACTGAAGTCACTGTGTTAGCCCCTAACAAAAGTCAGCCATTCCTTTGAAACTTGGAAGCCAGGCACTGACTTTTCCTTATTGGCTAGTTTTCTAGCTTCTTCTTTTAGTCTCTATTTCATTTATTTCTGATCTAACCTATTTCCTTTCTTCTACTAGCTATAGGCTCTGATTTTTCTTCATCTTCTAGCTTTAGAGGTAAGATTAGATTGATATTTTTCAGGTTTCTTAATATATATCACTATGAACTTCCCTTTAATGATTTCAATTCTTATACTTTTTTGACACTTGTTTTGTGGCCTAATATGTGATCTATCTTAGAAAATATTTCATGTGCACTTGAAAATAATGTGTTTTCTTGGTTTTGGATGAAGTGTTCTGTATACATTTGTTCGGTCCATCTGGTCTAATGCGTCATTCAAAGTTATAGTTTTCTTTTTTATTTTCTCTCTGGATGATCAATTCAGTGATATAAGTATGGTGTTAAAATCCCCTTTGCTTACTATATTACTCTCCATTTCTCCTTTTATGTCTGCTAACATTTGCTTTATGTATATAGGTGCTCTTATGTTGCTTGTATAGGCATTTATAATTGTTAATCCTCTTACTGGATTGATCCCTTTTTCATTATGGAGTGGCCTTCTTTCTATCTTGTTAAAGTTCTTGTTTTAACATCTATTTACTCTATAAAGCATTGCTACAGTCTTTGTTTTATAGTCAATTTTGTTTGACATAAGCATTGATACTTGCCTTTTCTTTTTCACTTCTGTTTGCAAAGTACATGTTTGCCCATCCCTTCACTTTCAGTCTGTATATCTTTAGTTCTTGAAGCAAGTCTCTTGTTGGCAGAATATATATGGACCTTGTTTTTATATTTTATAAATATAAAATGTTTTCATATTTTATATTTTATAAAAATATAAAATATATTTTATATTTTTAGTTACTCTATGTTTTGATTGGAGCACTTAGTGCATTTGCATTTAAAGAAATTATTGATATACTTGAACTTATTGACATTTTGTTAGTTGTTTTTTGATTATTGTAATTCTGCTTTATTCCTTTCTTTTCTTATTCTCTTCTCCCATGGCTTGACAGCTTTCTTTTGTGTTATGCTTAGATTCCTTTCTCTTTAGTTTTTGTGTATGTATTATAGGTTTTTGATTTCTGGTTAAGTTGCGTTCATACATAACATTTTATGTGTATATCAGTCTTTAGTGAGCTGATGGTTGCTTAAGTTTGAACACAGTCTAAAAGCATTAAATTATGCCCCAAACACACATTTTATGTATATGTTGCCATAGTTTATATCTTTTTATCCAGCCTAATTTTTATAGATATAAATGATTTATTATTTTTGACTTTTAACTTCCATACTGGATTTATAAATGATTAATCTACTATTTTAATTATACTATATATGTATAGTATATATGTATAGTATATAATATAATATAATATATAATATATATATTTAACTGACTATATATGTGGAATTTTTTTCTTTCATAATTTTCTTCCCTTTTTTCTTTCCACTTAAAGAACTCCCTTTAGTTAATTTCTTGTAATACTGGTTTCATGGTGATAAATCCCTTTAACTTTTGTTGGCTGGGAAACTAATTCCCCTTCTATTTGAATGATAATCTTGCTAGGTAAAGTATTCTTGGTTGTAGGGTTGTAGGTTTGGTGTGGTTTGGTTTTTTAGCCTTTGACTATATCATGCCATTCCCTTGTAGCCTGCAAAGTTGCCACTGAAAAAATTTGCTGATATCCTTATGGGTTTTCCCTTGAATTAGCTGTTTTCTTTTCTCTTGCTGCTTTTAAAATTTTCTTTATCATTTTGTTTGCCATTTTAGATATTATGTGTCTTGATGTGGACTTCCTAGGGTTCATTCCATTAGGGTTTTTCTGTGCTTCCTAGACGTGGATGTCAGTTTCTTCTCCAGTATAGGGAAGTTCTCCACCATTATTTCTTTAGATAATTTTCCTGTCCCTTTTTCTTGTGCATACCCTATAAAGCAAATATTATGCTTGATGATGTTGCTGAGTTCTCTAAACCTAATTGCATAGTTTTTTGTTTTGTTTTGTTTTTTCTGTTCAGCTCGGTTGCTATTTACCCTGTGTTCCATATTGATGATTTGTTCTCCTGCATCCTCTAAGCTATTTTTGATTCCCTCTAATGTTGGTTGGTTTTTTTTTTTTATTTCAGTTATTCTCCTACACCTTCTGGTCTTGAAAACAGTAGCCCTGTGTAGAAGAGTTTCTCTGTGCCCTCTAGCACAACCACTTTGTCACCAAACCTAGGCACTCCAGAGATGTCTCCTATGTGCTAGGTGTGCAATCCTATTTTGGCAAAGTTGCAATTTTTTAAGCCCACCTGTTTGTTGTGACCAAATTTGCCTCCTGTGGGTACCCTGGGGAGGGTTTGCTCTCTGTGCTATTAAGAGGTTTGGCTGTGGTTGCCATGGGCTTTTTGGTAGGTTGGGCTAGCACACAGCCTTGCTAACTACAATTCTCTTTCTGTTTTAACAGCAGGAGGCACACCAAAGGTAGTCCTAGCTCCTTGAAGAGCCTGCTAAATGGCCTGGCTGCAGGAACTGTGAATGTACTAATGTGTGTGGTTATTTCTCCCGCCCTTTACTCAGGACAAGAGTCACTTTGGAGTGGTCCAGCCTCTGCTGGGGCATCCTGCAGGGTGCAACAGAGCAGAAGCTATATTGGAGCAATGTCAGCCAAGGTGAGCAGGTTGGATATGAAAAGCATGCAAGCGAGGGTACATGGTGCTAGCAAAATAGATAGAGAGTGTTAGCAGTGGCTCCCACAAGCCTCTGGCCATCTAGGTTTGGTGAGGGAAAGAAAAATGGGAAAGAAAAAACCCACCAGCACTTTTGTTCCTAGAGAAATCTAAAAATCGCTACCCCTCAAGCCTATGTTCTGAGATTAGTCAGTCAATCTTCATGCACACCCCAGGTCTTTTTCAAACTGTTGCTTCTGTGTTGAGTGTTGGGTCAAGGTGTTTATTACTCTCTTTAAGGGCATGGACTCAGCTGCCTATTGACCTCTTGGTTACCTGGAGTTAAGCTCACTGATTTTTAAAGTGTCCTGAGTTATGCCCCTCTGATTTTAAAAGCTACAAGTAAGTCCCTCTGGTTTTCAAAGCCAGATGTAATGGGGACTCATGTTCCCAATATGGGTCTCATGTGTTAGGAATGCCTAGTGTGGTGTCTGAACTTCTTGCTTCTCCATGCTTGTAATGTCCCTATCATTTGTAGTTAGTCTTACTGGGGGTTTGGTTCCTAATTGTGTCCCCATCTCTCCTACCCTTTTCAACATGTCCTTCTCTCTATGATTAGCTGTGAAATATCTGTTTTGTCAGTCTGTAAGTTATTTCCAGAGTTAGTTGTATATTTGTTATCCTGGTGTGTTTGTGGGATGAGGTGAACTAAGCATCCTCTTGCTCTACCATCTTCCCTGAAATCCAAGACAGATTTATTTTTAATCTCTTGAATTCCTTTTTAAAAATCTTCCATTTCTCTTCTTATGTTCATATTTCTCCCTCAATCTATGAGCACATTAAGAAGGCACAATTTAAAGTCCTAGTTTGCTAACTGCATTGTCTTTGCCACTTCTGGATCTGTTTGATTTCACTCATTTTTATTCTGGCCATGGGTCATATTTTTTGTCTGTTTCTTTATATAGTAGGTAAGTTTTTATTAGTATCTAGACATTGGACATATTATTTCATTGCATGTTTTTTCCCCTTTTCTAAAAGCTGGAATTAAGAGTGTTTAGTAGACACTTCAGTTACAGAGATCAGCTTGATCATTTTGAAACTTTTTTTATTTTGTTAGGGCAGGTATAAATAGCTTGTACTATATGCCTGGTTTAGCCCTGCTCTTAAGTATTGATCTTTCTGGTTCCCTACTGAATGTTTTAGGTGTTCAAGGAGATGTGTCTACTAAACCTAGTCAGAGCTTGAATATTTTGCAGCCCTGTTTGAGGTCTGAGAACTATTTGTCTCAGATAGTCTGTAGTTTTTTGCTTCTTCTAGTAGAATTTTATCATGTGTATATGTAATTTAGTAGTCCAGCAAAGATACAGTGGATTCCCATGCTGATTTCTGAAGCTTCTTACTTTAGAAAGCTCTCTACTTGCCTGTATGCTGCCACTACTTCAGCAAATCTAGGGCTGTTGTAGAGATAATCTCATCTGTTTTCTTTTCCTCACCTCTGGTTGAGGCCACAGACCTGATATGCCCATTACCCAGTGTCTAAAAAACATTTTTCAACACATTTTTTCCAGTTTTCTAGTTCTTTACTGTGGACAAGAATCTCAGGTAGTAAATACATTGTCGTGGCCAGACATAGAAATAATTGAAATTTTTAAGGAAAAAAATTTAGGAATTTTTAAAATAAGGCTTTGGGAGTTAACCTACTTAAATCCAATTTTCTTTACCTTATAGAACTCAATGAAAATTCATATTCAGAATGATGATCTAGAACCACTGCAATATTCTAAATTATCAAATAACCTTCATTAAGAATATTATAGCTACTTTTTGAGAGAGTAAAATTTCATAAAAATTTGTTAGGGCTAAAATAATTAATTTTTGATTCTTTGAGTTCACTAGAAAATTACATTCATGTGCATATTCCATTACCTGAGTAATCTGGTAAATTAAGTGTTTTATTACATTATATTTGTTACTAACATTTGATCATTTATATTTCCCGTGTTTATCATGTGTATGTTTTATTTTTCATTTACCCATAGCTGTGTATGAATATTAAAATATATTTTTCATGTCTTCATTAAATTGTTTTGGGGACAAATTCTGATTTATCTTTCTGCATTGCAGGGCAAGAAGCACTACTTAAAAGGGTCTCATTTATTTCCCCAAGTAGATAATTGTCCATAGTGAATTTCCTGAAAAAGAGTTGTACCTGGACATGAAAAAGAAGAAAGCTCAAATCATGCCAAAATGAAAAATTGAATCAGTTCCTGAGTAGGCTAAAATGGCCTTCTCAGACCTCAATACAGCACTTGGCCTACTTTTTTCCTTAAGATTTTTGTTTCTGGTTCCAAGTTTGTCATTTCTGTAATGGGCTTTTAAATGACTTTTTTCTTCAGAAAGGTAGCATTTATCATGGTAGTAGAAAGAGCCCTGGGATGGTACTTGGGAGAACTGGGTTATGGCCTTGCTGCTTCTATGCTTCTATGAGCTATGTGATTTGGGGCAAATTATTTACCTTGTCTGAAGTTTGGAATAGAATGGGAACTTTTTTTCATTCTATTTTTCTTTTGCTTATTTGTTTTGGCAGTGGTTTTTTAAGATGGAGCATACTATATCTAAAAGAATATTTAATGAAAGTTCCATGTGTAAGAGATGAGAGTAGACCTTCCCCAACTGATGGGAAATCTTGCAGGCTTCCCAACTCATCCTCTCCCACTGCCAGTGAGGGTGCCTAAAAGCAGTAGGGCTCTCAACAGAAAAGTGTTATAAATACAGGACTATATGAACAACCTTTAATTATACCATTCTTTGCTTTTGTGTTTCTGTGACATTTGCTCCACTCCATACCTTTCAACCATGACAGCCCAAAAGACAAATTTCCTCCTCTAAAAAAGTATTATCGCGTCATAGAAAAAAAAATGTGAGTAGTCTTGTCTCTACTTCCTCTTTGGGGAAGGATCATGAATAAGAAAATTTTTTCCTTTATTTTTTCCCAGATTTATTGAGATATAATTGATGGCCCTGTAGAAGTTTAAGGTGAATATCATGATGACTCAACTTACATATATCATAAAATGATTACCACAACAAGTATAGTTAACATGTCATCTCATATAGATATAAAAAAATCTTTTTTCCTTGTGATGAGAATTCATACAATTTTCTCTCTTAATTACTTTCATGTATATCATACAACAGTGTTAACTATAGTCATCATGTTGAATATTATATCCCCAACATGTATTTATTTTATAAATGTAAATTTGTACCTTTTGACTACCTTCATCCAATTCTTATCAAGGCCAGCCTCTGATAACCACAAGCCTGATCTCTTTTTCTGTGAGACTGTGTGTGTGTGTGTGTGTGTGTGTGTGTGTGTGTGTGTTTTAAGATACAAAGGAGATCATATCTTGTCTTTCTCTGCCTGACTTATCTCACTTAGTATAATGCACTCAGGATCCATACACATTGAAAAAAATGGCAGGATCTCCTTATTTTTATAATATCCCATTGTATGTATATGCCATGACTTCTTCTTTAATCATTTATCTATTAATGGACACTTAGGTTGTTTTCATACTTTACTGTTGTAAATAATGCTGCTATGAACATGAGGTACAAATGTTTCTTCATCACAGTCATTTTATTTCCTTTGGATACATTTGCAGAAGTAATATTGCTAATGATGTGGATAGCTAACTTGTAATTTTTTGAGGGATCTTTATACCGTTCTTGATAGTGGCTGTACCAATTTACACTCCCACCAAACATATACAAGAGTTTCATTTTCTCCACATTCTTGTCAGCATTTTAAATCTCTTCTCTTTTTGATGTTGATATTCTAACAGGTGTGAAGTTATATCTCCTGTGGTTTGACTTGCATTTGCCTATTGCTTAGTAATGTCAAGGATTTTTTCATGTATATATATTAAGCATTTTTATATCTTCTTTGGACAAGTGTCTGTTCAGATACTTTGTCCATTTTTAAATTGGATTGTTTTTTGCTGTTGAGGTATATGACTTCCCTATATATTTTGGATATTAACCCTTTATTGGATATATAATGTGCAAATATTCTTTCACATTCTATAGGTTGTCTTTCATAATGTTGATTGATTCTTTTGCTCTGCAGAATCTTGTTGGCTTGGTGTAGTCCCCCTTATTTTTTATTTTGTTGTTTGTGCTTTAAGTGTCATGTCCAAAAAATGATTGCCAAGACACATGTCAAGGTGCTTATTTCCTGTTTTCTTCTGGGGATTTTATGGTTTCCAGACTTATATTTAAGTCTTTTTGGATTTTTTAAAAGATTTTGTTTATTTATTTGACAGAGATCACAAGTAGGCAGAGAGTCAGGCAGAGAGAGAGAGGAGGAAGCAGGCTCCCTGCTGAGCAGAGAGCCTGATGTGGGGCTCCATCCCAGGACCCTGAGATCATGACCTGAGCCGAATGCAGTGGCTTAACCCACTGAGCCACCCAGGCCCCCATAAATATTTACAGATTTTTGAGTTAATTTTTATGAGTGGAGTAAGATAAAGGTGTAGTTTTATTCTTTTACATGTGGTTATCTAGTTTATCCAGTGCCATTTATTGAGGAGAATGTCTTTTCTCCACTGAATATTAGCTTCTTTGCCAAATACCAGTTGGTGGTATATTCTTGAGTTTATTTCTGGGATGTTGATTCTTTTTTTTTTTTTTTTAAGATTTTATTTATTTATTTGACAGAGATCACAAGTAGGCAGAGAGGCAGGCAGAGAGAGAGAGAGGAGGAAGCAGGCTCCCTGCAGAGCAGAGAGCCCCATGTGGGGCTTGATCCCAGGACCCTGGGACCATGACCTGAGCTGAAGTCAGAGGCTTTAACCCACTGAGCCACCCATGTGCCCCTGGGATGTTGATTCTATATTGATCTATGTGTCTATTTTTATTCCACTTCCATGTTTTGCTTACAATAGCAGTATAGAATAACTTGAAGTCAGGAAGTGTGATGCCTCTTGCTTTGTTCTTTCTCAAGATTACTTTGACTATTTGGGGTCTCTTGTGTTTCCATATAAATGTTAGTATCTGTTCTTTCTACCTCTGTAAAAATTACCATTGGAATCTTACAAAAATTGCATTGAATCCATATATGGCATTTGGTAATATTGACATTTTAAAAATATTAATTCTTCCAAACCATGAATGTAAGATACCATCCTATTTATTTGTATTTTCAATTTTTTCATCAATGTCTTGAATTTTCCAAAGTAGAGATCTTTCATGTTCTGGTTAAATTTATACCTAACTTTTTTTCTTCGTTTGTTTTTGATGCTATTATAAATGGGAGTCTCTTTTTTTAATGTTTTATTTTTAAATTCCAGGTAGTTTACACAGTGTAACATTAGTTTCAGGTATACAATATAGTGACTCAACACTTGCATACAATTCCTGGTACTCATCACAAGTGCACTCCTTAATGCCTGTCATCTCAGAATAGAAAAAATACTAATTCACAGGGACATATGTACCCCAACGCTTATAGCAGCATTATCTACAACAGCCAAATTTTGGAAGCAGGCCAAGTGTTCATTAACTGATAAATGCATAAGGAAAATGTGTGTGTGTGTGTGTGTGTGTGTGTGTGTGTATGTGTTCTTTGGGTAAGTATCTAGTAGTGCAGTTGCTGGATGGTAGGGTAGTTCTATTTTTAACTTTTTGAGGAACCTCCATACTGTTTTCCAGAGTGCCTGTGCCAGTTTGCATCCCCACCAACAGTACAAGAGTGTTTCCTTTTCTCCACATTCTCACTAACACTTGTTGTTTCTTATGAGGTGATATCTCAGTGTAGTTTTGATTTGTATTTCCCTACTGATGAGTGATGTTGAGTATCTATTCATGTGTCTGTTGGCCATCTGTTTGTCTTCTTTGGAAAATGTCTACTCATGTTTTCTGCCCATTTTTAAATTGGATTATTTGGTTTGGGGATGTTGTGTTTGTTGAGTTCTTCATATATTTAAGATACTAACTCTTTAGCAGATGTGTCATTTGCAAATATCTTCTCCCATTTGACAGGCTGCCTTTGAGTTTTGTTGACTGTTTCCTTCACTGTGCAGAAGCTTTTTATTTTTATATAGTCCCAGTAGTTTATTTCTGCTTTTGTTTCTCTTGCCCCAGGAAACATATCTAGAAAGAAGTTGATACAGTTGATGTCAAAGAGGTTACTACCTATGTTCTCCTATAGGATCTTTATGGTTTCAGGCCTCACAATTAGGTCTTTAATATATTTTGAATTTATTTTTGTGTTTCGTGTAAGAAAATTGTGCAGCTTCATTCTTTTGTATGTTGTTGTCCAGTGTCCCCAATACCATTTGCTGAAGAGACTTTTTCACATTGGATATTCTTTCCTGCTTTTTTGGAGATTAATCTACTTCATTAATTTACTTCATTAATTAAGATTAATTAATGTAGTTGTGGATTCATTTCTGAGTCTTCTTTTCTGTTCTTTTGATCTCCATGTCCATTTTTGTAACAGTACCATACTGTTTTGATCACTATAGCTTGAAGTCCAGAATTTTGATGCCTCTAGCTTTGCTTTTCTTTTTCAAGGTTGACTTGACTATTCAGGGTCTTTTGTGCTTCCATATACGTTAGGATTGTTTGTTATAGCTCTGTGAAAAATGTAACTTGTTGGGTATCTCAGTGACTCAGTTGGTTAAGGGTCTGACTCTTGATCTCAGGAGAATAAGTTCAAGCCCAGGATGGAGGCTGCTATTTAAAAGTTAATTTAAAATAAAATTAAATACAAATAAATAAATAAAATAGAAATGCAATGTGTTTCTGTATATTGATTTTGTATTTTGTGTTTTACTGAATTCATTTATCAATTCTAATAGGTTTTTTGGTGGAATCTTTGGGATTTTCTACAGATCATGTCATCAGCAAATACTGACAGTTTTACTTCCTCCTTACCAATTTGGATGCCTTTTACTTCTTTTTCGTGTGTCTGATTTCTGTGATTAGTGCTTTTAGTACTGTGTGATGAGAATGAACATCTTTGTCTTCTTCCTAACCTTAGAGGGAAAGCTATGAGTTTTTCATCTGAGTATGAGGTTAGCTGTAGAGTTTTCATATATAACTTTTATCTCATTGAGTTATCTTTCCTCAGCCCCATTTTGTTGAGAGTTTTTATCATGAATGGATGTTGAATCTTGTCAAATGCTTTTTCTGCATCTTCAGATGTCCTTCAATTTTTATCTTTCATTTTGATGGTGTGGCGTATGAGGTTGATTTACTCACAAATATTGAATCATCCTTACATCCCTGGAATAAATCCCACTTGGTCATGGTGAATGATCTTTTTACGTATCTTATGCAATTTGGAAACATTTTATTGAGGATTTTTGCTTGTATGTTCATCAAGAATATTGGCCTGTAGTTTTATTTTTTTGTGGTGTCTTTTTCTTATTTTAGTATCAGAACAATACTGGCCTCATAGAATGTATTTGGAATCTTTCCTTTCTTTTCTATTTTTTGGAATATTTTGAAAAAAAGAGGTATTAACTCTTCTTTAAATGTATGGTAGAAATCATTTGTGTATGTATCTAGTCCTGGCCTTTTTTTTTTTCAGTATTCTTTTATTTACTGATTCAATTTTGTTACTTATAATTGTTCTGTTCAGATTTTCTACTTCTTCCTGATTCAGTTTTGGGAGATTATATATTCCTAGTAATTTATCCATTTCTTCAAGGTTTTCTAGTTTCTTGACATATAATTTTTCAAAGCATTCTCTTATAATACTTTGTATTTCTGTGGTATCAGTTGTTATTTCTGTTCTTCATTTCTGATTTTATCTGTTTAAATCCTCTCTCATTTTTTCCTAATGAGTCTGGCTCAGTGTTAGTCAATTTCATTTATAATTTCAAAGAACCAGATCTTGATTTCATCAATTTTTTTGTTTGTTTGTTTTTTAGCATCTGCATCATTTATTTATTTTCTGATCTTTATTATTTCCTTTCTTCTCACTTTGGATGTTGTTTTGTTCTTCGATTCTAGTTCCTTTAGGCATAAGGCTATATTGTTTAAGTTTTTTCTTGCTTCTTGAGGTAAGTCTGTATTGCTATATACTTCCTTCTTAAAACTGCTTTTGCTGGGTCCCATAGATTTGGGACTGTTGTATTTTCATTTTCATTAGTTTCTATGTATTTTTTAATTTCTTATTTTCTTGTATTATTGATGCATTCACTGTTTTGAATCATGTTGTTTAGTCTCCATATATTTATGTGTTTTTTTTTCCAATTCTTCTTTTTTTTTCTTGTGATTTATTTCTACTTGCATACTGTTTTGGTCAAAAAGATGCATGGTATGATTTCAATCTTCTTAAATTTATTGAGACTTGTTTCATAACCTAATATGTGATCTCTCCTGGACACTTGAAAAGAATGTGTGTTTTGGGGGTGCCTGGGAGGCTCATTTGGTTAAGCATCTGTCTCTTGGTTTCACCTCAGATCATGATCTCAGGGTCATGAGATTGAGCCCCACATCAGGCTCTCTGTGTCTGCTATGTCTACTCTCCTTCCCCTTTTGTGCCTCCAAATAAAATAAATAAATAAAATCTTTAAAGAAAAGAATGTGTATTCTGTAGGTTTTGGAGGGAATGTTTGTATATATCTTTTATGGTCATCTAGTCCAAGGTGTCATTCAAAGACATTATTTCCTTATTGATTTTCTATCTGGATGATCTGTCCATTGCTCAAAGTGGAGTATTAATGTCCCTTAATATTATTATATTATTGCCCACTTCTCTTTTTTTATGTCTGTTAATATCTGCTTTATGAAATTAGATGGTCCAGTGTTGGGTGCATAGATATAAACAATTGTTATATTCTCTTGATCCTATTATCATTATGTAATGCCATTTGTCTTTTGTTACAATCTGTTTTAAAGTCTATTTTGTCTCAGATAGGTATTGCTTCCGAGGCTTTTTCTTCACTTCCATTTCTATAGTGAATATTTTTCCATCCCTTCACTTTCAGTCCGTGTATGTCTTGAGGTCTGCGATATATCTTTTGTAGGAAGTATATAGAGAGGTCTTTTTTTTTTTTTAAATCCATTCCACCACTGTATGTCATTTAATTAAAGTTTATAGGTCATTTATAATTAAGTAATTATTGGTAGTTATGTTTTTCCCTTTTTTACATTTATTTTCTGTTTTTTGGGTTTTGTTTTTTTTTTTTTTTTTTTAGTTCTTTATCCCTTCTTTTGTTATCTTTGCGATCAGTAAGAATCTATACTGGGTTTTGGGGGTTTTCTTTCTTTTAATGTTTTGTGTATCCATCATAGGTTTTGGGTTTGTGGTTACCATAAAGTCATATATAACATCCTAAGTAAATAGTGGTCCATATTAACTTGATGTCATTTAAGTTTAAACACATTCCTAAAAAAGAACAAATAAAAACAGGAAAAGAAAAACCTTCTTTTTTACTTTTTTCCTCTTTTCTTCCCTTTTTATTCTCTTGTCCACATTTTATGTATATGTTGTCATATTTTACATATTTTTGTTTACATTTATCTTATGTCTAATTGTGGTTGTTTCTTTTCCACTTAAAGAAGTCCTTTTAACATGTCTTTAACAAGGCTGGTTTATTGTCACTATATATATATATATATATATATATATATATGACTTATATGGTGGCAGTGAACTCCTTTATCTTTACTTTGTCTGGGAAACTTTTTATCTCTTCCTCAAATTAAAATGATAACCTCACCAGATAGAGTATTCTTGATTATAGATTTTTTTTTTCCCTTTCAGCACCATCAATAAATCATGCCACTTTCTTCTGGCTTCCAGAGTTTCTGCTGATAAATCAGTTAATAGTCTTTTTTAAAAAAATGATTTTATTTATATATGTGAGAGAATGAGAGAGAGAGAAAGAGCACGAGAGGATAGACGGTCAGAGGGAGAAGCAGACTCCCCACTGAGCAGGGAGCCCATGTGGGTCTTTATCCTGGGACCCCAAGATCATGACCTGAGCTGAAGGCAGTTGCTCAACAAACTGTGCCACCAAGGCACCCAAACAGCTAGTAGTCTTATAGGTTTTCACTTGTAGGTAATTTTTTTTAATCTTTTGTGATTTTGAAGATTCTCTCTTTATATTTAAACTTTGACATTTTACTTGTTATATGTCAAGGTATGGATCTCTTTGGGTTCATCTTGTTTGGAACTCTCTATACTTCTTGAACTCAGATATTTATTTCCTTCCTTAGAGTAGGGAAGTTTTCAGTTATTATTTCTTCAAATAAGTTTATTACAGCTGTCTCTCTTCTTCTAAGACCCTATAATACAAATGTTTGTTCAATTTATGTTGTCCAAGACATCTTCTAATTTATCCTCATAAAAAAAAAAAATCTTTTCTCTTTTGCTCTTCAGCTTATGTGCTTTCCATTATCCTGTGTCTCAGATTACTAATGCATTCTTCTGCATCTTCTAATCTACTAGTGATTTCATCTAGTGTATGTGTTTTTCAATTCATTTATTGTATTCTTCAGCTCTGATTGGTTCATTTTAATATTTCTGATCCCTTTATTGAAGGTCTCACTGAGTTCTTCCATTCTTTCCTACAGTCCAGTGAGTATTTTTATGATCATTACTTTAACTTCTTTATCAGGCATGTTGCTTATCTCTGTTTCATCTAGTTCTTTTTTTTGAGTTTTTTTTCCTTGATCTTTCTTTCAGAACATATTTCTCTGTCTACCCATTTTGCATGATTTTCTGTTTGTTTCTATGGATTAGGCAGAATGGCTACTTCTAAACTTGAAGGAATGTTCTTGCATATGGTGTCAACGATGTGGATTATATATGTTTGCTGACTTTTGCTGGCTAGCTGGAGCCGTGTCTATATATGCTAGTTACTCTTTTAAACTATGGGTTTTTTTAAATACAAAGAATAAGGAAAAAAGAATAAAAGAAAAAAGAAAAATAATAGAAGAAGAAAAAAGAGGAAAAAAAAAGAAAAAAAGGGAAGTAAAAAGAAGAAGAGAAGAAAAAGAACAAAGGAAAAGGGCTCTTTCTTGGCTCAGTCAATAGAACATGAGACTCTTGATCACAGGGTCATGAATTCAAGCTCCATGTGTGGCATAGAGTTTACTTAAAATAAAAATTAATTAATTAATTTAAAATTTGAGAAAAGAGAGAACAAAACAAAACAAAACCTAAATCCTACAAAATAAATAAATAAAAATGTAAAATACACACACACACATGCACACACAATCATAGCATGTTTTCTGTGCCGAGCACCACAGGGTTGCTGGTGTGGGCTGAGAACCCTGGGCTCACTGTGAGGTTGCAAGCCCCTTGTGGTCTGGTCTTTTAAGATGAAGGGCGAGAAAATATCTTGCAGTTCCTCAGCCCTTTTAAACTGCAGCTTTATTTCTTGTTTTAGTGTAGCTAAGGCAGGTATGGATCTATGGATCCTGGAGGTGGCAAACTTTCTATGCCAATCTAAGCTGCTAGTTATATCAGGAATCATTAATTATGGCATACACCCTGACCCAGTTTGGGCTTTTGAAGTGGAGGGGTAGAGAGTGATTCCATAGCTCTTCTACCCTTCTAAGCTGTGGCTTCTTCTCCTGTGTTCCAGTGCAATTAGGGCTGATATGGGCTTGTGGACCCTACACTCACTTAAGTTGAAAGCTCATGAGAGGACTGGACACACCCATTATGGTTTCCATACCCTGCTACAGTCTAGGCTTTTAAGGTGGGGTGGGAATATAAACCATTTTATTTTCCATTGCCTCTGACCAAGACAGTTTTCCCATAGCTCTTCCACCACTTGGCAGAGTTCTAATATCACCTTTTTTAAATATATGAGTTTCTTTTAAACTGTGGCTTTTTTTCAATGCGCAAGGACAGAAGGATCTGTTTCCTCTTCCCCAGTACAATTCCTGCCCATTGCTGTTCACAGTTTTGGGGGTGGGTCTTCCCTTTGTTATCATGTCTGCCTTTCTTACCATTCTTTTGTCATACTCTCTCTTTGGTGTTCAGTATCTGTTCAGTCAGCCATCCGTTCTTCAGGAGGAATTTTTTTGTTAGTAGTGTAATTTGGTGTGTCTTATAGAGGAAGTGAGTTCAGTCTTCTGATATAACCAAATCTCTATTTCATTTATTTCTGCTCTAATCTTTATTTTTCTTTCCTTCTGCTAACTTTGGGCTCAGTTAGTTCTTTTTTCTAGTTCCTTAAGGTATAGAGTTAGGTTGCTTATTTGATATCTTTCTTGTTTCTTAATGTGGGTATTTTTTGCTATAGATTTCCCTCTGATAATTGCTATTGCTGTGCTCCATAAGTTTTGTTATGTTGTGCTTCCATTTTTTTGTTTTCAAATATTTTTTTATTTACCCTTTAATTTAATCTTTGATCCATTGTCTTTTAGGGAGAGTGTTGTTTAAGTTCCATGTATTCATATAATTTCCAGTTTTTCTCTTGTTGATTTTTAGTTTCATACCATTATGATTCAATCTTCTTGAATTTCCTAAGACTTGTTTTGTGGCCTAACATAAGGTCTATCCTATGAATTGTTCCATGTGCACTTGAGAAGAATGTATTCTGCTGTTGTTGGAGAGAATATTCTGTATATGGCTACTAGGTCCATTTGGTTTATAGTGTTATTCAAACTGCTCTTTCCTTACTGATTCTCTGTCTGCATAACCTGTTCATTGTTGAGAGTGGAACATTTAAAGCTCCCATCATTGTTTTACCATTTATTTCTCCTTTAATCTCTGTTATTTTTTGCTTTATACCCTTAGATGCTCCAATGTTGGGTGCATAAATATTTACAATTACTATATGTTTTTAAAGGATTGATCCACTTTTCATTATACAATGACTTTCTTTGTCTTTTTTACCATTTTAGTTTAAGATCTATTTTGTCTACTATAAGTATATCTACTTCTGCTTTGTTTTGGTTGACATTGGCTTGAAATACCTTTTCCCATCTCTTCATTTCAGCCAATTCAAGTTAAAGTGAATCTCATATAGGCAGATATTGTGGGATCTTGTTCTTTTACCCCTTTAGCCATTCTATGTCTTTGACTGGAAAATTTAATCCATTTATGTTTAAGGTAATTATTGTTAGGAAAGGATTTATTATTTCTATGTTGTTAATTGTTTCCTGGATGTTTTATAGTTTAATTGTTCCATGTTTCTTGTTCTGCTATGTTTTATGTTTTGATGACTTTTGATCAGTAGGCTTTGGTTTATTTATCATATTCTTTGGTGTGATTACTTCCGGTTTTTTCCTTGTAGTTACCATGAGGCATACAAAAAGTATCTTAAAATTCTAACAACCTATTTTCAGCTGTTAACAACCTTACTTCAATAGCATTCCCAAACACTTTTGTGTCTCCCTTCACAATATGAGTTATTGATGGCAGAGCTTTCATATTTTTTATATTGTGTAATCAATAACAGATTATTCTAGCTATGGTTATTTTTACTACCTTTATTTTTTTACTTTTAAACTTCATTTGTAAGTTAATTATGTGCCTCTATTACCATATTACAGAAGCTAACTTTGACTAGATATTTAGCATTGTCAGTGAATTTTATTCTACTTTCTTGTGACTTTATGATGTTAATTAAAGTTTTATTGAGCTTCTCATTTTGTTCATGAATTGTTTCCCCAATTTTGTTTAGTAGTCTGTGTGTACTTGTAGTTCACTAAGCTACTTTAAGAGGGGTATTCTGAAATATTTGTGTAACAATCCATAGATCTCCATTTCTTTTTTTTTTCTTTTTTTTTTTTACTTATTTGACAGGAGAGAGAGAGAGAGAGCAAGAGAAGGAACACAAGCAGGATGGGGTGAGGGGAGAAGAAGTCTTCCCGCTAAGTAGGGAGCCAGATGTAGGGCCCAATCCTGGGACGCTGGGATCACAAGCCAAAGGAAGATACTTAATGACTGAGCCATCCAGGAGGCCCTAGATCTCCATTTCTTTAGGATCAGTTAGTGGAGCTTTATTAATTTTCTTTGGTGTTGTCATATTTACCTAATTTTTCAAGATCCTTGATTTCTTAAATTTGTATCTATGCATTTATGTAAGCAATTTTCTCTTCCAGACTTTACAGGTTTATTTGGCAGAAAAAGTTCTTTACCAGTCAGTTGTTTCGTTTTTTTTTTTTTTTTTTTTTTTTTTTTTTTTTGACATATCTGCAGTAATGGCCTGGGTAGGTATGTCTTGATATCAGTGGGGTTTTTTGGTTTGTTTGTTTGTGTGTTTTGTTTTGTTTTCCATGACCACTGCCAGAAATCTGAGCTTAGGTGGCTTGCTCTGGGCTGAGAACAGTTGGATAGGACAGATGCCTTGGTTTCTTCCTTAAGCAAGGCTGCAGGATGTGCTCTGTGGTGGCCTGTGTCCTCTCGTCAGACATGCTAGATGGCCAGGTCTATGTACTATACTCAGTAGCAGATGATGTTATGAATTAGATTCTCTGCCCTGGGCATGTCGGAGGGATATCAGGATGGGCCCCAGGCCTGCACAGCTCATTGTTTTGAAACCTGAATCGGCAAAACTGTGCACTGAATTTCCAGACCAGATGGGGCCACTAGTTTTGATCTGTACATGGGGAAAGCCACAGGCTGTGTTCTGTGTTCAAGTGCCACTATAAGCAAGGCCATTAGATAGACTACATAGTTCCTCATGTATTCTGGTTAGCATGAGCCCCAACAAAGCATGAGAACTGGCTACAAGGCCAGCAAAACTTATTGTCTATGGTCTTAAATCAAGCTAGTTCCCTAACCAAACAAGGTCACTGGCTTTGCTCTGTAGATGATCAGCCTTATTTGCCATACTCTCAACTCAAGTTTCCAACTGTTCAGTTGCTAACTGTTTCCAACTGTTCAGCCCAATCATTTTGGGGAGGTGGAGCTGTGAACTACACTCAGTAATAGGCTGGACTATCACTCAGCTCCTCTGCTGTGCAGGGACAAGTCAAGTTGTAGGGAGAGCAATGTTCTTTTTTTGAGGATCTGAATCAGCCAAATCTGTAGACTAACAATTTCCCTAATCAGTCACCATCTTGGCTCTGCAGATGAACAAAATTGCTGGTTAGGACTGCTACTTGTGTGTGCAGGTAGGAACATGTTCTGCCAAGATCCAGATCCTGGCTGCTGCAAGTCCTCCATTTCTCCTTCATAATCAGATTGCTATTGGCCAAGACACACAGATTCCCCTGGAATCTCTGTGGGGCCAGACCCGAGTGGAGGTTCCCAAGAATGACTCACAGTGCTGAGGGAGCTGAATGCCCACCCTGGGCCCTCTTTTTCCACTGAAGGAATAATAAGCAGGGGAGACTAGAGGATGCTGATAATGTACATGGGTTTTAGTCATGGTAAATTCAAATATGCAGAAAGAGAATCTTAAAATATTAAGAGCCTGGTTAACACCAGGACTCTTGGAAAGGAGCAGAACTGCAAGTTACTCCCCAGTCTTGACAGGTTCTCCACAGAACAGAATCTATATAGATTAGGAAATTAATCTGAGCATGAAGGCTGAACCTGAGTTGTTTGAGTTTAATCCCATCACTTGATTGATTTAGAGCATGTGAGCTAATTCCAACCAATAAGACAAATGGAAAGGTTTGCTAGAATAGTAAAAGATAGTTTTCCTTTACTCTAAAAGAGCCATCCTTAATTTTGTCCAATTTAGTTCCATTGTTACTGGCAGCCATCCAGCTGCCATGCTGGGAAGGAGCTAAATCAATTTGAGCTAAGTTTTTATTACTTGCAGACAAAAGTATACTAAAAAAATCCAAAGTACTTATACAAAATTATTTATATTTCAGGTTATTACTAGGTTTTTATGGTAAAAGGGAGGGCTTCTGAAAGATAAAGCAGTGCTATAATAAAACTATTAGAGTCAGACAAACTTATATGTTAGTTTTGACTCCAACACTTACAAACTCTGTGGTCTTCGGCAAGCTACTAAATATCTCTGAATGTCAGTTTCCTCATCTGTAAGATATCTACCCTATTTCAAATGAAGATAAGTACGTTTAGACAAAAATCAGGGATTCTTATTAAAGAAGTACAGAGCAATGTTGACAAATTTTGCCATTTGATGCTTTCCCTAGAAATGCTTATCTCTACTCATAATTCAGTCAGAAAGGCACAGACACTTCTGTCAGGTGAAAATCTAAACACCATGCACTAATTTAAGTATTTTTCTAGCAGGACAGGATTTTGTGAAGGTGCAAGGTGACTTTGAATAGAGTGCTGTAGTCACAATGTTCTCTAAATTGCATAGTATGAAAAAGTAAAGGATATTTCAGACAAAATAAATCATGCTGGTGCATTTCAATACTGCTGCATAATTAACATTCAAGGGGCATTCATTAGGTGATTATGTTATCCCTGTGAAATATTACTTGGTTAAAAATATAATTCTGAAACTGTAATATATAATCTGAATGTTTGGGCAGATGGAATTACTTTCCTCTAGGACCTCAAGGTACTTGGCAAACATTTATTCACCTCTGCTCTGGTTCTATAAGTCAGGTCAGGTTTTGTTTTATGGATGAGAAAACTAAGACCAATGGAGTATTTGAAAGACTCAATCATAACAGTCCTTCTTACTTCTAACACTGAGAGGGAGAAGATTTTATAAAGCTATTCACATTCATTTTTTTAAATCAATCTACCTTCCTATGCTTGATTCAGGTGTTATAGAACTACATAGGTACAAAAAATACCTTTCTAAAGTATCAGAGTTCAGATCCTATTATGGGCTGAAATGTGTCCCCCTAAAATTCAATGTTGATGTTCTAACTCTTAGTCCTTCAGACTGTGACTCTATCTGGAGACAGGGCCTTTAAAGAGGTAATTTAATTTTAACTTCATTTTTTTATGAGGTCATTAGGATGGGCTCTAACCCAATATGACTGGTATCCTTATAAGAAGAGGAGATTAGGAAACAGACTTTACAGAGATGTAAAACAGACTTTTACAGATGTAAAGCAGGGAGAAGGTAAAAACATCTACAAGCCAAGAAGAGAGGTCAGCCAAGAAACTAACCCCACCAAAAATTTGATCTCAAACTTCTAGGATCCAGAACTGTGACTAAATAATTTTCTGTTGCTTAAAACACCTGATCTATGGTATTTTGTTATGGCATCCCTAGCACACTAACACTCTGGAAGTTTGCATCCTGAAGCAGAAAGAGTTGTATATTGTAAATCTTGACTTCTCCTTAGATTCTTGTAGTCTGAAGTAGTAATTCCAAAGTCCTCACATTTGCTTTGATTCAGGCAGGAGTCTAGCACATTGGATCTCCTTTTTGAAGCCAAGCAAGACTTAAATGTTGAACTAACCAGTTCAGACTCTAGTCAACTTCTGCCTTGGTGTTCTCACCACCAAATCAGGCTGCCCTCTTTGACTTGCAATTGTAGGAAGTCTCTGGGATGTAGTTTCCACTATGGGACCTATGACCCTGACTTTGTAAGGGCATGTTGGTTTACTATTGGGTCTCAGTTTCTTTATCTATACAATGAGTGAGATAACTTTGACAACAGCTAAGATATATTCTGGCTCTTATATTTCAGTGCTAATACACAGATAGTGATGGTTTAAGGGAAAGAAAAAAAATCTGGCAAAATATGGTCCATGATCCAAATCTAGCCACTGCCTCTTTTTATACAACTCATGAGCTAAGAATAGTTTTACATTTTTAAATGGCATTTTAAAAATCAAAAGAAAGGAGAGAAGATGGTGAAGTAGGAGGATTCTGAGCTCCTCTACAGAAACCCCAGGCAGCTGCTATATCTATATAACTAATGCTGAGAGTGACCTGAAGATTGACAGAACAAACCTTTCACAGTTAGTTATAGAAAGCCACATCAAAAAGGATAAGAGGGACAGAGATATCGTTGGGAATCAAACCCCCAGCATGACTAATTACAAACAGGAGCATCATCACAAGCACAGAAAAGCAAGAGGATCAGAACCCACACCAGGCATGTCCAGCACTGGGGACCCACACTGAGAAGATGAGTTTCCACAACGTCGTATTGAAAACCAGAGGGACTTAACTCTGGAAACTTTAAAAAGCAGCTGATTTAACTCCAGGAAAGCCAATGGGAAATAGGAAAATTAGTGCCTATTGTTAAAGAGCCAGCATACAAAATAACCTGGCCCAAGACATAGCACAGAAGCAGCAGTTTGAAAGACACCTGGCATATAGTGATGCAGATTTATTTACTAATCTTAGGATGTATGTTAGAATAGCAGGGATGTGCAGAAGCTTTTTCAGAAACAAAGTGCTGAAGGTACTTTGTTTCTGGCAGGTACCATTTCTCTTTCCCTTCCCCAGCCTAGTTAGCTAGATGCTCACAGGGGCCAGCACTAACATTCTCCATCTACTTTGCTAACACAGTGGGCCCTTCATTCACCTGTAGACTCACACCATCCAACTACCCACCTCAGCATGTATACCTCAAAAGCAGCTCCTGCCCTGCCATCTCTACCAGATAGGCCTCACTAAACCAGTGCCACTCCAAAATGACTCCTTTCCTGTGGAAAGGGGACTATAACCCTATACCCTAGCACACTCACAGTTGCTATACCCGGGCCTCATAGCTTGCTATGCAGAAAATAAGTCCTGTCCTTGAGTGTGATTAAGCAATGGCAGAGAAGGAATTACAGACAGCCAGGATGAGTGTTGGTCCACCTACAAATGAACCTGTGACAGCCACAGACAAATGTCTCAAAAGTGTGGGGAACAAACCCCATTCACTATGTTCAGAGCAGATAAAGCAAGTCATTGCAACCAGCTGGACTGAAAGCAATCAAAACTTAGTCACAGCAGAAAGCCCACCTAGCCCACATGGGGCATACCCCGTAGAACCTGTTTCTGGTGACCATGGGGAATAGTATTTTGAGGCACACAGAACCTCTTCTAAAGAAGGCCACTATTGCAAGGCCAGAAGATAGCATACCTAATGTATATAAACAAACACAGTGAGCTAGACAAAATGAGGAGATAGACAAAACCGCAGAAAAAGAGCTAGATGCAACAAGGGTAAGCAATATATGTGATAAAGTTTTCAAAGCAGGACACCTGGGTGGCTCAGCTGGTTTAGCATCTGACTCTCAATTTTGGCTCCGGTCATGATCTCAGGATTGTGAGATCAAGCCCTGTGTCAGGGTCTGAGCTGGTCATGGAGTCTGCTTAAGATTTACTCTTTCCCTCTCCCTCTTCCCCCACCCCCCACTCATATGTTCTTTCTCTCGCTTAAAAATAATTTCAAGGGGTACCTGGGTGGCTTAGTGGCTTAGGCCTCTGCCTTCAGCTCAGATCATGATCTCAGGGTCCTAGAATCACGCCTTGCATCAGTCTCTCTACTCCGTAGAGAGACTGTTTCCCACCCCCGCCTACTTGTGATCTCTGTCAAATAAATAAAAAAATATATATTTAAAAAAAATTTCAGAGTAATGGTCTTAAAGATACTCATGGAACTTGAGGAAAGAGTGAAAGAACTTGGAGAACTGCACAAAGAAAATATAAAAGAGAACTAGTCGGAGCTGAAAATACAATAACTGAAGTGAAAAAAATACACTATAAGAAATAAAGAGCAGATAAGAGAATGCAAAAGATAGACCAGTGATCTGGAAGACTGGGTAATGGAAAGCCACCAAGGTGAATAATGAAAAGAAAAAAGAATAATAAAAACTGAGATTAGGTTAAGGGAACTCTGTGACATCATCAAGCATAACATTCACATTACAGGGGTTTTAGAAGAAGAAGAAGAAGAGAGAGAGAAGGGGGTAAAAAGTTATCCAAAGAAATAATGGCTGAAAAATTCCCTAACCTGGGGGAGGAAACTGACATCCAGATCTAAGAAGCACAGAAAATCCTGAACAAGATTAACTCAAGGAGGTCCACCAAGATACATAATGATTAAAATGACAAAGTGTAATAATAAGGATAGTTTTAAAAACAGAAAAGAAAATAGTTACATACAGGGGAAATCCCATAAAACTATCAGATGATCTTTTATCATAAAATTTTCAGGCCAAAAGGGAGTGGCATGATATATTCAAAGCTGAAAGTGGGGGAGGGGAGGAGAAAAAAGGGGAGGGGGGAAAGCCTACAACCAAGGAAGCTCTACCCAACAAGGTTATCATTCTGAATTGAAGGGTAGAGTTTCCCAGACAAAAGGTAAAGGAGTTTGTCACTGCTAAGCCAGCCTACAAGAAGTGCTAAAGGGACTTCTTTCTTTAAGTGGAAAGAAAAGGTCCTAAATAGAAGTAAGAAAGTTAGAAAGGGAAAAGTTTTGGTAGGTAAAAGCAAACATATGGTAAAGGTAGAAGCTTAACCATTTACAAAGCCCTTTTGGAGATTAAAACACAAAAGTAGTAAAATCATTTATAACTACATATATTAGTCAAGGGGAACACAAAATTAAAAGATGTAAAATGTAATGTCAAATGCATAAAACATGGAGGGGGAATAAAATTTAGTACTTTATATGTGTTTAAACAACCATCAACTTAATATAGACTGCTGTACACATATGTTATATACAAACTCAATGGTAACCACAAATCAAAAGCCTCTAATAGATACACAAATAAAGAGAAAGGAATCCAAGCATAACACTTAAAGAAAGCTATGAAATCACAAGGGAAAAGAGCAAGAGAAGAAGAAGGGAACAGAAAACTACAGAAACAACCAGAAAAAAATTAACAAAATGGCAATGTACATACTTGTAAATAATTACTTTAAATATATATAGACAAATCAAAAGAGGTATGGTGACTGAATAGATAAACAAACCCCAAACATATGCTACCTATAGAACACTCAAGACTAAAAGATACACACAGACTGAAAGTGAGGGGATGGAAAAACATACACTTCAGAAATGGAAGCAAAAATAAGCCAGGGTAACAATGCTTATATCAAACAAAGTAGATTTTAAAATAAAGACTGTAGCAGGAGACAAAAAAATGGCTCTACACAATGAAAGAGGGATCAATCCAACAAAAGTAGGTAACAGTTATAAGTATTTATGCACCCAACATAGAAGCATCTAAATATATAAGGCAAACATTAACAGATATAAAGAGAGAAATGAACAGTAATACAATAATAGTAGGGGTTTAACACCCCACTCACATCAAAGGATGATCGTCCAGACAGAAAAATCAATAAGAAAACAGTGGCTTTTAATGACACATTAGACTAGATGGACTTAACATATACAGAACATTTCATCTAAAAACAGAAGAATACAAATTCTTTTTCAAGTGCATATGGAATATTCTCCAAGATAGATCAATAATAGGCCATAAAACAAGTCTCAAAAATTTAAGAAGATTGAAATAATATCAAGCACAATGGTATGTTACTAGAAATCAATTAAAAGGAAAAACTGAGGGGGGAAAAAAAAACCCACAAACAGATGGAGACTAATCAACATCGGTCGTTGAAGAAATCAAAGAGGAAATGAAAAGATACATGGAGATAAGTGAAAATAAAGGCAAACAGTCCAAGATCTTTGTACTTTGAACATTAAAAGCAGTTCTAAGAGGGAAGTTTATAGCAATATGGGCATGCCCCAAGAAATGAGAAAAATCTCAAACAATCTAATCATACTACAAAAGGAACTGAGTAAGAAGAACAATGCCAAAGGACATAGGAAGAAAATAATAAAGATTAGAGTAGAAATAAATACAGACCGAACAAAAACAAAACGGTAGAACAGATCACTGATACTAAGGGCTAATTCTTTGAAAAGATAAAAGTGTTAAGCCCTTAGCAAGAGTATTTAAAAAAAAAAAGAGAGAGAGAGAGAACTCAAAGTTAAAAATAGAGGAGAAATAACAATTGACACCACAGAAATCCAAAGAATTATGAGGGTATTATGAAAAATTATATGCCAACAAATTCAGCAATCTAGAAGATACGGATAAGTTCCTAGAAACATACAATCTCCCAAACTAAATCAGAAAGAAATAGAAAACATACAATCTCCCAAAACTAAATCAGAAAGAAATAGAAAACATACAATCTCCCAAACCTAAATAAGAAAGAAATAGAAAATTTGAACATACTTGTTACTAGTAACAAAAATTGAATCAGTAATAAAAACTTCCAACAAATGTAAGTTCAGGATCAGATGGCTTCACAGGTGAATTCTATCAAACAATTAAGGAAGAATTAATTCCTATCCTTCTCAACCTATTCCAAAAATTAGAAAAGGAAAACTTCCAATACATTCTGAAGGCATAGTGCCAAAACCAGATAGACACTACAAAAAAAACTTCACACCAATATTTCTGGTGAACTTGAATGCAAAAATCCTCAACAAAATATTAGCAAACTAAATTTACTGATACAACAATCAAGTTGGATTTATGCCAGGTATACAAGGGTGGCTCAACATTCACAAATCAATCAATATGATAAATCACATTAACAAGAGGAAAGATAAAAATCAGAAGAATATCTCAGTAGATTCAGTATAATCATTTGGTAAAGTATGTGTTCATGACAAAAACTTTCAATGAAGTGGGTTTAGAGGAAACATACCTCAATAATAAATGACATATATGGAAAACTCACAGTTAGCTTCATACTCAAAGGTGAAAAACTGAGAGCTTTTCTTCTAAGATCCAGGAACAAGACAAGGATGTCCACTCTCACCACTTTTATTAACATAGTACTGGAAGTCTTAGCTGCAATGATCAGATAAGTAAAAGAAATAAAAGACATACCAAATAATAAGGAAGAAGTAAAATGGTTACTAGGTGCAGATGATGTAATACTGTATGTAGAAAACTAAAGACTCCACCAAAAAACAAAACAAAACAAAACAAAACAAAAAAACCTATTAGAACTAACACATAAATACAGTAAAGTTGCAGGATACAAAATTCATATACAGAAATTTCTTACATTTCTATACCCTAATAAAAATATCAGAAAGAGAAAATAAGAAAACAATCCCATTTTCAATTGTACCAAATATAATAAATTACCTAGAAATAAAGTTAACCAAGGGTGTGAAAGATCTATACTTTGAAAACTATAAGACCTGAAGAAAGCAATTGAAGATGATGCAAGCAAATGGAATGATAAGCCATGCTCATAGATTGGAAGATTTAATGTCATTAAAATATCCATTTTACCCAAAGCAATCAAAAGATTCAGTACAATCCCTATCAAAATACCAGCAGCATTTTTTTTTTTACAGAACTAGAATGAAAACTCCTAAAATTTGTATTGAACCACAAAAGATCTCAAATAACTAAAACAGTCTTGAAAAAGAATAAATTTGGAAATATCACAACTCCAGATTTAAAACTATACTACAAATCTATAGTAATCACAACAGTATGGTACTGGCACAAAAATAGACACATAGATCAGTGGAACAGGATAGAGTGCCCAGAAATCCATGCATATATAGCCAATTAATCTATGGCAAAGAAGAGAAGAATATAGGGAAAAGACAGTCTATTCAATAAATGGTTTTGGAAAAATCGCACAGCTACATGCAAAAGAATGAAACTGAGAATTTCTTATACCATGCACAAAAATAAACTCAAAATGGATTAAAGACCTAAATGTGAGACCTGAAACCACAACACTCTTAGAAGAAAACCCAAGCAATGATCTTGGACATCAGCCTTAGCAAAGTATTTATGAATGTGTCCCTCAGGCAAGAGAAATAAAAGCAAAAATAAATATTGGAATTACACTAAAATAAAAGGCTTTTGCTCAGCAAAGAAAATTGTTAACAAAATGAAAAAGCAACCTACCAAATGGGGAAAGATATTTGTAAATAATATATCTTATAAGGGGTTAAATATATACATATGTATGTATATAAATATGTATATATATATGCATTAGTTTATATATATAAACTAATGCAACTCGACACCAGTAAAAGATCCAATTAAGAAATGGGCAGAGGACCTAAATAGACATTTTCCAAAGAAGACATAGAAATGGCCAACAGACACATGAGATGATGCTTAGCATCACTGGTCATCAGGAAAATACAATTAAAACTACAATGAGATATCCTCTCACACCTGAGAGAATGGCTAGTATCAAAACAATAAGATAATAAATACTGTCAAGGATGTGGAGAAAAAGAAACCATTCTGTACTGTTTCTGGTAATGGATATTGGTGCAACCACGTTGGAAAATAGTGTGGAAGTTCCTCAAAAAATTAATAATGGAAATACTATGTGATCAGGTAATTCCACTACTGGATATTTATCAAAAAACAAAAACAAAGAAACACTAATTTGAGAGGTACCTGGGTGGCTCAGTCCATTGAGTGTCTGTCTTTGGCTCAGGTCATGATCCCAGGGTCCTGGGATAGATCCCTGCATCAGGCTCTCTCCTCAGCAGGGAGCCTGTTTCTCCCTCTCCCTCTGCCTTTTCCCCCTACTCATGCATGCACTCTCTCCCTCTCTCTCTGTCTCTCAAATAAATAAATAATTTTTTAAAAAATGTAATTTGAAAAAATACATGCACTCTATTTATTGCAACATTATTTACAACAGCTAACATACGGAAACAACCCAAATGTCTATTTGATAGATGAATGAATAAAGAAGATGTGGTTTGTATATATGGATAGATTATTACTCAGTCATAAAAAAGAACAAGACCTTGCCATTTGCCACAGCACTGATGGACCTAGAGGGTATTATGCTGAGTGAAATAAGTCCAAGAAAAACAAATACCATATGATTTCACTTATATGTGGAATCTTAAAATAATGAACAAACAAAAATCAAAAAGACTCTTAAATACAGAGGAAAAAAACTGATACTTACCAGAGGGGAATTGGGTAGGCAGTGCACAAAATATATGAAGGCTATTAAGGGGTACAAACTTCCAGTGATATATAAGTCACAGAGATGAAAAGTACAGCATAGATAATATGGTCAACATCATGATAATCTTGTATGGTGAGCATTGAGTACTGTACACAATTGTCAAATTAATATGTTGTACACCTGAATCTAATACAATCTTGTATTTTAATTATACTTCAATCATAAATGAAAAATAGCAAAAGAAATTTGTTACTGGAATTTAAAATAAAATTTAAAAATTTTTAAAAACTAAAAAATAATTAAAAGGATAATATATCAAGAGCTTTATAATATGCCATGTATTCTTCTAAATCTTTGCTTTTATTAATTCATTTAATCTACATGGCAATCTGTAAAGTAGGCACTAATATCCATTTTATAGATAAGCAAAATGAAGTAGTCAAAGATCATAAAACTCAAAAATTTCAATTCTGCTAGAATTCACATTCAGGGAATCTTAGCCCAGAGCTTGTGCTCTAAACCTGCCTCCCTGCATTGAAAAGTGTTCAACACTATGAGAGTAGTAAAAAAGTGCCAAAAGAGAGGTACTGGCGACACATTCTGGAGCATTCCTTGAAAAAAAAGATCTCTGTGTTCAAAGAGGCCCGGGAAGGCTTTGTAGAAGGAATAAGTCACATTCCTACCAGGATGACAGGGTATACTAACTGAACCCCAATTAAGCGAACTGTCACCTCACTCCAAAATTCCATTTTTCTCATTAAAAGACCTATATTACAAAAAATTGTATTTAATTATGATTATATACCAACTGAGTTATATTGATTAATAATATTCAATTATTATTTTAAAAATTTGTGGACATCTATTTTCTCTATATGAGTGCCTATATAATATCCTATATTTTAGCTCTTGGCCCACAAAATAAAATATTTACTATCTGCTCCTTTACAGAAAAAGTTTGCTGATCTCTGCTCTAGAATATCAAGGTGTGAGAATAAGTTTGGGTAACTGGGAAGATAATTGTAAGTATTAATGTTAACCTTTCTCTTTTTTATCAGTAAGCTGTTATCAGTAAAATTAGGTATGCTTCAGCCAACATGGTGTTTGTTATATTTAATATTTTAATATAACATTTTAAGTTTTAGAGGTGATTATTAGTTTGAATGACAGAAATAAAATGTCTTTTGAATGATGACAAAATGAAGTAAATGCGTGTGCAAAGAAGCATCATACTGTGACTATTTTAAGGTATTTCTATCTTGTTCCTGTGGCTATAGACCATTCAATGACAACCAATAGTATTCCTAGACATAAAAGTTAAGACAAGATAAATCGTAATGCAAGGTAGATATGCTCACTACATCCTCCATTTGGATTGTTGATATAGTTTTGTTTATCTGGTTACAGTCATATGGAAATTTTCCCACTATACATACTCTTTGCTTACATAAAAACATTGCCATTATATGTGTGGAATTAAATGTGAATTAGAAACTGAGCATGAGTAATTTCTATAACTTTAGCTAGATACTTGTGTTTTTAAAAAATCATGTGTGGTCCAATGAGCTGAGAATTTTTAGCCCTGAGTTCTATTTCAGATTGACCTAGGCTCATCAAAACATTCAAAATCTGTTCAACAGAAATGCTAATACATCACTACTCCTCCAAGTATTGAAAACCGGGTTCAGAATTTTTACGCAACTGTACTATTTTAATGATTCTACTCTCACCACATTTGGTAGTGCATAAAACACCTCAAGAGGCATACTCTGGCAAAATTCAAAATCCAGTGCATTCTATCATCTCTTCAAACTCAACATGGGTGAAACTCAGTATTCTACTGCCTTGCCAAACTAATAAATTCCCCTCCTATCTTCTGTATTTCTAAAAATTGTATAAAAATCCACCCAGGAATAAAACCTCAGACTCTTTTATTCTTTTTCCTCTATTGCTTCAACAACTAATCAGTCACTAAAATTGTAAGCATTTATCAGGGACCTAATACATGTTTGACCTCTAAGTGAGTCACATATATATTATTTTTAGTTCTCAAAATAGCCTTGCAAAGTAGTTTTTATAATTGGATTTAAAACATTTCAGTCACAGAGATTAAATAAATGGTATGTGTGTATCTACAGAGTACTAGATTCTAGATTAAAACCCAGTTATTCTGATGCCAACACCTTATCTTCTGTAGTATTACTAATTTTTTCCTTCACACATTCTCTACTCTTCTGTTTTTTCCATTCCTGACACCTCCAGTGACAAGCTCAGGTGCCAAGCGTTTCCCTCTCATGTGCCTTCCAGGCTCCAGTTTCTCTCCATTGAATCATCTGTCCCCTCTCGCTGCTACTCATCTTTCAGTAGTATGAATGGGGAGGGGAGATCACTTTGAAATCTTCCCTAATTGACTTCCCTTTTGAACCTTTATTGTTCTGGGATTAGTTTAATATTAGTCTAATATAAGGACTGATTTGTCCTTGTATGCATAATTTTGTCATCTCTCTTCTATTAGAGTCAAAGATTTTAGCAGGCAAGAATTTATACCTAATACATATTACTAAACATATGAAAGATCCTAAATTTTATGCTCCCTACAGGAATTTTTGGTTATTTTTTTTCCTTTCTGAAAGTCAACAAGGCATTAAAGGAAATACAGTAGCAGAAGGAATTGATATGAGAAAACTTTTTATAAATGTGTGTTTGCCTGGCATAAGAAGACAATTCGGCTTCTCCTAGGGAGACCTGTGCATCATTTTGAATAGCATTCAAATAACTATCTTTGCTTAATCTCCCTTCTCATTGCTGTCTTTGTTAAAGTCAGGGGACCAGGGAGTTCAAGGTGAGATTTTACTGGTGTAAAAAGCAGTTCTCTGTCCCCTCTTGTATTTTCAAAGATCATTTTATATTGTCTAAACATCTCAAAATAGCACTGCCCTTTTTTTGCTGTGGCATTGCACTGTGAACTCCTATTCAATTTGTTATCCACCATCCTCCCCAAATCTCGGTCAGCATGACAGCTTCCTGAGTAATACCCCCGTAATTTGAATCTGTGCTGAGAGTTATTTTCTCTCGGGTGCATATATTATCTTGCATGTCTTTATATTAGACCTCATCTCACTTTTGTTCAACCAGTGATCTGAATTATCTGTATCCTGCTGGGTTTGTAATATGTCATCGTGTTTTATCTCCCCTACCTGCAAGCTTTGTGCTACTTGCAAATTTGGTCAATATCACACTGACCTTCTATTCAAGGTCAATTGTAGAAAGGGCTAGATGGCAATAATGGGCTCAGGCTCGTACCCTGATGGAACACACAGGACCCACATCCCACTCCTGTGCTACCCCTATGATAACCACTCTTTGTATTCTCTTTGTAAACCTTCCCAGATTATCCACCAACTCTTATTGTTCTCCAGACAATACTTCTCTAATCTCTCAGTAAGTTGTGTGTGATCAGGGGTCAAATGCCCTGGGGAAAGTAGAAAAGCATCAAAACTATTACAAGAACCAAAGTGAAATGGACAAAGTGGAATACAATGTCCAAACTGTTTTTAACCTCTCAATACAGGTATTATAAGAATGAACACCATTTAGGTCATTGTTAAGGCCATTTCATGTGTTGGTTGCTTTAACTCTACTCTTCGGCTTTTAAAATTCAGGATCTGTACTTTCTTCTCTTAGAGGCCGTCATGGGATTAACTTGACGCTGGATGCTTATGTTACTCCTCAGATGTGTTTATCTGCTGTGTTTATCACTTTATCTCAGGTGTATTCCAATTTCCAAATCCAATTCAAATGCTCTTTCTTTCCCTGTGTATTTGGACTCTGAAGATGGTAGCACTACATGCAACTTGGAATTCCTTGATTGGGAAGCAGAGCTCTAGCCTGTCCTCAGTGGCTGGAGGGGTTAAAGACAACAGGCTGTGATTGGGTATTGCTGTGGCCTCTGTTCCATTCACCATCTTCCTTCTTCTCCTCTGTCATGGGGACATTGAGTGTTTTTTTGCCATGAAGGTGAACTTTGTAGTAATTTTTTTGAATTGTATTTTATTTTCGTCCTTGTTTTATTCAGATTAATTGATATACAGTACTATATAAATTTAAGGTATGCAGGATAATGAGTGACTTGACTTACATATATTGTGAAATGATTATCACAGTTTAGTTAACATCCAGTAACTCCTATAGATACAAAAATGTAAAAAAAGGGAAAAAAGAGTATTTTTCCTTATGATAAGAAATTTTGAGATTTACTCCCTTAGCAGTTTTCCAATATACTATATGGAAGTTTTAGCTATAGTCATCATATTGTACATTAATCTCTAGGATTTATTTATCTTAAAACCAGAAGTTTGTATCTTTTGACCACCTTCCCCCCATTCCCCCAAACTTCCATCCCCCATTTCTGGTAACCACAAATCTGATTTCTTTTTCTATGTGTTTAGGGTTTTAGGGAGGAGATACATAACTGATATTCCACACATAAGTGATATCATACAGTATCTGTCTTTCTTATTTTACTTAACATAATACCCTCAAGGTCCATCCATGTTGCCACAAATGGTGGGATTTCCCTTTCTTTTATACTCTGTTAATATTCCTCTGCATGGGCATGTTGTGTGTGTGCGTGTGTATCACATCTTCTTGATCCATTCTTCTGTTGATGGACACTTAACTTGTTTCCATGTCTTGGCTACTGTAAATAATAACATTTATAAATATGAGAATGCAGATATCTCTTCAACATAGTGTTTTTGTTTCCTCACATATTTTCTTGGTAGAGGAATTACTGGATTGTATGTAATTTCTATTTTTAATTTTTGAGGCATTTCTATACTATTTTCCCTAATGGCCGTACAATTTACATTCCTCCCAATAGTGCACAGGGATTCCATTTTTCCCACATTGTCATCAGCATTTGTTAATCTCTTGTGTTTTAGATAATGGCCATTTTAACAGATGTGAAGTGGTATCTCATTGTGGTTTTGATTTGCATTTACCTGCTGATTCGTGATGTTGAGCACCTTTACACATACTAGTTGGCCATTTGAATATCTTCTTTGGACAAATATCTATTCAGATACTTTGGCTTTTTTAAAATTGAATTTTTTAAATATTGAGTAGTGATTTTATAGTATTTTTAGTATTTTGTAGCATTTTTAATTTCTATGGATATTAACATTGCTGATCTATAAATTTTGACAGAAGAAATGAAATGGCTCTTATTTCAATCTTTATTCTCTATTTAAAATCCACATCTCTGGCATTTCCACACCCTTTTCCTTAGACTTTTTAAATAATTGTTTTTGACAACATTCATTTGAGGTGCAGTTTTATCAGTGTACCTGTTATATCTAGAGAAGTTGAGGAATTTCTCAACAAACGGTATAAAATTTCAACTCACTCTACTGTGGAACTTGAAACAACCTGGAATCAGTGCCTGTTTACTATGAAGAAGTTTTCTGCTCCACTTTAGACTATAGAAATCACAGGCTAAAAACCTCAGTGTATGTCCAACTAGCCTATACTCTAATACAGAACTTGGGAGAGTGCTTCTGGCATCTAGTAGAGACCAGAGGTGCTGCTAAACATCCTATAATACACAGGACAGCCCTATATCCCAAAATGTCAGCAATGAGAAACCTTGGTCTAATGTCTTTACAACATTACACTACTAAAAACAAATAAAAAACACTCAGCAAGACAATTGAACTGAATCTACAAATCTCAGTGCTATAGTTCTCAGTGTCTCCCACTAAACTCACAGTATTTTACCTAATTTTCCACTCCACCCCACTGTAATTGCCTATTACATCCCATTCCTACTCCCTGTGGAAAAAAATAGATGCCACCACTCCACATAGTCATAACCTTTTCTTAGCACTAAAGACTCATTAAGAGTCTCTTAATTTCCATTTCTGTAGATCTAGAGCCTTTTACAAAAATCATTTCTTTCCCCTTTCTCTCTTCTGGATCCCATTGAAGGTTTTAGGGGGTCACCCTTGGAAGTTCCCTAACCTGTAGCTGCTCCAAAGCTATTCAACTAATGAATATCAAATAAGGGGTAGAGGGGGCTGGTTGGTGAGAAAAGAGGGAGGAGGAGAAGAATGAGGAGGAGAGGGAAGGGAAGTCCTGCTGGATCAGATAGAGCATTTCATTTCATTCCTACCCAGCAATTAATTCACGGATTTTTTTTTTCTTTTCTAACCAAGTGCAGCATACATCAAGTCACCCACCTGGTTTTCTCACACCTTCACTGTGGTTCTGTTCTCCAATTAATTTTCTACCTCATGCAGATAAAGACACCAAGTATCTGATTAGTGGTACTGGTGTCACTTTCCTTGTTGCTGCCAAACAATCACAGCCAGTACTCTCCAAGGAGTTTAGCATCCTGCACTATGGTCTCATGTCCCAGCAGCTACCCCAGAAGGGGGAGGGGGGCAACCTGTGATTCAGATCCAGGAGGGGTGGATAGTAGCATGAGGGAAGATGCTGTTCTCCTACTCCCTCTTCCTGGGATCTACAGCCATTCCTTCCTTTCTCCTGTCAACATAAGACTTCTGCTTCCTGTCATCTTTTAACAGCCACTGACATCTCCCACTGTGATATAGCCTTGGATTTCTCACAGTCTTCTCTAAATATTATTTTCAAATTTAACTAAATGCCAGAAAGAATTTTGATGGGTGTCTAGATCCATGTGTGAAAAGAGTATCACTAAAAGTTATTGTACATTCTTAAGCTGGGATCAGAGCCTAAGTTTTCTTTGGTCCAGGAAATGGGGGATCATTGATTTCATATTCTCAATAAGGGTATCTGATTTCTTCACCAAGCAAACTTTCTTCTTCCCTGCAGTTCAGATTTTAGAAAACTGGTGATTAACAAAACTAATCTCTCCTTCCATTCTGTACTATTACTGCATACAGGTTATATACCTACAAATATATAGAGAGTAGCACCTTAGAAGATAGACAGATGATAGATAGATAGATAGATAGATAGATAGATAGATAGATGATAGATAGATAATAGATTTTTTTAAAGATTTTATTTATTTATTTGACAGAGATCACAAGTAGGCAGAGAGGCAGGCAGAGAGAGAGGAGGAAGCAGGCTCCCCATGGAGCAGAGAGCCCAATGCAGGGCTCCATCCCAGGACCCTGGGATCATGACCTGAGCCGAAGGCAGAGGCTTTAACCCACTGAGGCACCCAGGTGCCCCGATAATAGATTTTTTTAATATATTTGCCGACTTCTCTATGAATTAGAGCATTAGATTGATTTGATTTGGTGAGCATATGAGTGTCTGCTTTGTGCCAGGCACTATGCAAAGGTGAGCCAGAAACACTGGAATACAATCCACCAATTACTGAGGGCTATCAAAAAATCAGGCACTATACTATGTCTTTTATAAACATGCTATCATTAAACCTTATAATAACCTTTTGAAGAAGGATTTCTTCCTTTTTTAAATGAAAGGACCCCTCGCTTTCTCAAGGAGAGTTATCAGAAGGTGATTCATTAAGAATATTGTCAAAGCTGAATCTTAAATACTTGTATGCTTTGGAATCTCTGTCCACAAACTCTGATGTGCAGTAACATTTTATTTTTTTTTAGGAATTCAACTTAATTTCTAACTTTCTTGCCCATTCTGCCAGATGACGGAAACTTCCTCTCTATCAGTTCAGGAATGAAGTCACCTTCTGGGAATGTTCATAGTGTCTAGACTTTAGAGAGGTGGAGAGGGTAGCTGGTATCCATGGGGGCATTCATCTTCATACCTGCTCCAAAGGTTGAGTACATGCAGGTCACAGCCAGGTAGGTCATCCTTCATGTCCAGTAAAAGGCCATATCCAATCTAGCAACTTCCTCTGGCAATGGCCTTCCTGCTGCTGCACTATGGGAAACTATGCGTCCTAAAGTCCTATGGCACTTTCCTTCATGTGACCATTCTGAGATACTACAGCTCCTTGGGACTGGAGGCTCCTGTGGCCTCTTGGGCTGAGACGGACCTTACAGCTGCTCCCTGCAGGGTGAGACACAGCCTCCTAGGCTCTCAGGCACACACACACATACACCTTTCTAAGAGATCTGCTTCCCCCATCCATCTTTCCTTTTCCTGGGACCCTCCCCCACTGCTTTCTCACTCTTCATGTCTGCTCCACTCCATCCTTCCCAAATAGAAGAGAACTCATCTCTGGTGGCTTCATCTGTGACAGGGGGAAAACTGCTTTTATGCTTTATTATTTTCTCAAACCCATGGCTTCTCTTCCCCTTAGGGGCTAAGGCTTTTAAAAATCAAAAGGCAAGAATGGACTTCTTTGTCTTTTATTTTCTGCTTTTCCTGAGACAGTAATGCCTGAGATAACTTATTCTTGAGAACAAATGGCCCAGCTGACTGAATAAGGAAAAGTCATGGAGTAAAATAGGAGAAGAGAGAGGCTATATTCAATATTTTAAGAGTAAGAATTATTCAGGTAAACAAGGAAGGGATCCCAGGATCCCAGGCTGATGGAACATGATGTATAAAAGATCATTGAGGGGCACATGGGCGTCTCAGTCCATTGAGCAGCAGCTCTTAATTTTGGCTGAGATCATGATTTCAAAGTCGTGAGATAGAGCCCTGCATCAGACTCCCAGCTCAGCAGGAGAGTCTGCTTGAGGTTCTTCTGTATGTCCCCACCCCCACTCATGTGCGTGCATTCTCTCTCTCTCTCTCTCTCTCTCTCTCTCTCAGAATAAATAAATAAATATTTAGAAAAAGATCACCAGAAAACACATTGCAGATGGTTTAGAATAGATCAAAGTTACCTGTAAGATAAGGGATGAGCGATGGGCTGGAAAGTAGGGGAAGAGTCAGGGAGCAGTTGTGAGGTTTCTAATTCAAGGTGAGAGATATTTTCAAGGGCTTTTAAGAGAGGTGGTTATTATGGACTGAATGTCTGTGACACGCCTCCCTCCAAAGTTCTTACCTTGAAGCCCTAAACCCTACTGTAATAGTATTAGGGTCTGCCACGGCAGTTGGGAGGGTATATGATTTGGATGAGATCCTGAGAGTGGAGTCCCGTGATGGGATTAGCACTCTTAGAAAGCCAGGAAGAGAGAGCTCACTTGAATCTGACCACGCTGACTGCCGATCTTAGACTTACAGCCACCACATCTGTTTAAGTCATTCAGTTTGAAGAATTTTGTTACGGTAGCCTGAGCTGATGAATGAATTTGTGTTTTAGGACGATTGTCCGGGCACCAGGAGAACAGCCACCAGGCCTCAACCTCTTCTGGGTTTCCCGCGATCCTAGTACTGACGCACAGAACAGGGGGTCCGCAGCTACACTGAACAGAACGGAGTTTCACAGATTAGAAACACTGCCAGAAACAGTCCTGTTACATATGCTAACTGGATTCCTCAAAAGTAACATAGGCATGCAGGCTTGAGAGTGGCACACCAGAGGGAAACTTTGGTACTTACTCCTTTAAATTCTGTGTTGTATTTATCTTCTTCAGAAATGTCTGTGGAATATTTTAGACTCTTTTAATTTAAATGGTGGTTATTATCTCCAATTTGACTTCTCAAGTTAAAGGAATTAAAATGAATCAAATATCTAATCAGAGTATGTTTTGTTTTAAACTGAATTTGAGTGTCTAAGTGCTTAGATGAGTCAATGAGAGATTTCTCTCGTGTCCAGCCCTAATTTTTAATTAAAAAACAAAACCATGATTAGTTGCTTACCACATGTATTTAATTCAGAAAAGTTGTAGATAGAATTATAAAAGGATTACTGAGGAGAGACCCTATGTCCCTGTATGGGTTGGAGTTGATATAAGCCTCAATTTTCTTTTCTTTTTTCTTTTCTTTTCTTTCTTTCTCGTTGAGATTTGCTTTCATTATTCAACTTATAATACTCTTATCTGAAAGAGTTAGTCTGGGAAAATGGGCAGAATCAAAGTGTTCTTCCTAGAAAGAGGGGTGATTTTTACATTTCAGTGAACTGGACGTTTTATTGAGGGCTTACTGCAGCAGTGGGAAAGGAGTAACTAACTGATCTAGGCCCGCAAACTCTAAAAGCCACTAGCGGAGGAGTTTGTGACTCAGGGTGACTTCCTTGGCAGCTGCTTGTTTTGTATGATTTCAAAAAAGGGTAACTCATCTTGCCTCCAGATTGACGCTTCAAACAGTCTGATTTTAGGCCAGGTACACAAAATTACAACTTTTGGATAGGAATACTTTTACCTCTACAGTTGAAACAAGGCAAAAATGCAAATGATGTGAAATTTTCTGGAAAAACAAAGTACACTTAAATGTATACTACAGTGCTTATGAGTGATGTCAGTCAGATCTTTTGGTGAGGGCAGATTGATAGGAGGAAGAAAAGGGAGTAGAGGCATGGGGTAGTTTAGTTAATAGAAAGGCCAAAGATAAGCATGTTTGTTGTTCATTTGCTTCAATCTCAAAAATAATTAGGTAGATAAAGACACCTTTTACCAGTGTGTTGGGACGTGATCAACTATTTGAAGCAAAGGGAACTATATTCCTTCCCTGCCCCTGTAATAAAATAGGGAATTTATGTTGCAGATTTAAACCACTGGCTGCAACACTGTATTTAGCCCAGTTCTCTGGCCTAGTATCACAACTCACTTGGTTCAGTTAAGAGAGGCTGTAATTTGTCACCTTTAATAAATACCAATGTATACGGACAATTAGATTTTTAATAAACATTAAACCAGAATCAAGATTATATCACCAAAATAACATGATTTTCACTCATAACTCAATATGTCCTCGTGAAAGGAGAAAAAAAAAAAAAAAGGAGACCTAGAACTAGGCTGCCCAGAACTGGACTGCTCCCAGTCTGACTCTTGCCTTGACACCCTATGATCAGGGTACAACCATTAGAGGGTGGTCCATATAAAGGCTATTTACAATATGAGTTGAAGCAGAAAAAATTGGAAAGCCAGTGATTTCGTGTCACCAAAATCAAAAGCAATCTATTCTCAGAGTCCAGATTGTTTTTCTCAAGGCAGCCAGGCCCAAAGCAAGGTCAAACAGAGACCCTCAGAGGCCCATGTCCACCACTTGACCTAGTTAATAAATGTGGAGGAAAAGCAAAAGGTGACATTATACTTAAGACTTGAAAGACTGCCTGGCTTTTCCTCCGGCTTTGATGAATTGCATAGATATTTTCCTTAATCAAGTTCCAGGGTCTGAAAAAAGCAACTTAAAGCAAACAGAGTCTGAGGACCGGCTAACAGATTAATGGAAAGGTTGAAGAGTTGAGAGAGGGTAGCATGAGATAAAGTGAATAAATAACTAAAATGTAACTGCTGGGCTCTCTCTAATAGCCTCCTGGGCTGTATGATGGCTCTCAGTTGATTGGGTACTAGGACATTGCAAATACATGGGAATTTAATTACACCTAAAAGAAGGGCTCTAAAAGGCTATGTTCTGAGAATTTTTAATGTTCTTGCAATATGGCTCTAAAACCACATGTGGTGTTCCCAAATAAATTGGATACACAGTGTCTACTGTGTTTTCATGATGTGTTAGCACAATAGCCATATCAAAAAGGAAGTGGAATGAGCTTGGCATTATTTACTCTTAATTAGCAGAGTTGATTCACTTTAATTGTGCTTTCTTTTCTGAGATTTGAAAGCATTTTTTAAAAATCAAATTCAGTCTAGAACATTGCCCTGCACTGCTATTGATGTAGGAAAGACAATGTCAGGGTTTGAAGCTGACGGCCAAGAAAGAATTCTTGAGACGTCTTTGGTGCAGAGAGGTGATTTTATTAAATCACCAGGACAGAACTCAGGGGCAGAAAGAGCAGCAAGGGGGTCTTGAGGAGTGGCTCATTACATACTTTCATGTTGGGAGGGGATTAGGGAGAGCATAAGTCTCGGGAATTTTGAAGCAAGGTTTCTAGGACCTTGAGCGAGCTAGCTATTGTTGGGAAGAGGTCATTTATTCCTGTCTAATAAAACCGTAGTCATGAGGGGCGCCTGGGTGGCTCCATTGTTGATAAGCATCTGCAGCAGCTCAGGTCACGATCCCAGGGTCCTGCGACTGATCTCTGCACCGGGCTCCCTGATCAGCAAGAAGCTCGTATTCACTCTCTCTCTCTGTGTCTATGTCAAATAAATAAATAAAATCTTTAAAAAAAAAAAACAAAAAAAAAAACTCTTAGTCATGAGACCCTTCAGATGTATCTCAGTGGGCCATATGCTTGGGGGATGATTGCCAACACATACCTTGGGGGGCTTTAGAGATAAAAGAAGCTTCCAAAGGAACTTTTGTATGTTAAAGTAGACTTACAGGATCCTGGTGACTGGGGTGGAAGGAAAGGAGGAGGGGTGTCAGTCTAGGATTGCCTTTTGCCCTTAGCAAAATATTAACATCGAGGCAGTTGAGTCCCTAGAGGAATGTCACTCCATCTGTTTCAAGGGTATGTAGTAAGGAAATTTAATAATTATTCTTCTGTCTTAGTTTCCTACATCAACCGTTAAGCTCAATGCTTATAGTTTGAAAACCTACCCTTCTCTCCCCTTTTTTTTAATCCAATACTATTGCCTTCAGCTTGGGGTATCTCTCTAGGACTTCTCATTTCCTCAAAAAATCACTGAGTAGCATTGGAGGGTTATATCTCTAAATTCTGTGAATAATCTGGGCTGAAGTTCCTCCATGTTGGAACCCTTGAACTTTTCTCTCCCTCAGTCTTAATTCCCTCTTGCATATGTTGAATCTAATATTTTCTGGTAAGATTCATTTTCTTTGAGTGGACAATAAAATAAAATAATAAAAAGAGGCTAAAATTAGTTTAATGATTCTTTTTTTGTATCTCTCACAGGTAGACCCAAAGCATTGGTTCTTCTCATTGCTTTCTTAACCTTTTGGTAAATAAAACCATTGAAAGAACAAGTCAAAGATTAATGTCATAATGTTTTCTTTAAATACATCTTTCTTTTTCTAGGCCATAAGCAACTTGAAGGTCAAGATGATACTCTGTAATTTTCCTTCCTGTCTCTGAGTCATGGACTTAGCACAATAACCAGTGCAGAAGAGATTCTCAGTGTTGAATTGCTATATTTTATACAGTTAAGTGTGAGGTAAAATATTTGGGTGATAGTCCCAGTTATTCAGATTCTGATTCTAATTTCTCCATGACCTTGTCCAGGAGCCTAAAGGTTATCCTAGACTATTGAGAATTTCTAACTCAGAGCACTGAAACAAAGAATGGTCTCTTTTCCTCAAAGTCATTTATTCATGACGTTTTAGTAAATATGTGTTTTCTGGATTCTTATTCATGTATGAATAAAAAGCTCAGAACTGGTGCACAGAAAGACCTCATAATCCCTAGCATTCTGTGTTATGGGCAGCAGAAATATTTGTTTGATCTTTTTCATCCTTCCTAGAGCAGTCATTCTTTCTTCTAATGGTGCCCCAGTATTGGCAGCTAAGGTTAGACAAATCTACAAAATGAGGCTAGGTATTGTTCTCTAAGGATTCTTCCATTTCTAAAAGTCTACACATCCATAAGAACTTGAAAACTTTTCTACTGCTCAAGAAATGCTAAGACTTCCTGCTAATGGGAAGCTTCCTTGCTAGGAGCTGGCAATATGTCCCTTACTTTGAGTCTGCACCTCGGTCTGTAAAACACACAGGTGAGTAGAATGTCTTCTCTTGATGACCATCAATTGCCTCAAAGAAAACACATCCAAAACCAAATTCCTTTCTTCTGACTAGCTCAATACCCTTCCTGTATCATCACCTCAATGACTGGTACCTTCAGCAGCCAGATACTCAAAAGAGAAAATCCAACAGCCATTCCTAATGTTCCCATCTCTCTCACTACCGACCCCACTTCCTCTCCAAGGCAGTGAACCATAAGATACAGGTTTTTTATAACTATAATCAGCCCACTTAGATTATTGTTTCACCTGATAAGTGTAAAGACCTCCTAAGTACAATCTTATCTATAGTTACCCTTCATCTTTCAAAACTCATTTGGA
Organism: Mustela nigripes; assembly: GCF_022355385.1. Lineage (NCBI taxonomy): Eukaryota > Metazoa > Chordata > Mammalia > Carnivora > Mustelidae > Mustela > Mustela nigripes. The sequence continues at coordinate 82,375,789 of NC_081570.1, read as the reverse complement.
GCATCACTTCCTCCAGGCAGGCTTCCCGAACCCAATAGTTTTATTTTGGTGCCCTTTATGGATCCATCTGTCAGGACACCCACCTTCTGCATTGTGAGCATGGGTTACCTATGTCTCTTATGAGTTTGATTAGTGTAGGCATTGTGGCATTTTTAGTCCCAGCATCTGTGAGAATACTTTCAGACTGAATAAATGAGGTGTTTCTTGTTTTAAGATTCTTCTTCCTATAGATTCTTGCTTGTATCAAATCTTTTCTATTAGAAAAGCTCCCTTTCCTTTAACAACAAGAATCTGTGGCCTTAGGCAATGCTAGAATGCCAGCCTGTGAGTGAACTCCTGGCATGCAAACCAGGGGCTGCCTATCTACCAAGCACACCCCTGAATTCTCAGTGTAAAACTGCAAAGAAGAGACTCCAGGCCATAAAGGAGGTCTTCATCTGACAATGTTCACAGGGCTGCCTTATAGAAGAAACAAAGACTCCCCATGGTGTCTTTGCCAGTGTGGGCAGGAGGGAGCAGGAAAGCAAAGATGCAGTAGTAACATGTGGGAATGCAAAGAAAAAGGTCTGGGGAAAATCTCTGGACAGGAAACAGAATGCAGGCAGTTAGCCTCTATGTTTAGTGGGGGCAATGAAGACATTTTCCAACTTTGCTGGGGACTAGATAAAGAACTGGACAAAGGAAGAGAGATAAAGCTGACCCCCACCCCAGCACACACACACACACACATACACACGCACACACACACACCCCTGTGCATAGTCCTCACCTGGTATCTTGTGGCCCCAGGTAAGGAACATAAGACTACTTGTATTTGTAGAGACCTCATCTATGAAAGCAACAAACAAAAATGGCCCCTTTCTGAAAAACAGTAGAAATAAATAATGGCAGAAGCCAGGAGGCCCTAGCTGTCGCCTGACCCCCAGAGGGTTGCTGTTCTTGACTACAAATCCTTCTAAGACTCATGCTGCTATTTCTGACTGCCATCAGATAAACATCCACTCCCTACCAGTCTCCTGATCAGTATCTTCTGGCAAAGTTGATCCCCCTTGAGACCAATCTCTTTGATCAGAAATTTTGTTTTGTTTCAGCTCATGGAGACAGATCACAGTGAGGCTTTCGAAAGTCAATAAGAAAATGCTAATAGATTTCCTCTCACTGGGGAGGCCCGTACCAGTGTTTTAATCATCTTGTGGCTGCTTAATTAACATTTGTTGGCATTACTTCTGCTCCTGTTAGCAAAATGTAAATATTTAAATGGCATGTATTTTTCATGGAGCAGGAGAACTATAACCACAGAACTTGAGACCGAGATCTGGCCTCATCTTAATCTCAACTCTCATTAAAACACCCTCTTTAGCTTTTGGCAAATGTCTTAATTTCCTAACTTATCTACTTCTGTTTCTTTACCCACGAAAGAGAGAGAATTAAAAGAGTTCTAAGGGTTTTAAGGATTAGTCATTAACTATCCAGAAAAGTTATTTGAAGACAAAAATGGGCAATGCAACACTTGCACCTGTGAGCAAAAGCCTGCACAGAGGGAGAACATGCACAAGTGGAATTATGTAAGGACAGTGTTCATTCCATTCTAGCAGCTCAGGGTGCTACGTATGAAGTACATGAACTCATAGACCAGGAGAGCAAAAGAAAACTCAGGATAATAAAGCAGCTTACTCTAAAACTAAAGCTGCTCACTGACAAGCTATGTATTTCAAATTGAAGCCAATGCCCGGATAAATTTATTCCATATATCTATCTCCCAACTTTTTTGCTTTAACTTCTAAATTCAAACTATTCTTATGGCAAGAAAACACAAATGACAGAAATTAGAATTCCAACAGTCATAGAGCAAGCAGTCCTCAGGGAGGAGCATGGTTCATGTTCAGTCTATGAGAACACAGTATTTACTTATATAATCTTTGATAGAGTACAATGACAAAACCAGAAAATTTGTATTAGTCAACCATTGCCTCTTTTTTCAACCAGGCAAATATTTTATATTTGCATTGTTGATTTTTCTTTTTATTGAAGAATTGACACACATTGTTACATTAGTTTCAGGTATATAACATAGTGATTTGACAACTCTTTTGTACTATGCTCACCACAAGTGTACGTACCATTTGTCACCACACAATACCATTGCCTATTCCCTATATGTGACTTATTCATAACTGTAAGATTGCTCCTGCCTCCCCTTCACCCATTTTGCTCATCCCCACCCTAACCTCCTCCTCTCTAGCAAGTACCAGTGTGTTCTCTGTATTGTGAGTCTGTTTCTGCTTTTTATCGTTGCCGTTTTTTAAAAATCCCAGATATAAGTGAAATTGCATGTTGGACTGAATTTCACTTAGTATAATACCCTCTAGATCCATCCATGTTGTGACAAATGGCAAGAGCTCATTCTTTTTTATGGCTGAGTAATATCTCATTGTGTGTGTGTGTGTATACCCCATCTGTGTTATCTATTCATCGAACAACAGACACTTAGTTGTTTCAATGTCTTAACTATCATTAATAAAGCTGCAATAAAATATGAGAGTGTGTAAGTCTTTTTGAGTTAGTGTTTTTGTTTTCTTTGGGTAAATACCAAGTAGTGGTAATATTGGACCATGCAGTATTTCTATTTTTAATTTTTAAGGAATATCCAAACTGTTTTTTACAATGACTGTACCAATTTGTATTCCTATCAAGAGTACACAAGGCTTCCTTTTTCTCACATCCTCACCAACACTTGTTATTTCACTGTTACTTTGATACTACCAATTCTGACAGGTAGGTGTAAGTTGTCTCATTGTGGTTTGATTTGCATTTTCCTAATGATGAGTCATGTTGAGCATCTTTTCATGTGTCCCTTGGCCACGTTCACATCTTCTTTGGAAAAGTGTCTATTTGGGTCCATTTTTTAATTGGATTGTTTTTCTTTAGCATTGAGTTAGATAAGGTGTTTGTGTAGTTTGGATATTGGCCCTTTAACAAATATATCACTTGCAAATATCTTCTCCCATTCATTAGGTTACCTTTGCATTTTATATTATTTTTTTTTAAGATTTTATTTATTTATTTGACAGACAGAAATCACAAGTAGGCAGAGAGGCAGGCAGAGAGAGAGGAGGAAGCAGGCTCCCCACTGAGCAGAGAGCTTGATCCCAGGGCCCTGGGATCAAGACCTGAGCCGAAGGCAGAGGCTTTAACACACTAAGCCACCCAGGCACCCCACCTTTGCATTTTATTGATGATTTCCTTTGCTATGCAAAAGCTTTTGATTTTTGGTATAGCTAACAATAGTTTTTTTTGCTTTTGTCTCCCTTGCCTGAGGAGACATACCTAGAAAAATGTTGCTAAAGCCAATGCTAAAGAGATTACTGCCTATGTTTTCTTCTAGGGGTTTTATGGCTTCAGGTCTCACATTTAGTGTTTAATCCATTTTGATTTTATTTTTGCATATGGCTGGAGGAAGTGGTACAGTTTCATTCTTCTGAACAAAGCTGTCCAGTTTTCCTGACACCATTTATTGAGGAGACTTTAGTTTCCTCATTATGTATATTTGCCTCTTTTTGTCATAGATTAATTGACCATATGTGCATAGGTTTACTTCTGGGCTTTCTATCCTGTTCCATTGATCTATGTGTCTGTTTTTGTGCTATATGTGTTTTGATTATTATAGCTTCATAGTATAGTTTGAAATCTGGGATGTGATACCTCTGCTTTGTTCTTTCTTAGGATTGTCTTGGCTATTCAGAGTCTTCTGTGGTTACGTATGAATTTTAGGACTATTTGTTCTCCTGTGAAAGGTGCTATTGGTATGCATTGGATTGGATCTGCTGATTGCTTTGGGTAGTATGGATATTATAACAATATCCATAAACATATTATTTCTTTCTATCATTAGAGCTATCTTCAATTTCTTTCATTAACTGTTTTATAGTTTGCAGAGTACAGATCTTTTACCAACTTGGTTAAGTTTATTCCTAGGTAATTTATTCTTTTTGGTGGAATTACAAATGAGATTGTTTTCTTAATTTCCCTTTCTGCTACTTCATATAATCTACAAATACTGACAGTTTTACTTCTTCCTTATCAATTTGGATGCTTTCTGTTTCTTTTTCTTGTCTGATTGCTATGACTAGGACTTCTAATACCAAGATGAATGAAAATGACTGACATAGACATCCTTGTCATATTCTTGATCTTTGAGGAAAAACTGTTTCTCACCATTGAATATGGCATTAGCTGTAGGATTGTCATTCTGGGACCAATATGTTGAGGTATGTTTCCTCTAAACCCGCTTTGTTAAGTAGATGATGAATTTTGTCAAATACTTTTTCTGCATCTATTGAGATGACCATATGATTATTCTTCATTTTGTTTATGTAGTATATCACCTTGATTAAATTGTGGATATCGAACCACCCTTTTATCCCTGGAATAAATCCCACTTGCTAATGGTAAATGATCCTTTAATGTGTTTTTGAATGCAGTTTGCTTACTTTGTTGAGGATTTTTGGTTCTCTGTTCATTAGGGATATTGATTTGTAGGGTTTTTTTTTTTTTTTAATTTGTTTTTTGTAATATTTTTGTCTGCTTTTGCTGTCAGGATAATGCTGGCCTCATAGAATGTATCTGGCAGCTTTCCTTCCCCCTCCCCCTCCCCCTCCTCCGTCTTCTTCTTCTTCTTTTAATAGTTTGAGGAGAACATGTATGAACTCTTCTTTAAATGTTTGGGAGACTTCATCTGTGAATTCATCTGGTCCTGGGCTTCTGCTTCTTGGGAATTTTTATTACTACTTCAATTTCATTACTAGTAATTGGTCTGTTGAGATGTTATACTTCCTCCAGGTTAAGTTTTGGAAGATTGTATGTTTTTAGGAATTTATCCATTTCTTCTAGGTTGTTGGCATATAATTTGTCAATGTGGTCTCATATAAACCTTTGTATTTCTGTGGTGGTGGTGATTACTTCTCTTTCACTCCTGACTTGATTTATTTGAGTCCTCTCTCCTTTTGATGGGTCAGGCTAAAGTTTGTCAATTTTATTAATCTTTTCAAAGAACCAAATTTGGTTTCTTTGATCTTTTGTATTGTTGCTTTTAGTCTCCATTTCATTCATTTTCACTCTAATCTTTATTGCTTCCTGCTATCTATTAACTTTGGGCTTTGTTTATTCTCTTTTTCTAGTTCCTTTAAGTGTCAGATTAGATTTTTATATTTGATATTTTTCTTGTTTCTTGACCTAGGCCTGTATGGTTACAAATTTCTCTCTTTTGTTGTATCCCAAAGATTTTAGACAGTTGTGTTTTCATTTTTATTTGTCTCCATGTATTTTATTTTCTTTCCCCTTTGATTTCTTGGTTGACCTATTGGCAGTTTAGTAGCATTTGATTAACCTCCACATGTTTGTGTTTTTTCCTGTTTTTGTCTTATAATTGGTTTCCTGTTTTATACCATTTGTGATTAGAAAGGATGCTTGATATTATTTCAGTCTACTTAAATTTACTGGGATTTCTTTTGTCTCCTAACATGTGATCTATCCTGGAGAATATTCCATGTGCACTTGAAAAAAGATATTGCTTTTTGGTGGAATATTATATATAATGTGGCCACTCCCTTCTGGACCACAAAGTTTCTGCTGAAAAGATGGCTGAAAGCCTTAGGGGATTTCCCTTGTATATAGCTGTTTCCTTTTCTCTTGCTGTATTTAAAATTCTTTTTATCTTTGACATTTTAATTATTATGTTTCATGGTGTGGATCTCTCTAGGTTCATCTTGTTTGGAGTTTTCTGTGATTCCTGAGACTGGATATCTTTTATTTTCCCCATACTGGGGAATTTTTCAGCTATTATTTTTTCAAGTTAGTTTTCTCTCTTTTCTCTTCTGGGATTCCTATAATATGAATGTTTGTTTGCTTGATGTTGTCCAAAAAAACTCTTAACTTATCCTCTTTTTTAATTAATTTTTTTCTATTTTAAATTTAGCTATGCACTTTCCATTACTCTGTTTTCTAGAACACTGATCCATTTGTCTGCATCCTCTAATCTATTGTTTATTCCCTTCAGTGTATTTTTCATTTCAGTTATTATATTCTTCAACTCTGGTTGCTTTTTTCCAAAAATATATCTTATATTCTATATCTCTGAAGTTATCACTGAACTCATTCATTTTTCTATCCAGTCTGATGAGCATCTTTATCGCCATTACTTTGAATTCTTTATCTGGTAGACTGCTGTTCCATTTAGTTCTTTCTCATTTTGTCTTATTCTTTCATTTTCAGAATATTCCTGTCTCATTTTGCTTGACTTTCTGGGTTTGTTTCTATGAATGAGGCTGAACACCTACTTCTCCTAAACTTAAAGGAATGGTTTTGTGTATGCTCATCCCCCATGTAGACTGTGAGTACTTGGTGACTTTGGCTTGCTGGCTGGCTGAGAGTCTCAGGGCATACAGTGCCGGACCAGAGCTAAATTATAAGTGGGTCAGGGTGATCTTGTGGCTCTTAGCACAGAGGACACCCTGGCAGGACAGCTGAATCTGAACTAAGTGCAACTCTGGGAGTACTGGGCTCTCCAGAAAAAGGTACCCTGGCAAGACAGCTGTAGCTGAAGTAGATGCAACTCTGAGTATCTTAGGCACTTTGCACAGTGGGCACGCTGATGGGAACCTAGGTAGGCTCAGGCCAGGGTGTCAAGGGCACTGTGCATCTAGGGTTCCTGACATCCAGAGCCAAAGAGATATGAGCCAGGAGTGGGCCCCCCAGGGCAGGGTTCCCTTTTTTTTTAACCATCTTTCTATCTCTCTTAGCATTCTTTATGTGGTCTTTCTATCTGTTGTTGTGCAGAAACTGTTCGGTCAGCCCTGAGTTCTTCAGGAGGATTTACTTTATAAGTAGAGGTAGATTTGTTGTATCCATGGAGGAGATGAGTTCAGTAACTTCCCATGTCACCATCTTGGACCCTCCCTTCCCCAGTGTTTTTAAATATCTTGACTTTACCTCAAGGATATTGGTTCTCCTTCAGGGGATTTCAGCCCTTACACCAAGCTCATAAAATGCAGTAGTTTACATGAGCAAAGACTCATTACCAAAAGCTATGGGAAGATGAAAGGCACTAGATAGTGAAGTTGTACACTTCCTCCACTGTCTATAATAGTGAAAAACTACCTTTATTCTAAGTTCACATGTATCTCTTCTTGCAGGTTAAACAAAGCAGTTTCCTAGAGCTTCCATTCTGAACTTAACACCCCCCCCCCCAAAAAAAAGAGTACTAGGTTTTAAACAGGAAGTCGAAGGAAGTTGAAAGCGTACAAAACTAGGATTATATATATATATATATTGTATTGTATATATATATATTATATATATATATATTGTAGATTATATTTCTATCTACATCATTGTAGATAGAAATATAACATCATTGTAGAAAGAAATATAACAGCATGGTGGAATCTGTTTCCAAACCTGTGAAACAGTGACACTATAGAGACCTACAATAGAATCAAGAATTTGCAGGCTTCAGATCAAACGTTCTGTGTTTAATTCCTGGCTGAATCACATACAGCTAACATAACTGGCATGAGTGACTTCTGTTTTCTAGCCAATAGAGCAGGAATGTAATAATCATAGGGAATGCTGTGCAGATGAAATGATTATATATATAAATCACTTAGAACTGATGGGGACCTATAGTTAGTGGTCCATCAAAAGTTAGCTTTATCTAACCAAATATCTTCCAGATATTTATCATTATCTTCCGGACTATCCCTAAGAGTTTTGTGTAAAGCACAAATGAGTATAGAAATTCATTCCAAACTGCAAAGAACTACATGAATGTAAGTTATAATTACTTTTAATAAAAAGTTCAGATCTGAGAGTCTGAGATATCCCAGACTGTGTAAAACCATAATAAGTAGCTCTTAGAGAGAGGTACCACACTCCGCACATGGCTTGGAAGAGTCTTCTTTCAGAAGGTGGGAGCTAGATATCAGGAAAGCCCATCTGCTTATTCAGCTCTAATATTGTGTGATAGGAAAGTTCTTTCACCAATCTGTGCCTCAGTCTCGTCTTCTTTCAAGAGTATCATGGCTTTAGCTGCCTCATCCAGTGATTTGTATAGGCAAGGAGGCTACTTGTTCCCAAGGGAACAGGAGTGTTATCTGTACAGAATACCTGCAAGAAGTTCAAGAAGTGGAAGAGAATGAAACTTGGCAAAATGTAAAAGATAAACATGGGAGTCTGCAATGCCAGAGCTGCTTTTCCAGCAGTAGACCTGGGAGGGTTGTGATATACTCAGAAAAAGATCAACAGTTGAGGCAGGATGGAGAATGTTACATAGGAAGGGAAGGAAAAAGAAATAGCAGGTTACCTCTTTTATTGGTAAAAATTTCACCACCAACTGAGGTGAAAAAGAAATGCAACTGTATTTTCTCTCACTGAACTAACTATTGAGCCCCTAGTTTAAAAGTGGTAGAGATACCCTCAAGTAGTTCCCGTTCCAGTCTTTGTGGCTTTCTCACATACACACTACAGGGATTTCCCAAATGCTGCCTTATCAATGAAGCCTTTCCTAATCACACTATATAAAATATCAGCCTCAACCCTATTCCAATCTCCTTCTATGTTGTTCTGCTTTATTTTTTTTCCATTGCATTAATACCACTTGATATACCTCTATATAATTTTTTTTGTTTGTTTATCTCTCCCCACTAGAATTGAAGCCTCATGAAGATTGTGTTGAGAATCAAGAACACCTGTGGCAGTACAACTTAGATGACAGTAGACCATAGATGTCAGCATGACTTAGTTGTTTTTTTACTGAAAAACTTTGCCCAGAAAAGCCAAAGCTATAAGCCAATAAATAACTTTATGGTTTACTTCAGAAAATTCCCTTAGAACAATTTATCAAAGACAATGGCCTGCTCACCTGGACAAACAGTTTACTCATCAGTGATGGTTTACTTAGCAAGACTCGCTTCAAGACTGGACTTCTCTGTGATAGGCAATCCTGAAAGATTATAACACAATCTCTGTTAAATTCCATTCCATTCACCACTTTGAAAGGCCTACTTAAACTACTCGAGTTCAGACCCCAAAGTCTTAATACCATTTTAGTTTGACTTCTCTTTATTGAGACACTCTTAAAACTCCATCAAGGTAGTTTACTCCCTTACTGCAGCAAGTTTTAACAAATTTATCTCTGCTTTGCTAACAGGATGCCTGGTGATATTTGGGGGAAAATCAACACTATTTTGTTTAATTCTGTGTTTATAGAAAAATAACAGGAGTTCTGTAAGAATTTATTGAATGAATGAATGAAGGAATGGATGTAGGCCTCCATCCTCCTGTCCCTGCAATTTGTTAAAGGAAGTTTATGAAGGGGCATCTGGTCTGTGGTACAACTTCTCAGTCCAGACTGACACCTATAATGATATTAGTCATGGTAAATCTTTTGACTGTTATGTACCATGCTAGCTGTTTTAAGTGCATTCAACTAAGTGTACTAACCATTTATTCTATTCCCATAAAATACTTTGCACTTCTACTTGGGAACTGGAATCTGCCAATGCCCTGGGCCAAGGGTTGGCTAAGGTTTTCTGTGAAGGGCTACGTAGTAAGTATTTTAGGCTATGCAAGCTATGTGTAAGCTGTAAGGTCTCTGTTGCAACTATTCAACTCTGCCATTTTAACATAAAAGCAACAATAAGTAATATATAAATGAATGTGTATATATTTACAAAACAGACAACTGGCTTGTGGGGCAGTCTGCAGACTCTGCCTTTTTTTTTTTCCTGGGGATTAAAAGACAGAACTTCTCTATTCTTAAATCCACAAATCTATAGAGGTTGGCTCTCCTATCCCCAAATCTCAATTTACTTTTAGGGGCAGGATACATAATTCTTATTGTGCCCTTCTAACTTTCTAATCTCTTTACTTTTCCTTTAATCATTTCTTTGTCCCAAGTCTTGGGGACAAGAGAATCCTGGCTTTAACAGATGACTTTCTCTTCCAAATCTATTATTTTATCTTTGTATCTCAGCTTTAAGAAATGTCAAGTATTTGACTCTCTTATCTATTGCACTTCAGGAAGAAGAGAGTATACTGGGAGAGTATAAAAGCATAACAATAGCATATTCCAGGAAGAATATCAGCTAATATTTCAAAATATCATTGGCATTTTATCATAACATGATTCCTGGGGAGAAGAGTAGAAGAAAAAGGGATGAGAACTCAGGCAGTGCATCAGTGGGATAGCTGAAGGGATGCACTGTGACAGCACTGAAGGTCCGCAAGGGACTCTGCTTCACATGGGATGAAAGTGAGCCATGATATGGCAGGCCTTTTTCTCACTACCTCAATCTGGTTGGAACCAACAGAAAGGTTTCCTGCCGTTCAAACTAAAGAAAGCCTTTAGGTGTGAGCTTTAGACCAGAAGAGAAATTTGACTCTTTCTGAGTGGTGGTATCTGGAAAAAGGACCAGGTAGGAGCTCTAAAAGATTTTATTTATTTATTTTAGAAATAGAGCAACAGGGGGAGAGAGACAATCTCAAGCAGACTCCACACTGAAGGCAGAGGCCAACTCAGGGCTCAATCCCACAACCCTGAGACCATGACCTGAACCAGAACCAAGAATTAGACATTTAATCAATTGAGCCACCTAGGCTCCCTGGCATATAATTTCTTATAATGTTCTCTTCTACTTCTTTGTATTTCTGTGGTGTCAATTATTTCTCTTCTTTCATTTATGATTTTGCTGATTTGAATCCTGTCTCTCTCTTTCTGAAGCATTTGGCTAAAGGTTTGTCCAGTTTGTTAAACTTTTCAAAGAACTGGCTCCTGGTTTCATTGATCTGTTCTATGGTATCTTTTTAGTTTCTATTTCATTTATTTTTGTTCTGATCTTTATTATTTCCTTCCTTCTACTGGTTTTGGGTTTATTTTATTTTTATTTTTTTAACCTCCTCTACGCTCTGGGTGTAAGGTTAGGTTGTTTGAGATATTTTCTTGTTTCTTGAGGTAGACCTGTATTACTGTAAACTTCCCTTTAAGAACAGTTTTCCCTACATCCTGAAGATTTTTGACCTTGTGTTTTCATTTTCATTTTTTTTTTGGTGGTTGATTTCTAGTTTCATAGCATTGTGATCAGAAAAGATGAATGGAATCAGTTTAGTCTTTTTGTATTTGTAGAGATTTTTTTTGTGGCCTAATATGTGATTGCTTCTGGAGAATGCTCCATGTGCATTGGAAAAGAATGTGTATTCTGTTCGTTTTGGGTGGAGGTTCTGAATGTATCTGTTAGGTTCCTCTGGCCCAACGTGTCATTCAAAGCCACAGTTTCCTTGTTGATTTTTGTTTGGATAATTTATCCATTGATGTAAGTGGGGTGCTAAAGTCACCTACCATTGTTATATTACTATTGATTACTTTCTTTATTGATTACTTCCTTTCTGTGTTCCCATGTTGGGTGAATAAATATTTATACAAAGAAGTTCCTTCTTTTTCTTTTGTTATGGTCTTTGCTTTAAAGTTTATTTGGTTCAATATAAGAATTGCTACCCTTGCTTTCTTTTCATTTCCATTTGCATGATAAATGCTTTTCTGTCCCTTCACTTTCAATCTGCCTCTGTCCTTAGGTCTGTAATGAGTCTCTTATAAGTAGCTCATAGATGGGTTTCCTTTTTTTTTTTAATCTATTCTGTTGCCCTATGTCTTTTGATTTACTTTCAAATTATTTATTGATAGGTATGTACTTACTGACATTTAGTTACTTGTTTTACACTGGTTTTTATAGTTCTCTGTTCTCTTGCTTTCTTTTCTCATGATTCACTGGTTAGAGATATATATAGATTTCTTTTTATTTTTCACATATTTGTTACTGTCTTTTGATTCATGATTACCATTAGGTTTATATACATCATCTAATACATAGAGAAATCTATATTAAGTTGATTGTCTCTTAAGTTTGAACCCATTCTTTACTCCCCTCCCCTTACCTTTTAGTTATAAGGTGTCATACTTTACATCATTTTGTGAATCCCATAACTGATGCTTATAGATATATTTAATTTTACTTCTTTTGTGCTTCCTACTTGTCATTATCATTTCCACCCAAAAAGTCCCCTTTAGGAGCACCTGGGTAACTCAGTCAGTTAAGTGTCTGACTTGATGTCAGCTCAGCTCAGCACTTTTTCTCAAAGTCATGAGTTCAGGCTCCACAATGGACTCCACACTGGGTGTGGAAGCTACTTAAAAAGTCCCCATAATATTTCTTGTAAGGCTGCTTTAGTGTGCATTAATACCTTTAAATTTTTTTTTAATTTTTTATTTTTTATAAACATATATTTTTATCCCCAGGGGTACAGGTCTGTCAATCGCCATGTTTACACACTTCACAGCACTCACCATAGCACAACCCTCCCCAATGTCCATAACCCCACCCCTTTCTCCCAACCCCCCTCCCCCAGCAGCCCTCAATTTGTATTGTGAGATTAAGGGTCACTTATGGTTTGTCTCCCTCCCAATCCCATCTTCTTTCATTTATTCTTCTCCTACCCCCTTAACCGCCCTCCCCCATGTGGCGTCTCCACTTCCTCATATCAGGGGGATCATATGATAGTTGTCTTTCTCTGATTGACTTATTTCGCTAAGCATGATACCCTCTAGTTCCACCCACGTCGTCGCAAATGGCAAGATTTCATTTCTTTTGATGGCTGCATAGCATTCCATTGTGTATATATACCACATCTTCTTTATCCATTCATCTGTTGATGGACATCTAGGTTCTTTCCATAGTTTGGCTATTGTAAACATTGCTGCTATAAACATTCGGGTGCATATACCCCTTCGGATCACCACGTTTGTATCTTTAGGGTAAATACCCAGTAGTGCAATTGCTGGGTCATAGGGTAGTTCTATTTTCAACATTTTGAGGAACCCCCATGCTGTTTTCCAGAGTGGTTGCACCGGCGTCCATTCCCACCAACAGTGTAGGAGGGTTCCCCTTTCTCCGCATCCTCGCCAGCATCTGTCATTTCCTGACTTGTTGATTTTAGCCATTCTGACTGGTGTGAGGTGATATCTCATTGTGGTTTTGATTAGTATTTCCCTGATGCCGAGTGATGTGGAGCACTTTTTCATGTGTCTGTTGGCCACCTGGATGTCTTCTTTGCAGAAATGTCTGTTCATGTCCTCTGCCCATTTCTTGATTGGATTATTTGTTCTTTGGGTGCTGAGTTTGCTAAGTTCTTTATAGATTTTGGACACTAGCCCTTTATCTGATATGTCGTTTGCAAATATCTTCTCCCATTCTGTCAGTTGTCTTTTGGTTTTGTTAACTGTTTCCTTTGCTGTGCAAAAGCTTTTGATCTTGATAAAATCCCAATAGTTCATTTTTGCCCTTGCTTCCCTTGCCTTTGGCGATGTTCCTAGGAAGATGTTGCTGCGGCTGAGGTCAAAGAGGTTGCTGCCTGTGTTCTCCTCAAGGATTTTGATGGATTCCTTTCGCACATTGAGGTCCTTCATCCATTTTGAGTCTATTTTTGTGTGTGGTGTAAGGAAATGGTCCAATTTCATTTTTCTGCATGTGGCTGTCCAATTTTCCCAACACCATTTATTGAAGAGGCTGTCTTTTTTCCATTGGACATTCTTTCTTGCTTTGTCAAAGATTAGTTGACCATAGAGTTGAGGGTCTGTTCCATTAATCTATGTGTCTGTTTTTGTGCCAGCACCATGCTGTCTTGATGATGACAGCTTTGTAATAGAGCTTGAGGTCCGGAATTGTGATGCCACCATCTTTGGCTTTCTTTTTCAATATTCCTTTGGCTATTCGAGGTCTTTTCTGGTTCCATATAAATTTTAGGATTATTTGTTCCATTTCTTTGAAAAAGATGGATGGGACTTTGATAGGAATTGCACTAAATGTGTAGATTGCTTTAGGTAGCACAGACATTTTCACAATATTTGTTCTTCCAATCCAGGAGGATGGAACGTTTTTCCATTTCTTTGTGTCTTCCTCAATTTCTTTCATGAGTACTTTATAGTTTTCTGAGTATAGATTCTTTGCCTCTTTGGTTAGGTTTATTCCTAGGTATCTTATAGTTTGGGGTCCCATTGTAAATGGGATTGACTCTTTAATTTCTCTGTCTTCTGTCTTGTTGTTGGTGTTGAGAAATGCAACTGATTTTTGTGCATTGATTTTATATCCTGACACTTCACTGAATTCCTGTACAAGTTCTAGCAGTTTTGGAGTGGAGTCTTTTGGGTTTTCCACATATAGTATCATATCATCTGCGAAGAGTGATAGTTTGACTTCTTCTTTGCCAATTTGGATGCCTTTAATTTCCTTTTGTTGTCTGATTGCTGAGGCTAGGACTTCTAGTACTATGTTGAATAGCAGTGGTGATAATGGACATCCCTGCCGTGTTCCTGACCTTAGCGGAAAAGCTTTCAGTTCTTCTCCATTGAGAATGATATTTGCGGTGGGTTTTTCATAGATGGCTTTGATGATATTGAGGTATGTGCCCTCTATCCCTACACTTTGAAGACTTTTGATCAGGAAGGAATGCTGTACTTTGTCAAATGCTTTTTCAGCATCTATGGAGAGTATCATATGGTTCTTGTTCTTTCTCTTATTAATGTGTTGTATCACATTGATTGATTTGCGGATGTTGAACCAAGCTTGCAGCCCAGGAATAAATCCCACTTGCTCGTGGTGAATAATCCTTCTAATGTACTGTTGAATCCTGTTGGCTAGTATTTTGGTGAGAATTTTCACATCTGTGTTCATCAAGGTTATTGGTCTGTAGTTCTCTTTTTTGAAGGGATCCTTGTCTGGTTTTGGATCAAAGTGATGCTGGCCTCATAAAAGGAGTTTGGAAGTTTTCCTTCCATTTCTATTTTTTGGAAAAGTTTCAGGAGAATAGGGATTAGTTCTTCTTTAAATGTTTGGTAGAATTCCCCTGGGAAGCTGTCTGTTTGTTTGGAGATTTTGTTTCTTTGGAGATTTTTGATGACTGTTTCAATCTCCTTAGTGGTTATAGGTCTATTCAGGTTTTCTATTTCTTCCTGGTTACATTTTCCTTTCTTCTGGGGTGTCTCTAGGAATGCATCCATATTTTCCAGATTCTCAAATTTGTTGGCGTAGAGTTGCTCATAGTATGTTCTTATAATTGTCTGTATTTCTTTGGTGATAGTTGTGATCTTTCCTCTTTCATTCATGATTTTATTTATTTGGGTCCTTTCTCTTTTTTTTTGATAAGTGTGGCCAGGGGTTTATCAGTCTTATTAATTCTTTCAAAGAACCAGCTCCTAGTTTTGTTGATTTGTTCTATTATTTTTTTGGTTTCTATTTCATTGATTTCTGCTCTGATCTTTATGATTTCTCTTCTCCTGCTGGGTTTAGGGTTTCTTTCTTGTCTTTTCTCCAGCTCCTTTAGGTGTAGGGTTAGGTTGTGTACTTGAGACCTTTCTTGTTTCTTGAGAAAGTCTTGTACCGCTATATATTTCCCTCTTAGGACTGCCTTTGTTGTGTCCCACAGATTTTGAACTGTTGTGTTTTCATTATCATTTGTTTCCATGATTTTTTTCAATTCTTCTTTAATTTCCTGGTTCACCCATTCATTCTTTAGAAGGATGCTGTTTAGTCTCCATGTATTTGGGTTCTATCCAAATTTCTTCTTGTGAATGAGTTCTAGCTTCAGAGCATTGTGGTCTGAAAATATGCAGGGAATGATCCCAATCTTTTGATACCAGTTGAGACCTGATTTAGGACCCAGGATATTATTTATTCTGGAGAATGTTCCATGTGCACCCGAGAAGAATGTGTATTCTGTTGCTTTGGGATGAAATGGTCTGAATATATCTATGATGTCCATCTGGTCCAGTTGTCATTTAAGGCCTTTATATCCTTGTTGATCTTTTGCTCGGATGATCTGTCCATTTCAGTGAGGGGAGTGTTAAAGTCCCCTACTATTATTGTTTTATTGTTGATGTGTTTGATTTTGTTATTAATTGCTTTATATAGTTGGCTGCTCCCACATTAGGGGCATAGATATTTAAAATTGTTAGATCTTTTTGTTGGACAGACCCTTTGAGTATGATATAGTGTCTTTCCTCATCTTTTATTAAAGTCTTTGGCTTAAAATCTAATTGATCTGATAAGGATTGCCGCCCCAGCTTTCTTCTGATGTCCATTAGCATGGTAAATTGTTTTCCACCCTTTCACTTTAAATCTGGAGGTTTCTTCGGGTCTAAAATGAGTTTCTTGTAGGCAACATATTGATGTGTTTTGGTTTTTTTATCCATTCTGATACCCTGTATCTTTTGATTGGGGCATTTAGCCCATTCACATTCTGGATAACTATTGAGAGATATGAATTTAGTGCCGTTGTATTGCCTGTAAGGTGACTGTTACTGTATATTGTCTCTGTTCCTTTCTGATCTACTGCTTTTAGGCTCTTCTTTGCTTAGAGGACCCCTTTCAATATTTCCTGTAGAGCTGGTTTGGTGTTTGCAAATTCTTTCAGTTTTTGTTTGTCCCAGAAGCTTTTTATCTCTCCTTCTATTTTCAATGATAGTCTAGCTGGATATAGTATTCCTGGCTGCATGTTTTTCTCTTTTAGTGCTCTGAATATATCATGCCAGCTCTTTCTGGCCTGCCAGGTCTCTGTGGATAAGTCTGCTGCCATTCTAATGTTTTTACCATTGTATGTTATAAATTTCTTTTCCCGGGCTGCTTTCAGGATTTTCTCTTTGTCACTGAGACCTGTAAATTTTATTATTAGATGACGGGGTGTGGACCTATTCTTGTTGATTTTGAGAGGGGTTCTCTGCACCTCCTGGATTTTGATGCTTGTTCCCTTTGCCATATTGGGGAAATTCTCTCCAATAATTCTCTGCAGTATACCTTCTGCTCCCCTCTCTCTTCTTCTTCTTCTGGAATCCCAATTATTCTAATGTTGTTTCATCTTATGGTGTCACTTATCTCTCGAATTCTCCCCTCATGGTCCAGTAGCTGTTTGTCCCTCTTTTGCTCAGCTTCTTTATTCTCTGTTATTCAGTCTTCTATATCACTAATTCTTTCTTCTGCCTCATTTATCCTAGCAGTGAGAGCCTCCATTTTTGACTGCACCTCATTAATAGCTTTTTTTAAAATTTTAACTTGGTTAGATTTTAGTTCTTTTATTTCTCCAGAGAGGGCTTTTATATCTCCCAAGAGGGTTTCTCTAATATCTTCCATGCCTTTTTTGAGCTTGGCTAGAACCTTGAGAATCGTCATTCTGAGCTATAGATCTGACATATTACCAGTGTCTGTATTGATTTGTCCCTAGCCTTGGGTACTGCCTCTTGTTCTTTTTTTTGTGGTGAATTTTTCTACCTTGTCATTTTGTCCAGATAAGAGTATATGAAGGAGCAAGTAAAATACTAATAGGAGGGTAAAGACCCCAGGAAAATACCCTTTAACCAAATCAGAAGAGACCCCAAATTGTGGGGTGGAGAAGGGATAAAAAGAGGTTCAGCAAAAAAAAGAAACAATTAAAAGAAAACAAATAAAGAAAAAATATAAAAAAGAATATATATATATATACATATATATACATATATATATGTATATATATATGTATATATATGTATATATATATATATATATTAGATAATCTAGTTAAAAAACGTTAAAAAAGAAAAGGGTAGAAGTTAAAAAAATTTAGAAGAAGAAAAAAAATTGAAAAAAATTAAATTAATTCCAAGACTAAAGAATCATGGGCAGAAAGACATGAGTTCCATGCTTTGCTTTCTCCTCCTCTGGAATTCCGCTACTCTCCTTGGTATTGAAACTGCACTCCTTGGTAGGTCAACTTGGTCCTGGCTGGATTTGTTGTTGATCTTCTGGGGGAGGGGGTCTGTGTAGTGATTTTCAAGTGTCTTTGTCCCAGGCAGAATTGCACCACCCTTACCAGAGGCCGGGCTGAGTAATCTGCTCAGGTTTGCTTTCAGGAGCTTTTGTTCCCTGAATGCTTTCCATTGAGTTCCGGAGGACGGGAATGAAAATGGTGGCTTCCCAGTCTCTGGCCCAGAGGAGCCAAGAGCTTGGGGCCCACTCCTCAGTGTGCCCTCAGAGAATAGCGCCCAATCACTCCCGTCTCCCTGGCCTCCGGCCACGCTCCGAGCTCACCGAGACTGCAACCAGTTCAAGGTAATCCTAAGCTGAAATCTCACTCCTAGGCTCTGTCTCTGTAGTCGGATTCCCCATTCTAATACCTGCAAGCTCTGCAACACTCAGTCACCCCCGATCCTTCTGTGACCCTGTGGGACCTGGGGCCACGCTGACCCTGGGTGGGCTTCACCCCAGTTTAGCCTCTGTAGCGATGTCCCTCAGTGGAACAGACTTTTAAAAGTCCTGATTTAGTGCTCTGTTGCTCTGCCGCTTGCCGGGAACCAGCCCCTCCCCCCACGGTCTATCTTCCTGTCTCTTTGGATTCACTTCTCTGCCAGTCCTACCTTTCATAAAGTGGTTGATTTTCTGTTTCTAGAATTGCTGTTCTTCTCTTTGATCTCCCATTGGATTTGTAGGTGTTTGCAATCTTTAGATAAGCTATCTAGCTGATCTCCTGCTACCTGATGTAGTCTCAGCCTGCTACTTCTCCACCATCTTGACTCCTCCCTTTGCATATCTCTTTTAAAACTGTTCACCAGTAGCTCAAAATCTTATATACTGCTTTGTCTCCAAAAACATATCCTTTTGTGAACACAGTCTCTTTATTTCTATTAATTTCTCAAATGGAAACTACTTTTAAAAAGCATAATTTAATAAACAATTTGTGTGCTGGTACCTATTACTTTTAAAGTACTTTTCTTAAACAGAGGAATCTAATGTTTCAAAAGTCAGAAGATGTACACCAAAATATTGAAAATAAAATGGGATTTCTGTTTGTTCATCTAATTTTTTTTTTAACCTAGAGGCACATGCCAGTTCTTTTGTCAATTCTAAACCTTTCCTTATGAAGTATAGCTTAGTTCCATTATATTTATATTTGATGTAGCAAAAGTCTGTGAGGCTTAATAAGACTACTGAAATAATAGAATTTAAAATAAACATATAATTTCTAAGATCAGTGAAGGACAGAAAGAACAAACTGGAAGGATTTTTTAAAAGATTTTATTTATTTATTTGACAGAGAGAGACACAGAGAGAGAGGGAATACAAGCAAGGGGAGTGGGAGAAGGAAAAGCAGGCTTCCCACAGAGCAATTAGCCCAATGTGGGGCTCGATCCCAGGACTTGGGATCATGACCTGAGCCGAAGGCAGACACCTAATAATTGAGCCACCCAGGCGCCCTCAAATTGGAAGGATTTTAACTAAAAATGCCCTTATAGATAATTGTATTAATGAAAATCTCTTTTTACTTTCAGCTGATTAAATAAGATATAGTTCAAAAATGATTAGTTGAACTTAAAAGTAAATAAATACTTACAAATAAAAAATTTATTTATTTAGACTTTTAATTTTATACTGAAGTTATTTATATAAACTATAGACTTTGTGGCCTCTATTTTACCACATTTATTTAATTCAATATTTTTTTCCATCTAGAAAATGTTTATTCTATCATTAAAAAATTCTTAAATTTTTTTTAAAAGGAGTTTATTTATATATTTAAGAAAGAGAGAGAGAGAGACAGAGCACAAGCAGAAGGAGGACAGGGGGAGGGCAGAGGGAGAGGGAAAAGCAGATACTCCACTGAGCAAGAAGCCCCACACAGGGCTCAATCCCAGGACCCAGGAACATGACTCAAACCAAAGTCAGATGCTTAAACTACTGAGCTACACAGGTGCCCTGAAAAATTCTTAGATTTAAAACTTAAACTTAATATGTAAAAACACAAACATTTAAAGATCCTCAAGAGTGATCCAATATTGCCACTGATTTAAGTCTGGCTTTGAATAAATCATTTAACCATTTAGGAGATAAAATTTCTTATGAATATAATTACTATAATTAATGCAGTTGCCAAGAAACTAAAATATCATTCTGTCTTGTAAACATAGGAAATGCTGCATAGTTTTAAAAACATTCTGACAACAAATAATGCTTGTAATTATTTGGAGATTTAATCTCTAGGGGAAAAAAGCACTAAAAAGATTCATTGAATAGAAGCAAACAAGTACAGTACCATGGGAGAAACACTGATTTATATTGGAAGAATTGAATTCCTAAAACAGATGCTACACTTAACTACCTTAAGGACTCTGAGTGCTGGTGCTTTTATCTTGAAAATCACAATTGGCCTAAAAAATGTCTATAGGAATTTTAAGTTCTAACATCTATGACTTAATTCATCAGAGGTATAGAATAATACAAAATGATGAAATACTACTATCATTGCTTTAGAGAGATGGGATGCTTTAAAGAGTAGACAAAATCTAAATGGCAAGTCTCTCCAAACCTTACTAGAAAGATCAGTTGTTTAGTAGTATGTGTTTTCCTACAGTGTTAATAAAGTCTCATTTATCAGATTTCTCTACTCACCTAGTGGGGCCAAGGATCTAAAACTGAAGACAGGTTCACACCTATTAGATTGAGGCCTTCACAAATTTGGGATTTCTAGACTCACTTGGTCCTCAGTGCTCCCTATCAGTCATTTCAATTGACCTTGATGAACTCCTGCTTCCCTTGTCCTCAACGCATGTTACTCAAGCCCCCACTCCCACTTAATAAATGTATGCATACACAGCCTTAATACATACATACATGAGTTAGTTGACTCAATATGTGATCCTGTGATATCCTACTCATTTCCTACCCCAACTTTATAATCAGAATGAAAATCATCAACTGAAAACTCTCAATTCCCTGAATACATAATCATCATATATGTCCTTCTCCACAGTCTCGAAGAAGTCCATCTTACTCAAGGATAATTCCTCTCCATGCTTTTTTTCCTGATCTTTTAGAAACTTCTTTATGAAGTATCTTTTCTTCCCCATCTCTTAACTTTCCATTTGGATTTCAAACTCTTATGAAAAATACAAGATGAGGAATACTTCCAAGCTTATTTTATAAGGCCAGGATTACCTAATACTAAAACCTGACAGGACACTACAAGAAAAGAAAATTATAGGCCCTGATGAATATGTATGCAAAAATCTTCAACAAAATATATTAGCAAATTATATTCATTAAAGGAATCATACACTATGATCATGTGGGATTTATCCCAAGATGGAAGAATGATTCAACATTTGCAAACCAGCCAATATGACACACATTAACAAAATGAAGGATACAACTGATATCATTTCAATAGATGCAGGAAAAGCATTTGACAAAATTCAATATTCAACTATGATATATACTCTCAATAAATTTGGTATAGAGGGAATATATGGCAATATGGAAAGGCCAGATATGACAAACATACAGCTAATACTTGACAGTATTGACTATTACTCAATACTAATCTTCTAAGATTAGGAACTAGATAAGGATGCCACTCTCACCAATTTTATTCAACATCATATTGGAAGTCCTAGCCAAAGCAATTAGGCAAGAAAAAGAAACAGAAGTCATTCAAATTGGAAAGAAAGAAGTAAATGCTCTCTATTTGCAGATGGCATGATAGTATATAAATAGAAAACCCAAAGACTTCCTCTCCCAAAAATTGTTAGAAATAATATATATGTAATATATATATATACTATATATATATATAATACATATATAATATATGTATAATAAAATATGTTTTATCAATGTATAAAAGTCAGTTATGTCTCTAAAGGATAACAATGAACTATGAGAAAGAGAAATTTAAATAGCACTTACAATTGCATCAAAAAGGATAAAGTACATGGGGTACCTGGCTGGTTCAGTTAGTAGAGCATAACTACAACTCTCGATCCTGGGGTGGTTAAGTTCAAGCCCCACATCAGGTGTAGAGATTACCTAAAAATAAAACCTTTAAAAAGAAAAAAATAATTTTAACCAATGAGGTAAGAAAATTGTACACTGAAAAGTATAAGACATCAATGAAAAAGTTGAAAATAACACAAATAAATGGAGAGCTATCATGCTCATGGATTGAAAGAATTAGTATTATTAAAATATTCATATTATCCAAAGCAGTCTATAGATCCAATGCAATCCCTAACAAAATTACTATGGCATTTTTTTATAGAAACAGAAAAAAAACAATTCTGAAATTTGTGTGGTACCACAAAGAACCCTGAATAACCAAAACAATCTTGAGAAAGAACAAAGTTGGAAGAATCACACATCCTAATTTCATACTATGTTACAAAGCTATAGTAATCAACACAGTGTGGTAGTGGCATAAAAACCAGAAACACAGATCAATGGATCAGAATAAAAAGCCTAGAAATAAACTCATATGAATATAGCTAATTGATTGATGACAATGGAGCCAAAAATATACAGTGGGGAAAGATAATTTCTTCAATAAACGGTGCTGGGAAAACTTCACAGCCACAGGCCAAAGAATGAAACTACATCCCTGTCTTACATCATGTAAAAAATCAATTAAAGACTTAATTTTAAGATCTGAAAACGTAATTTGATGGATTTGATTCCAGCAAAGGCAATAAAAGCAAAAATCAACAAGTACAACTACATCAAAATTAAAAGTTTATGAACAGAAAGGAAACCATCAACAAAATGAAGAGGCAACCTACAAAATGGGAGGAAATATTTGCTAATTATATATCTGGTAAGAGTTTAATATCCAAAATGTATAAAGAACTGGTACAAGTCAACAACAAAAACCCAAACAATCCAATTAAAAGTTGGGCAGAACTGAATAGGCATTTTCCTAAAGAAGACATACAGATGTCCAACAGGTATGTGGAAATGTGCTAAACATCTCTACTCATCAGGGAAATACAAATCAAAACCATACTGAAATACCACCTCACTTTTCTGAGGTATTATAAAAAAGACAAGAGATAATAAATGTTGATGAGAATGTGGGGGAAAAGGGAAAACTAGTGCATTGTGGATGGAAATGTAAATTGGTACAACTATGGAAAACAGTATGGAGGTCCTCAAATTATTAAAAATAGAAATTCCACATGATCAGCAATTTCACTTCAGTGTGTATATCCAAAGAAAATAAAAATAAGATATTGAAGAGATAACTGCACTCTCATGTTCAACATTACTCACAATAGCCAAAGTGCAAAAACAACCTAAGTATCTGTCATTCTACTTATGCATACATACAAATGTGTGTATGGTAAAATGATATAAAATTTCAGCTGCAAGATGAATAAGGTCTGAGGATCCAATGTAAAACATGGTTGATTGATAATACTGTATTGTATAATGAAATTTGCAAAGAAAGTAGAACTTAAATGTTCTCACCAGAAGGAGTAAGAGAAAGAAGGATAGGGGAGGAGGAGGCACAGCAGGAAAGGAGAAGAGAAGGAAGAGAGGGGAAGGATGAGGAAAAAAAGAAAAAGAAAAATGTAAGGTGATGGTTGTATTAACTGGGTGAGAACAATTCTGTCACAATGTGTAAATATATCAAATGTCCACAATGTACATTTTAAATATCTTACAATTTTAAAATTATACTTTAATAAAGCTTAAATTAAAAATATTTTTAAATAAAAATGCTTATTGAATTAGAGGGAAAAATGATCCTCTGTACCCACCCCCTTCCCAATACAATTTTATAATCAAAATGCTAGTTGTCGGGGCGCCTGGGTGGCTCAGTGGGTTAAGCCGCTGCCTTCGACTCAGGTCATGATCTCAGGGTCCTGGGATCGAGTCCCGCGTCGGGCTCTCTGCTCAGCAGGGAGCCTGCTTCCTTCTCTCTCTCTCTCTGCCTGCCTCTCAGTGTACTTGTAATTTCTCTCTGTCAAATAAATAAATAAAATCTTTAAAAAAAAAATGCTAGTTGTCAAGTGAAAACACTCAACCTCCCCCCTGACAACATAACAATCACATATACCCTTCTCCTCAGTCTCAGAGCATGAGTCTATACTAATCAAGAATAATCCTTCTCAATGTCCTTCTTCCTGCCCTTTTAGAAATTCCTCTATGAATTACTCTTTTTTCTCTATCTTTATTATATTTTTAAAGATTTTATTTATTTATTTGACAGAGATCACAGTAGGCAGAGAGGTAGGCAGAGAGAGAGAGGAGGAATCAGGCTAATTGAGGTTATGTGCCTTCCTCTGAAATAATCACAGTAGATGGGAATTTGATGCTTTGATTGGCCAAGTTTTAATCAGTTCCTCAATCCCTGGAGTCCTCAGCATATAAACAAAGAATAGTGAAAAGGTGCTTTCCCAAAGGAAATTCTACGACCTTTATATGTTACGATCTATTTTTTAATGTTGTAGACTTTTTTCTACCAAACGTTATTTTATGCTCCTTTTTACAGTAGGAGATTTTCTGTAAAAATAATCCTCCTTAATTCTAAAAACTTTATGAAACTTGTGCTATGTCTTAGGCTTTACACTAAATCCTAGAGGTATAGCATAGAAACAAGAGATACATAGCCCTTACTATAAAAGATCTTATTGTATATAACTGTAGTTCATTATTTTTTGCTCATGTACTTCCAAAAACAATTTTGAAAAAACATGAATGCCTGAATATAATTTAAATTGACATCAACACTTTTTGTTGTAAGTTTGAATAATTACATGATTTAATTCCAGAATATTATCAGTGGTGTTTTAAGGAAAAAACCTGTATAACTTTTAAATAAAACTAATGGAGTTTATTTTATTTTATTTTATTTTTAAATTTTGGGCTTCTTTTTTTTTATTTTTTAAGATTTTACTTATTTATTTATTTATTTGACAGATCACAAGTAGGCAGAGAGGCAGGCAGAGAGAAAGAGGAGGAAGCAGGCTCCCCACTGAGCAGAGAGCCCCATGTGTGGCTCGATCCCAGGACCCTAGGATCATGACCAGAGCTGAAGGCAGAGGCTTTCACCCCCTGAGCCACCCAGGCACCCCCAAAACTAATGGAATTTAAATCACTAATTGTTTGATATATACCATCTTCATTCTAAAACAATTTGTAAAACCTTTTCTTAGACATTCAAAATTTTATGTATTTCCTTTTACTCCCTCACTTTGTATTTTCTTTTTTTCCCAAAAACATTTGTATTCTTTTTTATTGATTACACTTATATCATCTTATGTAACCAAAATCTTTATAAAAATTAAAATATAGACTGTATTCATTTTCTATTTTATACAAAATTTCCACATGCAAGGAGGAAAGAAAATGTCAGAGAAGAGGATACAGAGTTCACCCTCTCCCACAAACACAGTGAGATAACAGCTACATCTATACCACTAACTCTGAAAATAACCTGAAGACTGGCAGAACAGACCTTTCACAGTTAATCATAGAGAGAAGCCCACATTTAACCAAAAAACAAAACAACAATAAAAAAAAAA
>NC_081570.1:82311753-82340363 GCF_022355385.1 Mustela nigripes | reverse complement strand
AGAACTACCCTATGACCCAGCAATTGCACTACTGGGTATTTACCCTAAAGATACAAACGTGGTGATCCGAAGGGGTATATGCACCCAAATGTTTATAGCAGCAATGTCTACAATAGCCAAACTATGGAAAGAACCTAGATGTCCATCAACAGATGAATGGATCAAGAAGATGTGGTATATATACACAATGGAATGCTATGCAGCCATCAAAAGAAATGAAATCTTGCCATTTGCGATGACGTGGATGGAACTAGAGGGTATCATGCTTAGCGAAATAAGTCAATCAGAGAAAGACAACTATCATATGATCTCCCTGATATGAGGAAGTGGAGACGCCACATGGGGGAGGGCAGTTAAGGGGGTAGGAGAAGAATAAATGAAAGAAGATGAGATTGGGAGGGAGACAAAGCATAAGTGACTCTTAATCTCACAATACAAATTGAGGGCTGCTGGGGGAGGGGGGTTGGAAGAAAGGGGTGGGGTTATGGACATTGGGGAGGGTTGTGCTATGGTGAGTGCTGTGAAGTGTGTAAACCTGGTGATTCACAGACCTGTACCCATGGGGATAAAAATACATTATATGTTTATTAAATAAATAAATAAATAGATAAATAAAAATTTTTAAAAAGAGATATGCATTTGTTCTTATTTTAGTAAGTGATTTCTCCTAACATTATCATGGATATATCAAGTATTAGACTTGGCATCAGTAAATCATGGTTGTTATAATAATCACAACTGCCAAAATAACTTCACAGTCAAGTTAATTCCAAACTGGAAAACATTTTTTTACTGAACCTAATATTATCTTTCCCAGTTGTTAAATAAATGGCTGAAAATCATCCATCATAGGTTTTTGAGTTAATATGTATTGTGTTCAAATCTTTTTTATTATCACTACACAACTAAAATGTGTGATATGTAGGATATGGCAAACTTCCTGATGTATCTACAGTTAGGTAAAGGTATAGATACACATGTGATAAAAGTAGCAATACTCCAAGTACTTACCCTCCTAGAATGTTAAAATGAAATTTATATTAAGACATAAATATAATAGACAATAAAACTTCTGTGTTTGACTGGTAGGCATTCCCCAAGAGTTATATGAATAAATCTGAACCCCAGAGTTAAAGTAGGATTTTAGCACTGAATGATTTCCTATGATAAAATAGATTTCCTGAGATTTAACTTGAGAATAAATGAACTTTTCTAGCATCTTCATTATAGCAATAAGACAACTTTAAGACAGCACTTCTTGAAATTATAATCATGTTTGTGAATTTCAGATAAAGCTCAAGTTGAAAATGCCTCAAGGTCATGATTATATCTTTTCCTTTAAAGTAGTTTTAAAGATTGAATGAAAACCTAAGAGTCTGTAATCTGAATGCTGTTTTGGTGCCATAATATATATTTTAAGATATAATACCCTGGGAAAAAACAAAATGCTGAGTAGGACAACTCCAAAGTTTCCAAACACTTTATAAATCAGATCACTAATAATATCAACAAAGTACTGCAATTTGTCAATAACTGTAAGAAATATACAGTTACTAGTTCTTCTTACTGGTTTGAAAACTATGGAGTAACTAATGTTGTGAAATGCTTATTACAAACTTGACAGTTATACAGATATGTATTAAGAACTGGCACAAAAATTATAAACTGAACCATAGAAAAGACATTTTGAAGTAATTACTAATCAGGAAAAGATTCTAATAAATCAATCAGCATTAAGGTTGCTCTTCATCAGCTAGATTCATGGTATTGCAAATTATTTACATTTTTAACTGGCTCACCTGGCTTAGCAATGATATTCAAATGATTTCCATAATGTCTCCTGACAAGGACATCTTAGAAAATTGCTTATTTAACTCTGAGTTTTTAAGGGAACAAGGAGAGTATGAAGAAAAAATGAAAGAAGGCAAAAACCCTACTAAACCAAATGAAAGGAAAATACAAAGAAAAAAATGCCAAATATTAATGAATAGAATTTTAAGTATCAACAAATATAGATTCAGCCTATCTCCCTAGAATGTAGGTGTAGGTATAGAATTGTATAATTTCTCTATGAGAATATATCTGTAAGTAATTTATATCACTACAGAGTAAACACTGGTGGTCTAAGCCCTTTTTCATATACTTGGTACAAACCACATAGTACATAGACCTGTTTGTAATTTGTGGCCTTTCTGATTAGGATTTATTTAAATTTCAAAGCCAAACAATAGAAGAAAAAAAAAGCCATTTAAATTTTCCCCCCCCCCCCCCCCCCAAAAATAGTAACTTTTCTATGTTCTTGAAAAGCCTCTAAGGTGAAACTGTGTCTGACGTTATATAGTAAGTTCCACGGAGCATTCAAAGTTTTCCCTGTGGTGGAATTTCATTACATTATACACCTTGCCAGAAATTACTTTCCAAATTACTCTCTGTGCTAAATTGAAGAAAGATTGCATAAGCAAAGAAAGACAAATCCTTCAAGGAAAGAGAGCAAAGAAAGGGGTAAAGTTCTTGAGCGAATACTCCTATTATTTTCTTCTGTGGGGCTCTTAGAAGCATATGAAATTTGACTCAATTTCAGCTCTTAATGGGACACAATTTATTTGGACAGAGGACCAATAGAAGAGATAAAAATAAAAATCTCTTCCAACTCTCTATAGATGATCTTATCCACTCTTATTGCTTAAACTGTTACATAAAGTGTATGGCCAAAAGACTTCCGGGATATTATCTTAACTCCTACCTCTTTTCTGTGCTTCATATATGCTTTTACAACCTAAATGGGTATTTTGACAGTTCTTTTAACTAATGGTATAGAACCACACTACAAGAGCTAATTCTTTACCTACTTTGTTAATATAAATAATAGCATAACACTCTGATTATTAACTCTTCCTTTTCCTTTACATCCTTTCATTTAATTGGTTCCCCAACCCATCTCTGAAAATTGTTCCAAATTCTTTCCATTTCCACTGCCTAAGTTCACACACAGCATGATCTTTGGCCTATACTGTTCCAAGAGTTTTCCCAGTTGATCTCAATTACTCCAGGCTCTCTTCACGGCATCTGTCCCTATCCTTCCTACCAGTATCTAATACAAATCTAACCACATAGAACCCCTTTGGAAATTATTTTTAATTTAAAAAATAATTTATTGAAATATAGTTGACACATAATGTTATATCGGTTTTAAATGTACAGCACAGTGATTCTACAGTTCTGTATGTTATGATAGTCTCACCACAAGTGCAGGTACTGTTTGCCACCATATGACCTATTATAATACTATTAACTATACTCCCTAGGCTGTATTTATAGCTCCATGACTTCCTCATTCCATGACTAGAACCCAGTATTTCCCACTTCTGTCACCTATTTTGGCCATCCCCTTCTCCTCTGGCACAATCAGTTCTCTGTATTTATCTGTTTCTGCATTTTTTATTTATTCCTTTTTTGTTGTTAGATTCCATATAAAAGTAAAATCATATGGTATTTGTCTTTCTCTGTATGGCTAATTTCACTTAGCATAATACCCCCTAGGTCCAACCATGTTGACACAAATGTGTCTTTTTTTTATGTCTGAGAAATATTCCAGAGTGTATGTTTATCTTCTTTATTCATTCATCCCTCTGTGGATACTTGTGTTCCTTCAATATTATTATAATATAAATAATGCTGCATTAAACATAGGGGTACATATATCTTCTCATAAAAGTGTTTGTATGTCCTTTGATTAAATATCCAGTAGCGGAATTACTGGTTCATATTTTTCTATGTTTATTTTTCGGGGACACCTCCATACTGTTTTCCATAGTGCCCACACCAGTTTTCATTCCCACCAGCAAGGCATGAGGATTCTTTTCTCTCCAGATCTTCACCAACACTTGTTGATACTAGCCAGTGCAGGTACTGTTTGCCACCATATGACCTATTATAATACTATTAACTATACTCCCTAGGCTGTATTTATAGCTCCATGACCTCCTCATTCCATGACTAGAACCCAGTATTTCCCACTTCTGTCACCTATTTTGGCCATCCCCTTCTCCTCTGGCACAATCAGTTCTCTGTCTTTTTGATACTAGCCATTCTGATAAGTATAAGATGATATCTCACTGTGGTTTTGATTTGCATTTCCCTGATGATTAGTGATGTCGACATCTTTTTATGTCTGTTGGCCAACTGTATGTCTTCTGAAGAAAAGTGTCTTTTCATGTCTCTGCTTTTTCCTCAATTATTTGTTTGGTTTTTTTTTTGGTTTTTTAGTTTGAGTTGTAGGGGTTGTTTATACATTTTGCATATTAATCCCTTATCACATATGTCATTTACAGATATCTTCTTCATTCAGCAGGTGGTCTTTTCATTTTGTTAATGGTTTCCTTTAGTAATAAAAGCTTTTTATTTTGGCATAGTCTTAATAGTTTTAGTTTTTATTTCCATTGCCTAAGGAAGACATCTAGAAAAATGTTGCTAAGGCTGATGTCAGAGAGATTACTATCTGTATTTTCCCTTAGGAATTTTATGGTTTCAGTTTTCACATTTAGTCTTTAATCCACTTTGAGTTTATTTTTATGATGGTATAAGTGGTCCAGTTTCATTCTTTTCATGTTGCTGTCCAGTTTTTCCAGCACTATTTGTTCAAAAGACTGTCTTTTACCCATCATATATTGTTGCTTATTTGTTGTAACTGACAATATATGCATCAGTTTTTTGAGCTCTTCATTCTTTTCTATTGATCTATGAGTCTGTTTTTGTGTATCACACCGTTTTGATTCCTATAGCTTTGTAGCATATCTTGAATTCTGAAATTGTGATACCAGCTTTGTTCTTTTCAAGATTACTTTGGCTATTTGAAGACTTTTGTGGTTTTATACATATTTTGGGGTTAATTTTTCTGGTTTTGTGCAAAGATGCCATTGGGGTGGTGCCTGGATGGCTCAATCACTTGGGTAGCCAACTCGTGATTTTAGCTCAGGTCATGATCTCAGGACATTGGGCTCCACGAGGGCATGAAGCCTGCTTGGGTTTCTTTCTCCCTCCCTTTTCCCCTCCCCGCTATGCACATGCTCTCTCTCTCTTTAAAAAAAATGCTGTTGGCAGGGCACCTGGGTGGCTCAGTTGGTTAAGTAGCTGCCTTCAGCTCAGCTGATGATCCTGGAGTCCTGGGATCTGGCCGTATTGGGCTCCCTGCTCAGTGGGAGGCCTGCTTCTCCCTCTCCCACTCCCCTGCTTGAGTTCCTTTGCTCGCTGTCTCTCTCTTTCTTTGTCAAATAAATAAATAAATAATCTTTTTAAAAAAATGCTGTTGGTATTTTGAATGGGATTGCATTGAATCTGTAGATCGCTTTGGGTGATGTGTACATTTTAATAATATGAATACTTCCAAGAGCATGGTATATCCTTTGATTTGTTAGTGTTTTTAATTTCTTTCATCAGAGTTTTATAATTTTCAGAATACAGGTCTCTCACCTTCTTGGTTAAGTTTATTCCTAGATATTTTATTCTTCTCGGTGCAATTGTAAATGAGATTGTTTTCTGAGTTTTTCCATATGTTACTTTGTTGTTAGTGTATAGAAAAACATTTCTGAATATAAATTTTATATCTGGCAAATATACTGAATTTAATTATTCTATCAAGTTTTTTGATGCAGTCTTTGGGGCTTTCTATGTATATTAACATGTCATCTACTTATAGTGACAGTTTTACTTTTTCCTTGTCAAGTTTAATGATATTTATTTTTCTTTTCTGACTGTTGTGGCTAGGACTTCAAGTACTATGTAGGATAAAAGTGGTGAGAGTGGACATCCTTGTCTTGTTCCTGATCTTTGAAATGCTTTTTCTGCATCTATTGAGATGATCATCTCATTTTTAATACTTAATTTTATTTAATGTGTTCTGTTGATTGATGTACAATTATTGAACTGTCCTTGCATCTTCAGAATAAATCCCACTTGGTTGTGCTGAATGATCTTTTTAATGTATTGTTGAATTTGGTTTGTTTATATTTTGTTGCCAATCTCAGAATCTGTTTATCAGGGATCGTGGCCTGTAATTTTCTTTTTTTGTAGTATCTTCCTCTGGGCTTGGTATTAAGGTAATTCTGTCCTTGTAGAATATATATATGGAAATTTTCCTTCCTCTTCAGTTTTTTGACTTTTTGTTTTGTTTTGTTTTGATTGTTTGAATACTTTAGTGAGAGTAAGTCTTAACTCTTCTTTAAATATTTGTTAGAATTCACTTGTGAAGCTACCTGGTCCTGGAATTTTGTTTTTTGTGGATTATTTTATTACTTATTCAATTCTGTTACTAGTAATCATTCTGCTCGATTTTCTATTTCTTCTTGATTCAGTTTTGGAGACTTGTATGTTCCTAGAAATTTATCCATTTCTTTTAGGTTGTCCAATTAGTTAGCATACAATTTTTCATAGTAATGTCTTATATTCCTTTGTATTTCTGGTGTCGATTTTTACTTCTCCTCTTCCCTTTTTGATTTTATTTATGTTCTTTTTTTTTTTCTGGCTATGATATGTCTGGCTAAAGTTTTATCAACCTTCCCCCCGCATTCCTCCCAAGAGAACCAGATCTCGGCTTCATTAATCTTTTCTATCTTTCTATTCTCTACATCATTTATTTCTGCCTTAATATTCACTATTTCCTTCTTTATATTAACTTTGGGATGTCTTTGTTTTCTTTTTCTAGTTTCTTTTATCAAGATTTTTCTTGTTTCTTGAGATAGGACTGTATTGCTATAAATTTCCCTCTTAGAACTAATTTTGCTGGGTCCCAAGATTTTGGACCTTTGTGCTTCATTTTCATTTGTCTTCCATGGAATTTTTCTATTTTTTCTTTGATTTATTGCTTGATCCACTGGTTGTTTAGCAACATATTGTTTAGCATGTTGTGTGTTTTTTCCATTTTTTTCCCTTATAATTGATTTCTAGGTTTGTATCATTGTGGTCAAAAAGATATTTGAAATGGTTTCTATCTTAAATTTGTTGAGATTGTGTTTGCAGTGTGGCTTAACATGTGATTTATCCTGGAGAATGTCCCATTTACACTTGATAATAACATGTATTCTGTTGTTTTTGGATGGAATGTTCTGTATATTTCTCTTAGATCCACTTGTCCAGTGCATCATTCAAAGATACTATTTCCTTATTGATTTTTTGCCTGGATGATTTATCCATTGATATATAAGTGGGGTGTTAATACTATTAATACTATTCTCCATTTCTCCACTTATCTGTTAAATTTGCTTTATGTATTTAGGTGCTTCAGAGTTGGGTGCATACATATAAATAGTTCTTTTATCTTGTTGCAGTGATCCCTTTATCATTTTGTAGTGCCATTCTTTGTGTCTTTTTACAGTCTTTGTTTTAAAGTCTATTTTGTCTGACACAAGTAACTCTGGCTTTTTTTGTTTGTTTCTATTTACATAGACTATCTTTTTCTGTCTCTTCAGTTTTAGTCTGTACGTGTCTTTTTTTTTTCAAATTCAATTAATTAACATATAATGTATTATTGTTTTCAGAGATGGAGGTCAGTGATTCATCAGTCTTATATAATGCACAGTGTTCATTATATCTTGTACCCATTACCCAGTTATCCCAATCCCCTACCTCCCTCCAGCAACCTTCAGGTTTTTTTCCTATGATTAAGAGTCTTTTCTGGTTTGTAACCCTCTCTGATTTTATGTTTCTCTCTCGTACCCTATGGCCCTCTGTTTTGTTTCTTAAATTCCACATATGAGTGAAATACTATAACTGTCTTTCTGACTAACTTATTTCACTTAGCATTACAAATGATGAGATTTTTTTTTGATGGCTAGTAATATCCTATTGTATATAAATATCACATCTTCTTTGTCTATTCATCTGTTGATGGACATCTGGGCTCTATCCAGTGTGGCTATTGTGGACATTGCTGCTATAAACACTGGGGTGTAGATGCCCCTTCATATTACTACATTTATATCTTTGGTGTAAATACCCCATAGTGAAAATGCTGGATCACAGGGTAGCTCTATTTCTAACTTTTTGAGGAACTTCTATGCCATTTCCAGAGTGGCTCCACCAGCTTGCATTTCCACCAACAGTGAGAGGGTTCCCTTTTCTCTGTATCCTCACCAGCATCTGTCATTTCCTGACTTGTTAATTTTAGCCCTTCTGACTGGTGTGAGATGGTATCTCATTGTATGTTTCCCTGAGGCCAAGGGATGCAGAGCATTTTTTCATGGGTCTGTTGGCCATTTGTATGTCTTCTTTGGAGAAATGTCTGTTTATGTTTTCTTCCTATTTCTTGATTAGATTAGTTGTTCTTTGGGTGTTGAGTTTGTTAAGTTCTTTATATATTTTGGATACTAGCCCATTATCTGACCTGGTGGCCTCACAGTTCCAGACTTCAAGCTCTATTACAAAGCTGTAATCATCAAGACAGTATAGTACTGGCATAAAAACAGACACATAGTTCAATGAAACAGAATAGAGAACCCAGAAATGGACCCTCAACTCTATGGTCAACTAATCTTCAACAAGGCAGGAAAGAATGTCCAATGGAAAAAAGATAGTCTTCAATAACTGGTGCTGGGAAAATTGGATAGTCACATAAAAAAGAATGAAACTGGACCATTTCCTTACATCATACACAAAGACAGACGCAAAATGGATGAAAGACCTAAATATTGAGACAGGAATCCATCAAAATCTTAGAGGAGAACACAGGCAAGCAACCTCTTGCTAGACATGTCTCCAAAGGCAAGGGAAACAAAAGTGAAAATGCACTCTTGGGACTCCATCAAGATAAAAAGCTTTTGCACAGCAAAGGAAATAGTCTACAAAGCCAAAGAACCGACAGAATGAGAGAAGATATTGGCGAATGACATATCAGTCTGCATGTATCTTTAGGTCTGAAGTAATTTTCTTACAGGGAGCATATAAATGGGTCTTGTTTTTGTTTTGTTTTGTTTTGATCCAGTCTATCACCCTACATATTTTGATTGGAACATTTAGACCATATACATTTAAAGTAATTATTGAAAGTTATATACTTACTTCCATTTTTGTCATTATTTTCTGCTTTTGTTGTTATTGTTTTGTATTTCTATTCCTTTCTTTCTGGTGCTCTTCTCATTAAATGTCATTTCTTTCTTTCTTTTTTAGTGTTATACTTGGATTCCTTTCTCTCTATTGTTTGTGTACCTATTATAGGTTTTTGGATTGTGGTCACCATTAGGTTCATATATGACATCCTAAATATATAGCTGTCTGTATTACGTTGATGGTCTCTGAATTTCAAACACATTCTAGAAGGATTTCTTTTTTACCTTCCCCTCCATATTTGATGTACGTATTGTCATATTTTACATCTTTTTATTTTTTGAGTCCCCTTAACTAATTTTTTAGATAAAATTAATTTTACTACTTTTTTTTAACCTGCATAATAGCTTTATAAGTGATTGCTATGCTATCTTTCCTGTGTGTTTGCTTTTACTCATGACATTTTTTCCTT
Source organism: Mustela nigripes (assembly GCF_022355385.1). NCBI lineage: Eukaryota > Metazoa > Chordata > Mammalia > Carnivora > Mustelidae > Mustela > Mustela nigripes. The sequence continues at coordinate 82,330,855 of NC_081570.1, read as the reverse complement.
TCTTAATTTTCGTGCTTGTAATTATAGCATTTCTTTTCCACTTTAAGAAGTCCCTTAAGCTGGGCACCTTGGTAGCTCAGTCGGTTGAGAGGCTGCCTTTGGCTCAGGTCATGATTCCAGACTTCCAGGATCGAGTCCCACATTGGGCTCCCGGCTTCTTGGGGAGTCTGCTTCTCCCTCTGACCTTCTCCTCTCTCATGCTCTCTCTCATTCATTCTCTCTCAAATAAATAATAAAATCTTGACGAAGAAAAAGAAGAAGGAGAAGAAGAAGGAGAATTAGTCCCTTAAGTATTTCTCACAATGTTGGTTTAGTGATGATAAAATCTTTTTTTTTTTTTTTTTAATCTGGGAAACTCTTTAACTCATCTTTAATTCTGAATAACTTTACCAGGTAGACTATTTTTGCTTTTCTTTCTTTCTTTCTTTTTTTCTTGCAGCACTTTAGGGATACTGGGCTGCAGTTTCTGTTGAAAGATCAGCTGATCACCTACTGGGATTTCCCTTGTATGTAACTAGTTGCTTCTCTCTTATTGCTTTAAAAACACTCTCTTTAATCTTTGACATTTTAAATATTACATGGTGTGTGGACCTTATTAGGTTCATGTTTGAAGCTCTCTGTGATTCCTGAACCTAGATATCGGTTTCTTTCCACAGATTAGGGAAGTTTTTAGTTATTTCTTCCAGTTAAGTTTTCTGCCCCTTTCTCTTTTCTCCTTCTCGGATCTCTATAATGTGAATATTTGCTTGATGTTGTCTAAGAGATTCCTTATTTTATACTCATTTTAAAAACTCTTTTCTTTTTGCTGTTCAGATTGGATGCTTTCCATTATCTTGTTTTCCAGAACATTGATCCATTTTTTCCACATTCCTTCATCTACTGTAAAATTCCCTCTAGCATATTTTTCATTCTGGTTATTGTAGTCTTCAATTCTGAGAGTTTTTGGTTTTATTTTTTATTTTCTATCTTTTTGTTGAAGTTCTCATTGAGTTCACCCACTTTTCTTTCCAGTCTGGTGAGCTGCTTCATGACCATTACTTTGAACTCATTATCATGTAGATTGCTTGTCTTAGTTTCATTTTTTTTTTCTGAGTTCTTTTCTTTCTTTCATTTGGAGCATATTTCTTTTTCCCCATTTTGCTTGCATTTGTGTTTGTTTTGGTAAATTAGATGGAAGAGTTACCTCTCTTAAACTTGAAGGAATGATCTTGTGTGTTGTCATCCCTTGAGTAGACTGTGTGTGCCTGGTGACTTTGGCTGCTAGCTGGAGATGTAGCTGCATAGGCTGGGAGTCCTAGAGTACTCTGTGTTGGGGTCTCCCTGGTGGAATGGCTGGAGCTGAAGTGGGCACAGGCTGGGATAGTCCCTGTGCTCTCCATGCAGGGGGCATACTGACAGGACAGCTGAAGCTGAATTGAGTATGAGCTGGCAGGTCCTGTTGCTCTCCATACAGAGGGGGTTTTACCAGTACAGCTGAAGTTTAGGGAAGGCAAGGGCTGGAGGTCTCCTAGGGTTTTCTGTGAAGAAAGTAACCTCGAGGACAGCTGATGGTGGAGGTTCCTGAGACCACAGAGCCCCAGTTTAAATACTTGCAATTTTTATCTATAAAGAAGACTAAAATCCTCGGTATAAAAGAGGAAACTAACCAACTTTTCTAGACTTACCTCTTACCACTCCCCATCTCCCATACTACATTTCATCAATACTGTGCTATCTTGTGAGCTAAAAATAGTATGTCTTTCCATTCCTCTGTTCCTCTGCCTAAATCTTTCACCAGTAAATAGAACAAAGGATTTAGATTTTGATATCAATCTAACTTGAGATTTGCTGGGCAGGTATGGCATAAATAGACAAGTATAAGAGAAATGAAGATTGCAGCGAGGTAGTTCAGATGAGGTATCAAAACTGGAAGAATCAAGAGACACAGGCTATTTCCAAAAGTCTCATATATTGGGATCAAGAAATTAAAGTTGTAATTTGCTGGGGCATCTGGGTGGCTCAGTTGGTTAAGCATCTGACTCTTGATTTTGGCTCATGTCATGATCTCAGGGTCATGGGATCGAGTCCCGCATTGACCTCTGTGCTCAGCACAGAGTCTGCTTGAGATTCTCCCTCCCTCTTTCTCCCTCAAATAAATAAAATCTTTAAAAAGCCAAACGTTTTAATTTGTGGATCCAATAGGTAATTATTAAACACTTACTGTGTGCCAAATACTGTTTTAAGCACAGGGAAACAGCAGTTTTCTTTTTTAAGATTTTATTTATTTGACAGAGATCACAAGTAGGCAGAGAGGCAGGCAGAGAGAGAGGGGGAAGCAGCCTCCCTGCTGAGAGCAGAGAGCCCAATTCGGGGCTCAATCCCAGGACCCTGAGATCATGACCTGAGCCAAAGGCAGAGGCTTAACCCATTGAGCCACCCAGGTGCCCCGAAACAGATTTTTAAAAAGACAAGAGTTCCCAAGGTATTTGCCAAAGTGCATATTTTCAGAGATAAAGCAGTTCTGGAAGATTCAAAGATCAGAGAGTGTGCCTTTGAAGAGTTGGCTGAAGTGTTGTGGTCTGGGTCACTAGAGTTTAGAAAAGCAAGAAACTCTAAGGAGAATAGATTCCCTAAGCTATAAACATGGACAGGAAATCAATCGGGACATTGTTGACACTTGGGTGATAAGACAAAAGCCAGATGCAAAAGTCTTCAATGAGGGGCGCCTGATTGGCTCAGTGGGTTAAGCCGCTGCCTTCGGCTCGGGTCATGGTCTCAGGGTCCTGGGATCGAGTCCCATATCGGGCTCTCTGCTCAGCGGGGAGCCTGCTTCCTCCTCTCTCTCTCTGCCTGCCTCTCTGCCTGCTGTGATCTCTCTCTGTCAAATAAATAAATAAAATCTTTAAAAAAAAAAAAAGTCTTCAATGAATGTAAGGGAGTGAACAGGAGGTTGCTATGTTGTAGAGATGGAAATGGGCGGAAAGTATAGTGAGATGCAAAAGTTTCAATGGAACGGTAATGTTTACTTGAAAGTAGTAGAAGCAGTAGTTGAAAAAAAAAGAGCATGCTCTACCTTCTGGCCCTGTGGGATACATGTAAAATGAGAAGAACCAGGTTTTAATTAAGGAAGTGGAAAAGACATTATATGAACTCTCTAAGGGATTTGTTGACCATGGAGTGAGGAATAAGGTTTCTACAGCCCAGTGAAAAGAGAAAGCACAGAAAAGTATGAGGATGAATATACAGCAGAACTTACAGTTTGGGCAGTGTTAGAGGAATGGACTTAGCTGACTCAAATATTTCAAAAATGTCTCAAATAAGTATAACAGATTGAGTCCAGGTTCTAGAGACAGACTTTCTAAGGTAGATTTCAGCTTTACCACTTTATATAGATTCTGTGACTGGAAATTATATAAAATGCTTTGTATGGAACGCACACAGAGCAAATCTTAATTAGGTATTATCACGATTCTGAAGTTCAAAGAAGTTGTGGGAAGCAAAATGAAGCAGTCACAGGCCTGTTTTATAAACTGGTATAGGCTGAGGCCCTAGAAAACAAAGGTCTGATCAATAAACTTTGAAGCCAGTCCCAGATAAGGTCGCTGGTAGAAATGGAGGCCAATATTTTGAGAAACTCACAGGACTTGAGGCCTCATGATAGTGATGTGAATAAAAACAAATAGTCAGCTTAAAGACTCAATAGCAAAGCATACCATCACCTGGAACCTGATTAAAACACTCCCACTGAAAAGTGTGCCTAGTTTTGTGTTTATTTGCCCTATTACATAGCTATGAACCTTAGAGCCCAAGGTAGGCAGGGCAATAAGACAGGCTTAAAAGTAAATGTGTTAAAACATTCATATTTATGAAGGCATATGATAAAGTACAATTGCTAATGGTTTCTGGGCTAAGATGATAGTGGATTAGTTTTTATTTTTTTTTTATTTTTTTATTTTTTTTTTTTTAAAGATTTATTTATTTATTTGACAGAGAGAGATTACAAGTAGGCAGAGAGGCAGGCAGAGAGAAGGAGGAAGCAGGCTCCCTGCTGAGCAGGGAGCCCGATGCGGGACTCGATCCCAGGACCCTGAGATCATGACCTGAGCCGAAGGCAGCGGCTTAACCCACTGAGCCACCCAGGCGCCCGTGGATTAGTTTTTAAAACGAGCTCAGGCTTTGCCATTTACTATGTGACTTTGATAGTAACATTGACTAATCCTCATCTTCTCTAATATGGAAATAATTGTTTCACACTGTTAGAGGAATTTCACACTGTTCACAGGAATTAGTTGTACAAATGCATATAAGGTACAGCATATATGTGTTACTAGAAAATATTTTATAAATTCTAGCTAGTATTTACTACAGGACCAGAACTAAATCAGACCTACTGGACATCAGATTTGTGTTTTCTGTCACCACTGCTCCAACATGTTTGTTATTTCCTAAAATTCCCCATTATATGAAAAGCAAAAACAGATGTTGCCATGTTCATCCTTTGGGAGAGAAGATGGAGAGTAGCTGAGAGGAAGTTCTGACTCCCTAGTGCAAAAATCCATTTAGATCTTATGATAAAAATGTACAAGATTTACATCCAAAGGACAGAAAAAATGTACTTAACATTAAGTAATGTAAAATTGTGTCAGTGATATAGACAAATTAAAGGAATTTGTTTTCTTTTGGCACTGTGTATCTAACAAAGTTAAATAAGGTCCATGGTTGACTCTGATCATGTCTTTATCCAGCAAATTAGGTTCTTAAAGAATACATACTTTCTCCCTTCACTTGAAGAAAGAAATAGCAAGAAAAGAGTTCACCCTGATTTCAGATCTCCATGCATGAAGTATTAAGTACAGATATAAAAGAGGGAAAGGACACACCTAACCATTTGTGTTCTTTTAGAAATCATTACATGATACATGACTTTGCTTCATCTGTGTCTTTATAAGCTAAATGATTTCCTAGCATTTGCTTCAATGAATCTATAAGGAAGGAACCATGTACTTCAGCTCTCCAACACCCTCAGAAGACAATATTCTAAATACTATTGAAAAAAATTCTTGTATACTAGTATATAATCCTCACATATATCAGGCTCAGATTTAGAATTTAATAAAAATATATAGTAAATAAAAACAAAATTTGGATGGATTTTGCCAGTTATTTTATACTTATTAGGCCAAGATGGTCTGAAACTTATGCAGTAAATATATTAAAGAACAAATGAGAATTTTTTGATCTCCTTAGATGAAGCAGTATTAAACTTATTTACACCTAAATTACATCTGTTCAAGAGCAATTTATTTAAAGTAGGTGTCAAAAATGTGTCTTTTGGAGTTCCTAAACTAGAATTTGGCCTGGATATCAACTCTATACATCATCCCAGTTAAGAATGGTTAATAAAAACCAAGACACCGGGGCACCTGGGTGGCTCAGTGGGTTAAAGCCTCTGCCTTCGGCTCAGGTCATGATCTCAGGGTCCTAAGATGGAGCCCCACATCTGGCTCTCTGCTCAGCAGGGAGTCTGCTTCCCCCCTCCTCTCTCTCTGCCTGCCTCTCTGCCTACTTGTGATCTCTATCTGTCAAATAAATAAATAAAATCTTTAAAAAAAAAAAAAAAAAAACCAAGACACCAAAGAGAAGATACTTGAGAGAGAATATATTGCTTAAGGAAATTCTATATGGAGTCTAAGTTAAGTATGATAACTCAGTAATCAGAAAGACAGCAAACGCTAGCACAAGTATTTTTGGACATTCTGTTTATCTATTATGAAGTTAAATATCCCCAAAGATAACTTGTTTTCCTGACTTCAAATAATTTTCACTAAACTCAATTACATATGGCTTTTGTATACAAAATGAAAAGCCAAGATAGGTAGCAAATTTAGAGACACAGGTGTAAAGATGTTGAATTTTCTATCATTAAACTGGATTTGAGTGTGGTTTTAAACTCAGTATGTTGCAAATACAGTTGTACTTGAACTAAAAGATAAATTATGGTTAACATAGTCTATCTTTTCTATCCTATTAGCAAATAACATTTAAGAGACTTCCTTTTTAATGGTTAAAATGTTTTTTAAAGGGATTATTTGCTTATATACACCAACTCTTTTGAGTCAACTAAATTGACATTTCAGATTTTTTTAAAAAAACTTCTGTATTACTTAGGTTAAGGATTCTCAGAATTCTAAAGCCAAACAGCAGCCTGAATAGCATAGAAATGTGAACCAGTATTCCTGGGTTTTCACAGTCTAAAATGGTCCTTAAAGCATGGTGGCTAAAATGACTTTGAAATTTCATTTTAAGTCTTATGTTGTAACTCACAGGCTTTATGTTTTGCATTCTTCCACTGATATATCCGTGTTGGTTTTAATAGGAAAATAGTTTTAATTACCATTAAGAAAATTCAAAAACACATGGCATTCCATGGCTTTGTCTAATCCTTATATAATTAGAAAAGCATGATCATGGGGTTTAGACTGTCAGGATAATGCATTAGAGTAAGTGTCTTCCTTTTAAAGGCATTTGACAAAAAAATTCTGGAAGTCTTAACTTTGTATTCTTTAAAATAATTTAATATCAAATTTTGAGTCTTAGATGAGTAAGTTTAAATAAATTTTATGGTTTTTTTTTTTTTTAGAATTAGAAAAACTTCATATTTAGAAGGGATATTTTTTAATAAGCAGGGTAAATTTACCAGTGTTGTCATATCATCCATGTTACCTCTCTTAAATCCATGTTACCAGTAATTGTTTAAAAACCACTGATCTGGGGCGCCTGGGTGGCTCAGTGGGTTAAAGCCTCTGCTTTCGGCTCAGGTCATGATCCCAGGGTCCTGAGATCGAGCCCCGCATCAGGCTCTCTGCTCAGCCGGGAGCCTGCTTCTTCCTCTCTCTGCCTGCCTCTCTGCCTACTTGTGATCTCTGTCAAATAAATAAAATCTTTTAAAAAACAAGAACAAAACACTGATCTTAGAGTCCAAATTCTGTAGAATGGCATATCTTCTGACCTTTTCCTATCAAGACATATTTTCTTTAGCTTCCCTGTTTCATAATCTACAACCTAGCCATGTTAACTTTTAGTTTCTCTAGGGTGCCATAAGCTTGATTTGGGTATCTCTTCATTTTTTAAACACACTATATTGGTCTTCAATAGTTCCCTTCCTCATTCCTCCCTCCAACCCAACTCTATAACTACCTTCAAGAATCCTTACCTGATAAAGGTTAAATATGATATAATAGCACCCAGTAGTTGCTCCACAAAACATATCAATCTATCTAAGTGCTTGTTTACTTAGAGCAGACTGAAAGCCCCATGATAAAAAGGAACTGTGTTTTTTGTGCCATTTCACAGCATTTTAGGTGTGCACATGGCTAACAGATAGTATTTGTTGAATGAAAGAATGAATGAATTCTCAAGAGGTTAAAAGATGTTACCAGATGAAGTATAAAATCCTTTAAAAATTCATTTATATCTCTAGTTGGTAGAAAACATAGTTTTAGGGGTATTTCATTTGAAAGCACACTTGGATTTTTTATACTGACCATCTTTAAAGCCAGAATCTACCTCTTCAAAGTGCTTTCCTGTAGTTAATTTTAAAGGTAAATTCAACTTTTTAAAAAAACAAAAGTGGTAAGGGAATAAATTAACCACAAGTAACTTATATACACTCTGTTATTACGAACGATGGTATTAAGTAAAAAGAGCATGGGCTTTAAAGTTAAAAAATACCTCCATTAGCTCAAAAATTTTTATAAGTGCCCCCCCTTAAAATTGGCCCAAAAGGCAATTTTTATATACTACAGACATTCCCAAAGCTATCATTTCTACAGGTGTTGATATTTTATACAGTGCTTGCAGAAATTATCTTGGCTGAAACTAAAAATAACAGAAACTAGGGACGCCTGGGTGGCTCAGTTGGTTGGACGACTGCCTTTGGCTCAGGTCATGATCCCAGAGTCCTGGGATCGGGTCCCGCATCAGGCTCCCAGCTCCATGCGGAGTCTACTTCTCCCTCTGACCTCCTTGCTCATGCTCTCTCTCACTGTCTCTCTCTCAAATAAATAAATAAAATCTTTAAAAAAAAAAAATAAAATAACAGAAACTAAAAAATAAAAGAAAGGATATGGATGAGAAAAGGGGCTCAGCAAACTAACTGGCCTTGCTCTAGCTACCATGATTAGTAAATGGTGATATCCAACTTCAAATCCTGTTTCCTGATGTCTCATGTCCAGTATTTTGCCATATATTGTCTTGTCATGTGAATTAGACTAGAAGCTCCTTGAAAGTAGACAGTTCTACTAAAACATAGCATAAACATTTCCAGGAACTTCCCCATTATGTAAAAATCACAAAATAAAAAATGGGGTTGGGGCACAATTCAAAAACTTTATCAGGAACATAAAAGTAAACAGTAAAAAATGGCAGCACAGTTTTACATATGTTAAGTGGTTAAAAAAAATAAATACTGCTATAAATAGGACTTCATCTTGAAAAAGGTCTTAAGGGGGCACCTGGGTGGCTCAGTGGTTTAAGCTGCTGCCTTTGCTCAGGTCATGATATCAGGGTCCTGGGATCGAGTCATGTATCGGGCTCTCTGCTCAGCAGGGAGTCAGCTTCCTCCTCTCTCTCTCTGCCTGCCTCTCCGTCTACTTGTGATTTCTCTCTGTCAAATAAATAAAATCTTTAAAAAAAAAAAAAAAGGTCTTAAGTTGCTTTTGTGGAAGACGGTATGGGAAGTGGTGTTAGAGCTTATTAGTTATTACTGTAAAGTGTTGGTTACCTGAAACTAGACCAAAAGTTAACATCAAATCTGGTGTTAACTGTGGCACCTAATATATTTGGAGAACTGAGGTAAACAACAGATGTCTAAGGATTATACATGAGCACATTTTAAATTTCTAGATAGTTCTATACAGCTGCTTTAGCTGGCTGCAGTTTTTTGCTTTTATCAATGTTTCCCATGATGAGTTAAATTCATGTAATGTTTAAATTATTCCCTTTTATCAAATATGTTGGAACAGTTTGCCTTTTCCAAGTGTTATAAAGCTATATTGTGGTTCTATTTAATTCCCTACAATGCATGTAGCAAGTGTCCAATGCCTTTTGAATAAAAGAGGTCTAATACTTACAAAGAAAGAAAAATAAATCGTCCATAAATGGAATGCAAAAATCTTCCCCAAGCAAGGGAAAAGAAAAACTATGAATGGGATTTCACATTGTAGTTCACACAAATCTGCATAGGGCATATTTGAGGCACATGTTATCTCCATTTTACAGATGGGAAAGTTAAGGCTTGTAAAGGTCTCACAGATACTAGGTGGCAGAATGAGGCTTGAATAGTTTGTATCCATGCCTATGCTTTATCCAAAAAAAACACCACCCAGTATCTCACATTGTAGGGAAGAGAGAGCTATTTTAATGTTATTATTTCCCTCTGGAGCTCTTTCACTTACATCTTTAGAAAATATTGTTACTTCTATGATCATGTATGCTTTACTTTCTTGGAATCATGACTAATTGAATTAGAATTATCTTTTAGAAGTTTATGAGTCTCCTTCAAGGAGCTCTTTTAACCACAATTCTTTGACAGATTCCCCTCCACTAGAATTGAACATAGTGTAAATATATGAATGCTACAGGTTTCTGAAAGACTTCTAGTTATTTGAACCATCTGGAATTATAACAATCCCAAAATTTAAAAAGAAAAATAAAGGCAAAAGGATTTTAAGCTGAACCAGACGAAAACAGGAAAACATCTGAATATTATATAGGACACAGTATCACTTGTCAGTTCATTAACCAGAAGTAAAAAGGGATAATGTAATCAGTTATGGTTATAAAAACAAAAAGTCACATGAGCAAGAAACTTAACCACAAAGAAGAAAAGAGAATGGATGAAAAATGAAGAAAGAAACAGTGTAAATGACAGCTAAAGCAGCAAGGTTTAGGGACAGCAATAATGATGGAAAGCAGGAGAAAAGTCAAGCAGGACAGGATACTGGAGAAAACTGCTAGCCACAAAATCATTAAGAACTATGCTAAGAGTATATTAAGAGTCCCTAAAGGCATACTATGGCAAAGCTAAATCTATACTCCGCTCTAACTATGAGTATCAGCAATATCACTCAGCGAAGCTTATGTATTTCACCTACAAAACTGCTATCCAGTTGGAGTCAGGAAATGGATTGAAGAGGCATTTGGTGAATAGAAAAGCTGCCTATTTACTAAAATGACCCATGGGGATAACTTTATTATACCATACTTTGAGTCAGCACTTAAGAAAAGATTGTTAATTTCTAATTGTTTAAAATCAGTTCACATGGAATTTCTTTCCTTGTCAAGCTAAATTTGAGGTTTAGGACTAAAAAAAAAAAAAATCATACTGACTTCTACTATTAGCTGTTTACCTTTTGACTTGTAAAACTAAATTAGTTTTGAGAAATAGCAGGACTGTATTTCCTTTAACTGGTAAAACACACTGGAGGATGGGCCTGGGAAGCCAAGGATCTGTATTCTAATTACAGGTCAGTCAAGAGAAATAGGTTGTGAAACAATTCTTTTGACTTTTCTAGAAGTCTGTATTTAAAATGAGATTTGAAACAATAACACATGTATTATAGAGTACTTTTCAGTTCCAGTTATTCCTTAAGGTTATTAACAGTATTTATTGGAGTAACTTAAAATTACTAACAAATTTTCACTCAGAAAAAAATTTCATGAAACTGGAAAAAAGTATATTCTACTAGAGTCCTTCTCAAACTTTAATGTCCAAATGGATCTGACCTGCCAATCTTGTCAAAATGTATTCAGCAGGTCAGAGACAGGGCCAGAGATTGAGTTTCTAATAAGCTCCCAGGTGATACTAATTGCTGCTGATCTGGGGACTGCATTTTTAGTAGCAAGCTTCTAGGATCTGAAGAAATTGTAATGCTGACAAGTGAGGCTATCCCAGACATTACTATTCAACAGTGACTATGACCAGAAATGCAAGGAAAATATACCAGAAAGTCTGATGATTAAATATATTTGGAATTTGTGTTAATATGGGAGATGCAAAGTGGGTAGAGGAACAAGAAAAGTTGGTAAATGAAGCTGAATAACGGGGGTTATAGTCTTCTGTTGTTTAAATGTTTGAAATGTTTCATAATAAAAAGTAACATGTCTTCACTAAAAAATCCTATACAACACTAACACCGATTAAAGGAATGAAAACAAAGATGCAAAGCATCTTTCCATTGAAATGGGGAGGGTAGAAAGTTGGAAGAAGGGTGGCTTTAATGGCTACCAAGAAAGGATGTATTTTTAAGAATCTTACACATAATTTCAGCTTTTAAGATACTATCAGCAATTCCTTGCTTTTCACATCTTTACATTAGGAGAAACTTGATACTCCAACAACTTATTCAATATTTGTTAAAAAATGATTTAAAAGCCTTAAAGTTGGTTAAATGTCATGAGATTTGGTGAGAGGAGTATAGATGTCCAAATATCTCAATCCTAAAAAATTTAGGCTACAGAATACAGAACAAATATAAGACAAGAGCAACTGCTGAATTTTTTTTAAAAAAATCAAAAAACAAAAACAAACACTCAATTCAAGGTAATGATTACCTCTGTGAAGGTATGGCGTAGGGACTGTATCAGAAAGTACACAGGGATGTCAGTTCAATCTGTAATGTTTTATTTAAGTTATGTATTAAAATTATAAAGTATGGAAAGTGTTACGTGTGAAACAATCAAGTGCTAAGTGCATAGCGTTCATTTTATTTTCTCTGTATTCTTCTGCGTATCTGAACACTTCTTGTCCTTAATGTGAATAATCTGATATTTCAACATGTATACTTTCATTTGCAAAACCTAAAGTGAAAAAAAAAACTTAAAACGCTGTGTATTTCGGGGCACCTGGGTGGCTCAGTGGGTTAAAGCCTCTGCCTTCGGCTCAGGTCATGATCCCAGGATCCTGGGATCGAGCCCCATATCGGGCTCTCTGCTCAGCGGGGAGCCTGCTTCCTCCTCTCTCTCTGCCTGCCTCTCTGCCTACTTGTGATCTCTGTCTGTCAAATAAAATAAATAAAATCTTAAAAAAACAAAACAAAACACAAACGCTGTGTATTTAGAATAGAAAATAACTATAAAATAAGATTTTTGATAAGTACACAAATTCTAAGACTATAGCTTAAAATATTTTTCTAGAAACATATAGCTACAAAGTTCACTAAACAATATTGTACCCTTTTTTCCTGAATGAACAATTCAGATTCGTTTTAAAATGTGTCAGTGAGGAAACCTAGTTCTAACTAGTCATAAGAATATCTTTTCTTTTCATAGCCTTCAAAGTCTTTAAGTGTTAGAATTACGTCCAAGTTTCACAGCAACCTTTTAAGGTTTTTTTGTGTATATATATATATATATCCCACTTATAAGTAGAGCCTATAATTAAATACATATCTATGTTCAATTATCGGGCTATCAAATAGTTCAAACAGAAAACTTAAGAATAATAACTCTAGTCTCCTTTCATTTGGTTTTGGGATGCATTATATATTTGCATTCTCCATCTTTTTGCTTTACTGGACTGACACTTAAAAAATAATTTTAAGCCATTAAAAAATAATTCCTTGTAGCAAAAAAGGCAGTAGGATATGATTTATTGTTGGTAAGTTTTCTACAGGCTAATCTAGCAGTCCTAGAACTTTGGCATTGTTAAATTTTCTCTTACACAGCGTTTCTGCATTTATCTTGTTTGAGCTTCACAATAATTCTGTGACATGGGCAGAGCAGAATTTATTGCCTCCATTTTATAGATGAAGGTTACTGAGGCTTAGAAAAGTGACTTGTCCTTTGCCTAGAAACTATATGGTGATCCAAACAGAACTACAAGAACAAATTAAGTTAACTGTAATTTGGTTAGACTAATTTTAAATCTTAAACTGCCTCAAAACATATTCCTAACATAACAAAAAAGAATGATTTGTTACCCTTCCTGTTAAGCCAAGGTATTCTTAGTGGCTTTCAAATGCTACATTACATTTCTAATGTTAAATATAAATACATATGAATCCATTCCTTAAGTAGATGCTTTGAAACCCATTTCCAAATAAATCTTAATGTCAAAAAACCAGGTTTCCTACCACAGTCATAAAAAAAACTAACTATTCAAGGTAAGGCCTATTAACAAGTAGCTAAGTCGTAAGAACACTTCACTGTTCACTAGTTCACTATAAAAGACTGAGGCATATAAAGGTAATGATAACAATGCTGACAGTATTTTCACCTAGCACTTCAACAACTTAGATATGACAAGGACTGGGTTAATTTAATATACCAAATATACCAAATATACCAAATTTTAAATATTCTACAATGTCAAAATTACCACTTCACTGACTTGGTGCTTTGGAAGGAAGGCTGTGTTATCAATCACAGTGTACTCTAAGAGACTGAAGAACCTGCCATTCTCTGGGGAGGAAGAAATTTGGTGTCTGGTTATCCTCTGTCAGAAGTATTGTGAACTCTCCCCAGATCAGCAACTGAAGCAATCCAGCTCCTGTGCACATTTCAGGACCTTCCTTTCTTCATTCAACCCAAAGCCAGCCACAAAAAGTACTTGAAAAGTGGCTAAGTACCTACTTTCAGTGTTTCAACCACCACCCTAAGACGTTCTCTTAGAAGAAATTTTGTTCAGTTACTATTCATTAGCCATGGTATTTATTGGTTTTTTATTTTAGGCACATCTGCTGTTGCTTTGAGTGCTTCTACTGTATAATCCCATTTTAAGAAGAAAAAATACGAGATCACCTAGCTTCCAAAGAACCCCAAGTTGTTGACTCAAATGTAAGCAACTGTCTTATTTACTAGATTCTTCTTTCTTGGAGATAACTGAATTGTTGTATTAATATAGCACATTTACAGTTATCGCCTACTCCTTCATTTGTTTCTTTTTTCTCCTACTATATGAGTTTTGCATAATTCTTAGTTATATCATAGCAAAACAAACCTATGGAACATGTATTAACTCCAAAGTTACCAATATATTTTTAAAAAGTGACCAAAAATATTATGAGTTACACATAATAGCACCCTAGCCGAACTCCTTAAAAATAAAAGTAGAAGTTGCAACATCTCAATTACCCTTAAGTTTTAAAATACCTGAATGTATTATCTTCCCACCCATGGCAAAAAAACAGACCAAATGTTACTATTTCTTCCCAATAACATCTAGTACCCTTTGTTAAAACTCACAAGGTACTCTAAGATTAGCAGGAAATCTTTAGCAGACACAAAAGATGAAAGATGAAACTGCAGCAAGAGAGCATGGCAAATCCAAAAGATCTATTAGTGCATAAATCTACTGGAAAAAAAAAACAACAACAAAAGAGATAGAAAGAATTAACAAGATACAGTAAAAGTTATGTCTTTAAAGCAGTAGATTATAACAGGGTGGGAAATGTTTAATATGTGTCCTCCTGAAAAGCAGTTACCATCTTTTAAATTAAAAAGAAAACCAGCTGGTATATTTTCACAGCATCTAGATTTATTTATGGTATAAAGCCATATAATTGTAATAGTATTACTCCTTTCCCACCCTGGCAGAGAATAAACATGAATTCAGAAGCACAGTGGAGTGAAAAACAAAGAAGAGGAGAGAGAAAAGGCAGCAGAGAAAGACAGAAAAGGTGAATACAGAGCTACAGAAGTGTTTATTGAGCATGCTACAGAGGTAAGCAGAGTACACACAAAAGGAAATTAAACAACCATCAAACCTCCCAACTTTGTTAGAAAATTAATTTTTAATTGTGCCACTTTCAAACTATACTGAATTTTACATTTCTAAAGATGTAAAAACTCAACTAATAGAAAATATACATGACCATTCTGTCTACATAGATAACAGAATCTATGAATCTTGAAACTAAGTACATCAATTTCAAAAAGTATTGGTCATTTAAACAGAATCAACAATTCAGATTGACAAGAACTGTTCAAATTAATTTGACCTGTAGATTCTGAGCCATGTTTTTATTAAAGTCAGATCTATTCCTAAATACAAAATATTTTGAAGATTTATTAAAACTGAATATTACAATGCAAGGTAAATTAAGACTAAAGGCACATAAACTTTGGTCCCACCTGGTTGTCAGTTTTAGAAAACTGCCACAAAATTAATCTTCCTGCAAATTTTCGCAGTACACTTTCTTTATCTTTGAAAAATACATGCACCAGTTCCTGAACTAGCTAGACCAGTCTGCACATGCTCAGAAATCCACAACCATATTCCAAATCTTAATTACAAACTAAGGATGGCAATATATATTTAAATGCACGTAAGTCATGTCAACTTCAAAAACATCTACGAAAAATATTCAGCCACAAACAAGACATTACTTAGTGCTGACATTTATATGATACGTCCCACAAGAGTGTGTACAAAAAGGTTAAGATTCCACAATGCTTTCCACATAGGGCTCAAACTTACAGAAATCACTTTGTTGTCTTAAGAAATTAATACTCTGCATCTTGTTAATTTTAACTAATGCCTACATTCATAACTGAATCTAGACCAGAATTGTGAGATACAAAAGGCCAATGTTTTTTTAAAGCAATAAAGCCTAAGGTAGTAAAAACTAAAAAAAATGCTGCTTTAATTCTTTCAGTATCATGTATCTTATTTGATTAAATAGAAAGAAATGTGACAAGTCAATAATTCAAAATAAGTTCCAAGCAGGAGAAACAAAAACTTAACCTTTTTACACACCCCTGCCTCAACATATTGTAATTCCCATATAACAATGTGCCCTAGACAACCAATTCCTTTTTCCTAGTAAATGCACAATAGCAACACTAGTTTTCCTTTTTAAGGCACGTATGTCAACTAAGTTGAAAAAGGAAAGTATAATTAAACTATAAACTAAAATCATAAACAGACAATAAAAATGGCCTCCCTATAGAACAGATGAAATACAGCAGTTAACAACTCTGCCTTTACGTATGCCATTTCATTTTTATAACCAAGGAATGATAACAGCATGGGGAAAAAAAAAGGAAACAACAACAAAAAAATCAAACTCTGGTCCCCACTTTTCTGAACAGTCAATAGGTGATGACACCAAACAATGTGATATACCCTCGAGCTTCACCTCCCCCTTTTTAAATTGTTGACTTAGAGAAAGACACTCTCAGATGATGGTTTTCACCAAGGTTGTAATTATGAAGATCAATCAAGGCCTGGATAGCTTCTTCCACTGTTGCCATCTGAAGAAGAGCCATTTTGTGATCTCTTCTGAAACAAAATTATGAAATTAGATACTTCATAAAAATTAGGAAGGGCTTACATACTTGAATTTTTACCCATTCTAGAATCAATTTCCATAAACATAAAGGGTAAAAATTACTATGAAGACAGTTTTTAACTTATATGAAGTCACTAATTTAAAGACAAGAAAGCTTGCTTACTGAAAAAACTTAAATGCTTTCACAGTGCCCCCAGTGTTAGCAAACAGTGTTCGCAGATCCTCTTCTGCTACTGAAGGACTAGGAAAACAGGATGGAAAAAAAGGGTAAAGATTAATAATACATTTTATGTTTTACTCTTAAAATGTACTCCCTTAAAAAACTAGAAGTTTCATACTTACGGGATATTGGATAGGTGAAGGGTTGCAGAAGGAGGAAAAATGTTCTGAAAATTTTTGGATCCAGGTTTCTTAAAACGATGCAATGGGGAATTACCAAAATCCTTTGTTAGCCCTTGATCATCAAGTCCCTCTCGAGGTAGTTGTACAGTCTGATGTTTAGACAGAGTAACACGAATAATTTTGCCATACATTTTCTGTCCATTAAGATGGTTCATGGCTGTAAAAAGAAAAAATGCTTATTAAAAAACAAAGTCCAAAAGCAAAAAGAATTCTTTAGAATAGCAGAAATAACTGAATTCTATGATTTTTAAAATAAATCTTAAGTTTACAACAGCCCTTGGGGACAAGATGATTTAAATTTATTTGCACTAGACAAGCATTCAGGCAAAAAAGCCAGTTTTCTGTCATAGGATGAAAATCCTGATTATGAATCTCTCTCTTCCTTGCCAATCCTGCTGATAAGTCATATACTTAGTTGCTGCAGAAGGAAACTTCGTACTCATCTATAACTTTTTCTCCCTTCTGCCCCACAACCTAATTGCCAAGTCCTAGAATACCCTTCTTCCTAATTATCCCTCAATTCATCTCTCTATTCTCCACTTTTCACTGTCAAAATGTTTTGATCTGTATAACTCAGTCTCCTAATTTATCTTCCTGTTGGATTTTTTCTACTTTTCTCCAACCCATTCTATTATACAGCAGCTAGATGAACTCTATAAATTACAAATCTGATGTCATTACCTGCTTAAAATCCTTAAGGTCACACTAGGAAAGGTATAAGCCATATTAAAGAATGAAATCTTCTCAGCCTCTTTGAACATATTTCCTGATGATGTAAAACAATACCCACTACTTTGTTAGTACTGATAATCAAGTGTAAGACAAAACCATCCTACCCCTCATGGAACTTGTGGTTTTTTAGTACTATACTTCTTTGCACTTTAAGCTTCAGCTATATAAAACCTATCTCCTTGACATGCTCGTTTTTCTCACCTTTAGCCCTGTGTGTATGCTGTTCTATGTATAACAATTTCCCAATCATCTAAAATCATCTGAGTCCCGAATTTTCTCACTAGTTCCACTGCATTTCACATACTTTTAATTTTCACTTATAAAATCATTATTCATAGAGATGGTACATAAAACTATTAAAATTAACTTGAATTGCAAAACACTTTTAAAGTTCTATCATTCTGTTGCTTATGATAAAGTGCTATTAGCTTACACAAATGTGTTTTAAGGAATGAATCTAGGGTATAAAGTGGTTTAAAGAAGTAGATTAAGGCTGTTATAAAGAAAGCTGTCTTAGTTCAGCTTTGAAAAGTTATGAAAAGACTGCACAAACAGCTGAGTTTTGATATAATGAAGGGCAGAAATAAGAAAACAATAAACTCCTAGGCGCAGTACTTCTACTATGTACCTGTACGAAGAGGAGATGGATGATAAGAGAACTGGGATTTAAATAAAGCAAAATAACCAAAGAGCTAACTCTGGAAGTAGTCAGGTAATGAGAGGTATTCTAGTCAGTAATCTCAAGTGGATGAGGGCTGAAGATGAGGAGTCAAGCATCATGGTTTTTAAGTATTTTTAAAAAAGAAGCTTGTCAAAAACTGAGGCACAATAATAATTATTACACAAAAAGCAGATTACTTGAATTACTAATTTAAGCTGAATCCAGTTTAAATAACAGGATTCTACCTTGAAATCGGTTATAAGAAATATGGGGTAAATGGGCAAAGCAATCAATGATAAAGGAGGAAATGGCCAATGTTGCACAGTGGAAATGGCACTTTCAGTGGAAAATAATCTTTTACTTTTCCCTTAATCTCTGAAGAAGATATTAAAAACAAATTCAAGAGATGGTTAAAAAAAATTTATAGATTTTTATACAGGAGTTTATAAAATGTGGAACTGAAGTTTATCAGTAAGTATCTCCTTTATAATTCAAAGTATTGTTTGTGTTGTCTCTCATTTTTAAAAAAATGAATCTCAACATCTACTTCTCTATTTTATTAACTACTCAAAAACCCAGCTTTTTTTTTTCTCTCAACTGTCTTTTATACCAATGATTTCTAGTCTTGTCTATTATTATCATCATCTCCTTTCCTTGGGTTTATACCAACATATAAAGTTAACTTCCTGTTAAAACACCACTTTCTTGATCCATTCATCTGTTGATGGACATCTAGGTTCTTTCCATAGTTTGGCTACCGTGGAGATCAAGAAGATGTGGTATATATACACAATGAAATACTATGCAGCCATCAAAAGAAATGAAATCTTGCCATTTGCGACAACATGGATGAACTAGAGCGTATCATGCTTAGCGAAATAAGTCAAGCAGAGAAAGACAACTATCATATGATCTCCCTATTATGAGGAAGTGGTGATGCAACATGGGGGCTTAAGTGGGTAGAAGAAGAATCAATGAAACAAGATGGAATTGGGAGGGAGACAAACCATAAGTGACTCTTAATCTCACAAAACAA
>NC_081570.1:82276414-82311653 GCF_022355385.1 Mustela nigripes | reverse complement strand
CTTAATCTCACAAAACAAACTGAGGGTTGCTGGGGGGAGGGGGGTTGGGAGAAGGGGGTGGGATTATGGACACTGGGGAGGGTATGTGCTTTAGTGAGTGCTGTGAAGTGTGTAAACCTGGTGATTCACAGACCTGTACCCATGGGGATAAAAACAGATGTTTATAAAAAAAAAAAAAAAAACCCACCACTTTCACTGTACTATACATATCTACTTTGTATAGTACTTTAATTGAGAAATTCTAAATATATCTTTTTGTTATCAACTCTAAATTGAGCAACAGAGAATAGGGTCTACAGGATACTTACTCTTTGCTTTACTGAAGCCTGCTTTTGTAAATATTCCCATATGCACTTAAAAGACAAATGCATAAATCTATATATGTATAATTCTGTTAAGGTAATTGTGTCATACCACTTGGAAATATTGTTTCATGATATAAGTAGATTTTTTTTATGCTTAGGAAGTAGTATGAGAGAAATACAGAGAATTAAAAGATGGTAGTGTTTAAATGTGAATGAGATTGTTGCAAACCTTAGAGGCCATGTTAAATCACTTGAGACCACAGTTTAAAGATTTGCAAACATTAAGAATTTTTTAAATAAACATTCTACCATGCCTATTTTAGTGTTTTCTTAAATTCGATGTTTTAAGAATAATTTGTATATGTTATCCTTAAATGGTATTCTGTTAAAATTCTTCTACTAAAGTTCAAAGAGTAGTAGCTCCTTCATGTTGTACTCCCAAATAGAGTCCTATGAAAACCAAAAGGAGAACAGTGCCCAGAAATAAAGCATATTAAATTTTTAAAATTCTCACTAATTTTTTTCAATATAAAGGTATTAATGGTGTGAGTAACATATATTTATGGTCATCTACTTTGGAAAAGCAAAATCTAGCAATGAGAAATATATTTACTATTACATATAGTTCAAAAAATACAATTTGTCAAAGCTTTGTTAAAAAGGCCTTAAAAGAAGCAGGCATAAAAGATTTACAAATGCTAAGTACTGTTATGCACTGAATTGTATTCTCCCAAAAGTCATATACTGAAACTCTAATCCTAGAAGACAGGGACTTTGAAAGTTAAATGAGGTCATAAGGATGAGGTCCTCATTCAGTTAGATCAGTGTCCTTATAAGAGGGAGAGAAACCCAGTGAGCTCAAAAGTCCATGTGAGGACACACGAAGAAGTAAGTCAACTGCAAGCCAGGAAGAAAGCCCTTAGAAACAATCTGCTGGCACAAGTTTCTGTTGTTTAAGTCACTCAATCTGTGATATTTTGTTTTAGCAGCCCAAACAAACTAATACAATTATAGTAAAAATTAAAATGCAACTTATATAAAATAGTCCTTATATAAAAAATATCCAGAAGAGTTTGGTTAAATTCTACATCAGGTACTTCTCAACCATGATGCCTATATATCCTTTATATGAAGGGTAATGCCACCCACAGCTCACACAGTGATGGAAAAAATGAAACATCTGAGAAAGCTTTAATGCTTTGTAAAATGTTACTTACAAATGGCCATGACTACCCCTACCAGAGCACAGACATACACACAGCAGAAGAAACATTTATTAGGCATCTAGGACATGATTAGCACTTTTATAAATCTTTCACTGAAGATGGATATCTCCATTTTAAAAAGTAGAGAGCCAGATGTATAGTTTTACATGTTGTCTGAGCTACCATGATAGCTGGTAGGAAATAATGAAATTCAAACTTACTTTTCTATCTGCTACCAAAGGCCAAATATATCACACTGTTCAAGTTTATGAGTTTAACTGGGTGCTAAGAGGAAAAATACATAGCCCTCACATGAAAAATGACAAATTTCAGAATTAACAATGTGAAAACAAGCAACATGAGGCATCATCATCCCTGAATCTCAATGAACAGAATTATAAGAACATGATATTTACAGTCTTAGCTCACTGTGAATATGCAGTTGTATTCCAGATTCATGTGATCTGACTTTGTATATAAAGACAAATGAAACATTATTTACTTAAGTAGAGAATATATGTGTAATTTGACTCAAGTACATTTTAAAATTCCAAAAGGGATTACCAATGGTATATGTGGCACAAGTTTTTCATTTTGTAAAAACCCA
This sequence comes from Mustela nigripes, assembly GCF_022355385.1. Classification (NCBI taxonomy): domain Eukaryota; kingdom Metazoa; phylum Chordata; class Mammalia; order Carnivora; family Mustelidae; genus Mustela; species Mustela nigripes. The sequence continues at coordinate 82,309,536 of NC_081570.1, read as the reverse complement.
GTATCTCTAAAATACATTTTACATGTGACTCTCTCCGTTACTAAGTTTAGACAAATACTTAGAATAATTAAAATCAGGATTCCATAGATTATATGAACACTTAACTTCTATTATAGAGAGTAACCAGGAAAGAAAAATACTAAAGATCTTTAATGTAAGTAGTATCATTATTACTGTTACTGCAATTTTGGACTCCAAACCTTTTTCCATTAGATTGTACTTAAGGATTGGTAAGAGGACAGCAGAATATGCAAACATGTTCATCATGTATAAATACATTAAAATAAGAAAATTAACATGACATTTTGAGCTCAGCTATAAAAAAGAATGATTTTCTACTTCCATAAAGGGGTTTGTTTTTATTAACAGATTCAGATTTAAAGATGTATAGCTAACACACAGTTTAATCTTACCAAGTTGTGATTGGTTTCCATCAGCCATCTGTATCAGAGCACTGTCTTTCTTATTGTATAAAATCTTCACACGCTGCACATCTCCATAAACACCTTTTTTGGAGCCACAGAGAGGTAATCCAAAAATGGAATTAATTTTACATGCAAGTCAGCTGAAGATTATCTTTCTGACATATTAATGAAACATTCAGACATCAACATGATCACTCATTCAAACTCATCATTCTCACAAATGAATAAAGAAGATCAAGATTTTGAACAGTGAATTTTGAAAAGAATAATTTTTGATAAACCCTCAAAGCTATGTGAATGATATTAAATTAAAGACCATGCAAAATAAATCAGCATGCATTAAAACAAATTTTGTGTCTATGGAGAGTTTTAAATAGCAAAGAAAAATAGCAAAAGATTTACTATTCAACTTTAAGCCAAAGTGCTAGCTACAAATAAGAATTAAGGTGAAACAAAAATCAAATCAATAATAAAAGTATAGTGCTAACAATAACATACCGAAGAGGGTAAACAGACTTTGGGGCGTAACCATCTTTAGAAGGAGAGAAGAGCAAGCAGCGTAAGACAAGAAGAGAGAAGAGTCGAGGAAGAGCGGAGATGAACAGATCATCCATAACGAAGGGTGGTTCCCGCAGAATGGTGAGGTGGTCATGGATCATGGTTCAAGGCGGTTAATTGGGGCAAGTTGGTCCGAGGAACATTTGTTCAAGCACAGAAGCATGAACATAGGGAATGGAGACAGGGAATGAAGACAAGGACAAGGAAAATAAAGGATAAGACAGGGAAGGGAATGGGCATTTGGGAAAAGACAAGGAAAGGGAAGGTGAACACACAGGGGAAAGGATGAAATGGGGAAGGGAAACAGCAATGCAGAAGAAAAAAATAAGGAATTGGGGAACAAAAAAAAAATAAAATATAGGTCAGTACATAGGAAATGCAGGAATTTGGTCAGAAAATGGTTGGTTTATGTACTGTACAAGAAAAACTGAGTAAAATGTAGTCATCCAAGACAAATATGGGTAAAGTACATCTATATCAAAGAGTAAATTACAGCATTTCATCTCAACATAGGGAAGGAGAGCATGCACAGGAATTTTAAACTTTGAACTTTAACTGCATAAGCATGGCTGGTTATGAAATGCAGGCAAAATTCTTAAAAGAAAAACAAAGGCACTCTGATTCAAACATTTTAGCATGCAGAACTGTGAATGACAACAGTATTAAATGATAAAATAAGCTTAATGTTCGTATTAACAGAGGCCAATTAAAAATGAAACAAATATTAAAATTGGACATTGTAAACTGATACATTGAGCTTCCCACATTTCATACCAGCTTTCATAGCAATCAAAATAAAATATACCAGACATAAAATGTACAACTAAAGAAAATAACTCAGCAATAAATTTTATTTAACGGGGGAGGGGGGGATAAAGTTGAAAATTATTTTTAGAAGACAATGACTAATAACTGCAAAGAAAAAATTACTAAGAAAGACTGGAAGATTGCCTCGTCAAGATCTTTGGAAGAACCTTCAAAGAAAAATGTATTAGAGTAGTTCACATAAAATAAGATTTAAAAAAATGCAATGACACATAAGCATGAAATGAACAAGCAAATAATTAGAAAAGGCAAAGAACAAAATTGTTTTACAGTTAAATCTGCAAATTAGATCACATTTGCCTTTGAGAACAACAAAAAGAAAAAGCAATACTATAGTACTTCACCATATTTTTCTTAGGAAAAATAGGTAGTTAGGTTAAAAATAATAATAATAATAATAATAATAATAGTAAATATATATATATAGATAGATAGATATGACTGTCTAAGGAAATATTACCTAAACAAATACATAGATTTTATTCAGAAGTAGAAACATACAGAAAATACTTTGACTAATGAATGTACATAAAAAGAAAGGCAAGTGCAAAATGAAATAAACATGAGAAACTTTCACAAATGAAATGGAGTTAAAAAAATGAACATTAGAAAATTATTTTACTAACCTCTTCATTTAAATTGCTAACCAACAGGACTGTATTGCCACCAGCTGAGACTCCAGGCATACCCACTCGGCCAGCAGCAGCTGCAGCAGCTGCTGCAGCAGCATTTGGAATAGCCAAAGGACTCAGAGCTCCTGGAACAGCTGCAACAGGAAGCCCTAATTTTAAAATAAAGCATATTTTACGAAACACACACAAGTCGTTTACAAAAACCAATTTAAGCACGATGGCTGCGTGGCTTAGGGCTGACCATTCCAAATGGTTCCTGAAAGTTAATTTTTATAACATTTAGAAAAATGGTTTGCTAATAATGTAGCAGAGAAAATTAACTGGTTTCAATGAAATCATTAAATATTAGGGCTAAGGTACATACCTGTAGTATGCTAAAAAATTAAATACACAATATTCCATTTCCTATGGAAAAGCAAACAAAGCATAAAGAATATGATATTTCTAAGTCAGAAACCTGAAAAATTCACTTCCATGGTTTATACCGAGTAGGCACATCTAAAATAAATATCTTCAACAATAACTCAACATACTATACAAATGCTATCTTCTTCATAAATTCACATGTGATTGCAGCTTATGAAACAAATATAATAAGTTCTTCAGTTCTTGGGGACATATCACCCGGAACATCATTATTTAATTCATTCAAATGACCTAAAGAAAAACTTCCCAAAGTTTATTTGCCTTAATTTCACACTCAAGTAGTTATAATGAACACAACAAATTTCTCAAACACATTTCCCCAGTCTGTTAATACACAAGCTTTCTCTTTCTTCCTATCTTTAGCCTACCAGTTTTAACATTTCATTATTTCTGTTGCTCTACTTTCCAGTCTTACTGTTGTTCTAGCATCTTTAAGATACTTCATTTATTCTAGAGAGAATTTTGTCTCAACCTTTTTTATCCACATTGTAATTAATAAACCACAAATCCTTCCCTCCCTTCAATTCTTAGATGCCAGTTTATATCTCAATAAATACTAGTTCACTAATCAATTATTTTTCTCCTTCCCATGAAAAAGGAAACATCCAACCTACGTGAAGTTAATGCATGACATACCTGGATAGACATGGCCCTGAGTACTGCTGTCCCGTTAAGTTCATGTTTTATTTCTTCTTTTCTCTTTCCACCAGCCTTCTTGTATATGTCATAAGGATGTGCTGTCGCCTTTGGTTTCAGATCTCTTTAATATTTTAGCCAAGTTTTTTTAAAATCTTTTTACTTTATAGAAACTATGATTTCACTGACAGTCTGAAGGGTTAAGATTCACAATTCCTAATCTCTTCAGTTCCTACAAATTTTTCCCTCCAATTTCTTTTTATTTTTTCTCTCTAAGCAGTTCAACAGTGGAATAATACTTTTTTTTTTCCAATCTTTTTGTGGATGAGTTTTAATGCCTTTTGCCCACTTTTCCAGATTCCCCTTTTTTCTTATTTCTCCATTTTCTTTTTTAGATTTTACTCTGTTATGGAAATTATCCAACATTAAAGAGAGAGACCGAGAGAGACACACACTAGAATAACAAACCCCACATACCCATCACACTGGTTTATCAAGTATTAACTCATGGCACTCATGGCCAATCTTGTTCCATCCACTCATCCATTTTATGTATTTATTATTTATTCTTTCATCCTTTTTATTTTAAAAGTAAATCCCAGAAAATATTTAAAATAAAAACTTATGTCGTTAGTAGTCTTTGATGCCTTTTTGGATTCACTAGTGTGAATCTTTGTAACCAACTATTCTACAGCATGTCGAACTTCCCCATTTTAAGTACTGTAGTTCTCATTATACCTTACAGGTTGCTTCCATTTAACATTCAATGTATATCTTAATTTGCTGCCAATGACAAGTATACAGATATATTACCAATTCTTACACATACACTCACTGTAATTTTGTTTTTGAACACTCTTAGAAAATGACCCCTCCCCCTCCTCTTTTAATTATCATTTCTTGAAAGTATTTTTCAGATAGTTGTGGCTGAATGAATGTACATAGCATTCAACTTAAGTCGGTAACACAATTATTCAATAGTGGCAGAAACTCTAGAGGTAGGCATTGCATTGTCAAGTCATTCCCTTGTTTCCCTGTGTTTCATTGGCTACTCTTCAGTAGAAAAAATAACTTAAAATTCTGTTAAATTCCTTGGTCTTAATGGGATCCAGTCAGTGGCCTAAGATAAATACCAGCAACAATACATGGCGTGCAGAAGAAAAAAGTTCGGTATTAATTCTCAAATTTCGTTAAGAAAAAATATTTTTTAAAAATCCATCAAAGACACCTAAGCAGCTCTTCTCCACAACCAAAAATTAAATCAGTTTAATTTCTGGTTTCATTTCCAACTCTACCAAACACTTTTTAGGTCTTCCTAACCCAAAATAATTTACTGAACTAATTATAATTAGATACCAAAATTAATATTAAAAATTCCTAAATCCCTAACATTTTTCCCTGTAAATCTCTTGACTCTTACCACCGTCTTCTGTTTATTAAAACAATCCTATTTATCTAATAGAATTGTCTTCAACTTTGTATCCCCACACTGAAAAAGTTCTCACTCTTTTAGGTCTCAGGACCCCTTTACACTCTTAGAAATGACTGAGGAACACAAAGACCTTTTGTTTGAGTTATATCAATTGACACATCAGAAATAAAAACCAAGAACTGTTTTAAAAAGAACAAGAACACATACAAGAACACATGATCATATATTCTATTAGCCTTCAGAGAAATGTATGCTAGGTGAGAGTAAGAGTCAAAAGACAAATAATATTTTGGTATTATCATGAATATAGTTTTGATTTTGCTAAGAGTCTGAGAGATCTCCAGATATTCCGTGAACCACTGCCATGTATACTTCATATGATGTTTTATTCATATGTGGTTCTGAAGAAATACAAGAGAATTAAAAAGATACATTTATTCATTTCAAAGAAAATGCTGTAATAGAGTTAGGGTATATTAAAAAAAAAAAAAGAAAGAAAGAAAAAGAAAAAAGAATGCGAGACACACAGACAGATTACAAACTACTGACACTTCCAGAATTAAGTTCCAAGTCATCTATTACTCGTCTTTCCCTGTGGACATTTCAAGGAAAATTATTAATTCATGAAATATAAAATACCAATCTACCTAAATTTGACATATCAATCTAAACAAGACAGTCTAAGCTTAATACTTCATTTTTGCAGAAAGCTTCTGAAATACATCTCTACAATGTCAATATACAATAATCTCATGAAAATTTCACCAAAATATTCAAAGGTGACAGAAAATATTTTCAAAGAATCTTTAAATATTCAAGACAATTGTTTTTTGAAATACATTTTCTGTTGAAATTTGGGTTTCATAATGAAGATAGGTAACTTGGAGGCACAGTATTTTTTAGAACATTAAGATTTATGGAACAACGATCACTGAAGACTTAAGAAAGAACCGAAATTAATCTAAAATATTAACTAAAAATTAAAAGTCCAGGCTGGAATCCTTTTTAGTGTGACAGACTGCAAGACTTTTTTTTAAATGCCACCTTTAATTAAACCAACACTGCACTTTAGTACAGTAAGACTGCAAATTTTCTAGTGAGAAAAATGGGCTCAAAGGAGATACAATTTACCTCCTTCCTATAAAGAGATAATGTGAAGCTTAGCAAAAAGTGAAATGTTAACTGTGAGAGCCCCACTGTTGTTACTACAATCCAAATGCTACTTCAATGTCTCCCCACTTTTTCATTTATTATCATGGCCACTGTGCTAGTATGTCAGGTTATGATATATTCTTCTACCAAGTCTTTTTTTTTTTTTTATTTTAGGACGCCCAGAGTATGGTGTAAGAGTACTTTAAGAGATTAGGGCAGTCATTGTCCTTGATGCAATTAGCATGTACTTCTCTTCCACTATTTCCTCCCCCAGGCTGAAAACTTAGAAAAGCTATTTAAGCCATCTTTACACAGTTCTAAATCCCTGGAATTAGTCTTCAGTTTTTACTGGACTTTTAAACCTCTAATGAATGATTCCGCAATTTCTCTCAGTATGCTCTTTTTTTAAAAATTACTATCAGAAAATTTTTTTAAAACTTAGGTTTAACCTAAATGTTTCCTACAACAAAAACAACCTACAAAATATTTCATAATGCACTATTTATACCGTAATGGTAAATTCTGAAAAGTTCTGTATTGTATTTTTCATATTAACTCCTAGCTATTAAGTCAATAAACTTACCATCTTCCCTTTGTAAAAACTGTTTAAAGCATATTACATACACTGGCTCCAATAAAATTATTTTTAGCTCTAATTTTAATGATTTACATTTTAGCTAAGACATCAGGTATGCTGGAAAAAAATAATTAATGCATTTTGATGATGAGAGATTAAAAACGCCTATTCTACTTCCAGGATTGTTAGAACAATAAAATAATGTTGAAGAGCTTCATAAACTGCTATACAAAGGTATCACAGGGTTAATTTTCCATGTGAAATGATCTTCATTAGGTGGGCCATCCAGCCATTTTGAGTAATTCAGCAAGTTTATAAAATTTCTCATTTTAGTTCTGACACATTATTATTACTAACCCTTCCTTCACGGAAATGGATGAACACACAGCCATGTATATGATATGAAGTCCAGTGGGATGAAGTGATTTAACTTACTTATCCCTCATTCCTTAAGGTCACATAAACATTTTTCTCAGAAGAATTAAAGAATGAAACTCTTTGTTAACTTACTTTAAACCATTTACAAGTTTATCTATGACTTTAAATAAAGTTTATATTTTAGATTTACAGAAAAACTGAAGATTCTACAGAGTTCCTATATAACCTGGGTACTTCCTATTCCCTCTATTATTAACATCTTACATTAGCATAGTATAGTTGCTCCAATTAATCAGCCAAAACTGATATATTATTATTAACTAAAGCCCATACTTCATCAGATTTATTTGGTGTGCATCTAATATCCTTTTTTGTTCCAGGATCCCATATTACATTTAGTCATGTCTCCTTCAAAAATGACAAACACTATTCTTTCCTGAAACAATCCACTCCTCCTCTTCTACCACCTTCCTTTCAATTCCTTATTTTGTCTGCTGGAATCCATCCTCCTCTATCATTAACAATTGCATTTTTATTCAATGTGTTCCTTAGGGAAACTTTTTAATTAAAAGCTTGCTTTATCCCAATGAAACTTTTCTTATAACTCTCTTGAAAAGTCATTTTTATCTCCCTAAACCCTTCCCCAAAGGAAGGAAAAAGAATGCATTATTCATCATTCTACCCTAACACCCAATGTTGCTTTCATAACTGCAGTTCTACCACCATCAATTAAGACAGATTCTGCATCCAATCATTTCTCATCAAAACAACCATCAGGCCACTAGAACATTTTCTCTCATCACAGAAAGACTTCAGCACCTGGCTTTATTTCCTCCTTCTCTCCCAGCCCATCATCATCTTGTGATAGGTCACACACCCTTAGTCCATAATTTCTTTAAAACTTCTACTCTGACAATTTTTACTACATTAATCCATTTAGCAACTTCTCTTGCCACATCTTTGATTTTTCTTTCTCTTTTTTGTCACCATTCATTTCTAGTATTTAAAATCCCCTTTCCTGACTTTATTCTTCCATCTTAATTCTCCTACTACATACAATTACTGAACCCACTTTTTGGCCTCTATGTTGACTAGTTCCCTTTCTATTTTTCCTTGGCTTGATTTTACAGTATAGCCCAAGTATTTTTTTTTTTTTTTTAAGTGTTCTTCAGTGCCAGACATGGATAAATCCAATCTTGTATTCTAGCTAAACTTTCATCGGGGTTAAGTACTAGAGTGAAAACATTTCAATTTTAGTGTATGTGCTGCCCAAGTGAGCACTAGAGTGAAAAAACACATACAACACCCCAAAATTTATTCCACAAACATTTTGGCATTTAACACTAGCTGATATCCAAGTCTATTTTCAGGTCCCCTATAAATCCACCAGACTCAACTGCCACATCCTACTCTCAATCTTGTTATGTTCAGAAAGTCTAAGAATGAGATCAGAATTTCAAGTTTTGGGGCATCTGGGTGGCTCAGTGGGTTAAAGCCTCTGCCTTTGGCTCAGGTCATGATCCCAGTTCCTAGGATTAAGCCCCACATAGGGCTCTCTGCTAAGCCTGCTTCCCTTCCTCTCTCTCTGGCCTGCCTTTCTGCCTCTCTGTCATCTCTGTCAAATAAATAAATATAAACTTAAAAAAAAAAAAAAAGAATTTCAAGTTTCTCAACCAACTTAAAAAGTACTCCCTTCTTTAATCTGTTTCCCCTTTCTCCCTTTCTTCATAAAACCAAAGAATGGTGATTAGAAAGAATATGGACTACACAGCTGATAACTTCAGATCTGGCCCCCACTCCACCCTTGCATTTCCCCCGACAATTCTATGTGAGCTTGATAATAATCCCTTCTAGTTCTCAGGATGATCCTAAGCAAGCAAGTACTTTTCTATTTTTTTAGGCTCCAGCATTTAAACTATACTCTAGAACCAATCCTCTACAATCAGTTCTAGGACTTGTGCTAGCCTTAAAAACAAATACTAGGGGTGCCTGGATGGCACAGTTGGTTAAGCATCCAACTCTTGGTTTTGGCTCAGGTCATGATCTCAGGGTCTTGAGATCAACCCGTGTCAGGCTCCGCACTTAACATGGAGTCTGCTTAAGATTCTCTCTTCCTCCTCTCTTCCCCCTCCCATTCATGTTCTCTAAAATAAATAAATCTTCAAAAAACAATCCACAAAAAAAACAAATACTAGTTTATAAATTGAGCATTCATCGTATGCCCAGCACTATACAAACTGCACTTATTAATACACTTAATCTTCACAATGGCCTTGCAACACTGTTATTATATCCATTACAAATATGGAGGTCAAGACAGTGAAGCTGAGACAGATTTTGAACTCAGGACATCTGGATTTGGAGCCCCTATGATTATATATAGTTCCTCGGTGCAAACACATCCCCTCCCACCCTGCTTTACTCCTCAACTACCAGTCCATTTCTTTTTCCTTTTTTATAGCACACTTCTTCAAAGAATAATAAATGCTTTCTTATCACATTTCTATCCTTAATCCATTTTAATTTGATTTATACCCACCCCTCATGAATAACCTTATGGGAACTACTGAACAGGAACTTCAAATTTTAATCCTATTTATTTCATCCCTCAAGTTCTTGCTTATTTTTCCCCCACAATATAAATGGGCACTGCTCAAGTCTCAATTTTAATTTTAAGCCATTAATCCTCTTGCCCTCTTATACCTGAAGAATCTTAAGCCAAGCTTTTAAAATATCACACATCTGTTCTCCCAATTCACAAGTTCATGGAACTACTGTCCAAGTTGTAGGCAGAATTTCCTACTGTCTAGTGGACTTCTCCCCTAGTTTAATTTTTTGTTGACATATCAATATTGATATTGACATATCAATAAAATGTCAAGTACTATTCTTTTATGTTTACTTTTTTCCATATGTGGTTTTCATTCACATTTCATGTCCCTGGATTAGACTCACAACGGTATCTTACTTAGAGTCTCCAGTCTCCAATATGGCTTATTAATAACTGAATGCTTGTCACTCTCTAAACATGATATATATTTTATCACATCTGCTCATGCTCTTTTTTTTTATTCATAACCAAATCAAATGGCCTTTGGCCCATTAAACCCTCCCAACTTCTCCTTCAGATAATGAATCTCATCATGCATTTCATTATGCTCAAATACCACACCAACTCTATTACAGATTTCACTTTGCCTCACATTAGAGCTATTCATTTGTTTGCTGCCTCCACCAGATTGTAAACCAGATTACAGAACAGAAACCCTGTAATTCTTCTGAATTCTGGCAGTGCCTAAGATAGTGCTAAAATGAATGCTGAATAATTCAATAAATGAATTAACCAGGATGCCACTGAGGTGAGGCAGAATCCTATCAGGGATATGAAATACTCATGCAATTACTTAACAAGGGTATCAGAAATATCTAGGAAGTGGGGCATAGAGAAAAGGTAGAAGAATAGTATCTTTAATCTGAAATCAAGATCAACAGGGAAAATAAAGTATAGAAGATAAAAGGGAAGCTAAACATGAAGTTAGAAAGAACTCAGAGGGGAAAAGATCAAAAAAGGGAGAATCCAAATGAGATTTCCTATATGTTTTCTAGGTGTATCTTTAGAGGAAGTAGTGAAAATCTTCTGCCTAATTTTTACCTGCTTTAGATAGAGGCACATTTTATACTGTGGTCACGAACACAGTTATTCTTCTGTTAATTATAGAAACAACAGTAACATACTTCAGAAAGGTTTTTCTGTGGTTTAGCCATACAATGTAACTGTCAACTCTTAAAAACCAACACTTTTTCATTTGAAAATCTAGAGTCTGATTTAATTTAAACCTACCTTTTATATCCAAAGGCTAAAATTGATTACTAGCCTGAAAAATATAAACAATAACACTAGGATAAATTCAAATATCTGACAGACTATCTTGAAAATGAAGGTGAATAAAATTTCTTAAAACTATAGCCGAGAATAATACAATGGGTGAACCTAACAGATTAGTTCAAGCAAAAGCTATGTGATCGTCCATTAAGAACTTTATATGAAATTTTTACCTCGGATAGTTAAAAGGCAATCTATGAATAACATTTTAGTCCTACAAGAATAAGCTTATACTATTTGAGAATGCTAGCAAATAAGTAAATATGCACCAACATGAAAATGTTATTTCTTCTAATGTTCATATCACATCTGTGGCCTGTTATACCTCCAAAGCATGCAACTACTACCAACACCTTTCCCTTGCCAAGAAAACAAAAATAATTCCAGATTTAAGATACATTCATTCAAATATTATTTTAAAAGGGCACAAAGAGTTAAACTCTCTAAAGGTTATTGTTTCAAGTTAATTTTTGACTTAGAAGTTAAAATTTTATCCACTGACAGGTATTTAAAATAAACAATTCTATTTCAGCTCATTACTTATTTTCTAAAGTAAACATTTTAAAGACTGAGAAATATTTTTAAAATTTAGCCACAGCAAAATGGAGGATAGGTCAATAATCCAAAGAATTCAACATCATTTTCTAATAATACATAAGAGAAGTTTCAACTCAACTTCTATAGTTTCTTCTTATATGTTAAAATAGAAATAAATGAGAAAGCCGAAGTTATGGAACAGTGAGTTAGTACAAGTATTTTCATAGGACTTCTGACCAAAAGTATAATTTCTACTGAACATGATAAAATACTGCTTTTCTAATTATATGGCTTTTAAAATTTTTTTTAATGTTTTATGGCATTCAGTGATACACTCTAAAAATCTATGTAGTTTAATATTTCTAGGAAATATTTCTAAAATGTTTGTGTACTTGTAAATTTAGTTTTTGTTGGACAATGACTCACAAATGTGTAACAGATGAATTATTCAGTCTGATTTTATGACCATAATTTTCTTTGCTATAATGCAGTCTTATAATGGGATATTATAGATTAGGCTTTTGCAAAAATTAGGATTTTGGTTTTTAAGTTTTAATGTACATTTTGTGAAAACAAAGATACAAATTCAGTTTACTATATTTTGGTTTGCAACATATATATATATATATACATATATATATATATTTTGTATTCAATTTTGAAGGGACATATGAACAATACCCTTGGTTTTGCAATCATAAAATAATCAGGTTAAACATGGAATGGGCTGGGCAACAAAAAACAATGTCTTAGCAACAGAAAATACCTTAGTATATGCGGGAAAAAGGAAATTAGTATATGGGGGGAAATTAGTATATGGGGGAAAATTAAAATTATAGCACTTACATATTGACTACATGTATAACACTGTTCTATTATTAGCTCCAGGGAGAAAAGGAGACAGGCTAAAAGGCCCAGCTAATCTGTAGTATATTTTATTCAATTGTTTGTTAGGAGCATGAACTTTGGAGCCAGACTGCCAGAATGCCTAACTATCTCAGCCACTCACTAATTATGGGACTATGAGCAAACTGCTTATCTTTTTGTGTCCCACGTCCCAAATCTATGAAGTGGGGGACAATAAGAATAACTTCTTTTAGGGATAATGTAAGGATTAACTCATAATGGCTAAGAATGATACAGGCACTTAATACATAGCCAAGAAATGGCTAGTGATTAGTATCCATATGTATCAGACAAACTTTTGGTTCCAGGCATTGAGACAATTTCATTCTAAGCCATGTATTTTGTTTTTTGCTACAAAATATATGAAATAAAGAACTGTAGCAATTAAGGTGGCACCTAAGTAACTCCTTTCAAACTAGTAATTTTCTAAGTATTTATTCCTATCACAGGAATGACCCCTAAAGACAGTGCAGTCAAATTTTTATAGGCAAAACAAATAGTGGTAGAAAAAACAGCTAATTCCTTCCACCAACACCAATCATCTAAAAGACCCCACTTTTTACAAACTGGTATAGTGTACCCTTAAAACTCATTTCTACCAGTGTTTCTTTTTAGGAAAGTCTACTTAATGGCCTACGTATCACAATAACTAACTGAAAATAGCCTTATAAAATACTGAGAAATACTTGAAAATACCAAGTGATAATTTTGTTCTTCCTAATCTCTGTGGACACTGAATGGTTCAGTAGAAAAACAAGTAAGAATTTCCAAATGATATTCAACTTGGAAGATACTGAAACAGCTTAAATTTACTAAATACCTAATAATGAATGTTTTATTTTCTAAAAATACACACATGGGAAAACATAGGTATCACTTAAATATAAGAAAATAATATGAGTACTGCTCTATTAGCTCACTGCTACCTACTAATTAAGTTCGAATTAGTCTAGCTTTGCAGTTTCCTCACCAATCTACTGAAATAGCATACAGTAAGACAGCAATGTTTCACAAAAGATGTTTGTTTTTACTGCACATCCCACAGAATATTTAAAAAGTATAAATAGACTACAAATACACATGAATACAAGGAAAAACACCACCTGAGGTATTTTAATCCTTTGAGAAAACAACTCACACTGATCTGTAGATCATTTTTTCTCACACTTAGCTACAAGAGAGGAGAGATTTATTTCTATTGGTATTTAGTAAGGAAATACTACTGCTTTCTTTATTTTAGGAGGATGAATTCCTTCCTGAGAGAAACATACTAAATTTTAATTAACTTTGTTTAGTCCCTTATCTACCACCCATTCCCTTTTTTGGACCACTAAGTAAGACCAAAATAAAAAATAATTATTACATTAATAAACAAAACTACTCACCTCTGGACTAAAGTCACTATCTCAAATCACTCTGGGGCTACCAGAACCTGAAGGCAACCTACAGTCTATAAAGTTTAAAGGAGTACTAGGAAGAATCTAGGCTGTACCAATTCACATACTGGTTTAAATAATTAATAAAAAAAAAAAAAAAAAAAAAAAAAAAAAAAACAAAGCTGGGCATCAATTTCTTCCAGGAAAAACCAACAAATAAATCCAACAAATAAATGCAACAATTTAACTGTCCTGTACAAATTGTATTACAAAGTAAATAGACCTAGTTGATGAAGGAAAACTCTTTTAAAGATTTTCAACTAACTAATGTAAAGATATATGTGAATTAGGGGGGAAAGGCAACATTCGCAACTCCCAAATGAAATAAATTAAGGCACAAATCATTGGTGGATACTTAAACCATAAGTAGAAAAATACAATGGAAGGATCAGAATGTCACCACCTGAACCACAATCCATCTTAAAGCATCACTAAACATGGGATAACCAGATGTTTTATGAAACACAAGAATACCTATGAAGTATTCTTGCTGAAAAATATGAATAAATAACAGAACCTAAATCTAATGAAGCTTTTGGAGCTAAATTCTGGTTTACATAAAAAATGCCAATGGACGGAGGAACAGGTTACGATGACACTACAAAGAACAGCCACACCAATCAAGACTAAAGGATTTTTTCTCAAAATAACTAGGTTTCTTCATTAAGTCAGTGGAACTGAGGGTGAAGATGGAGAGGACTACCACAGATTAACAGTCTTAGAAGAAATAACAACCAAATGCTATCTATGGCCCTTGAGAAGATCCTATTCTGAACAAATCAACTCTTAAAATACATTTTTTTGAGACAACTGGGGAAATTGAAGATGGATTGGGTATTTAATGACATTAAGAAATCACTGTCAAATTTGATGGGTATGATAATCATATTATGGTTTGATAAGAAAATGTCACTATTTTAAAGATATTATGATGATGTTTGAGATGACATGACATGATGTCAAGGATGTGCTTCAAAATACAATAGAAAAAATGAACAGATGAAACAAGTGTAGAAACTACTAAATCAAGATGATGAGAATGTGGGATTCACTATATTGCTATATAATGACTGAACTCTGACAGTAGAAACTTTTTAAAAAATTACCATGATAACCCACTCAAAAGTAACAAGTGTCAGAAATCACTTAAAAATAGCTTTCAAAGAAAATTTCAAAGCTTATTTGTTAATTTTATGTATCATGAACACATAGAAAAAAATAAATTCAAATTATCAGCTAAACAATTAATCAGAACAATTATACAAAGATATATTTATTTGGCATGAATAAAACGTAGAAGTATAAAATACTGTTGAATAGCTATTAAGAAGTTTCTTTTGAGAACACTCTTAACTTTGCTAAAAAGCTAAAACTTAGGATCTAAAAATTACAAACTTCTCAATAGCAGTAATTATCAATTCACATTACATAGTAAAACCATCTTGAGATCTTAAAAAACTACAAACTCCTAGGAGACTCTATTCAAGATTCTCAAGTCTAGGGTAGGGCCTGGTGATTTCTGTGTGCAGAAAAACCTAAGACACTATTAAATGAAACTACAGATTTGCCTTTACGAACAAAGGTTTATTATACTTTCTCCATTATCAATTATTTTAAGGTCAACATATATCTCATAAAAAACTTGTTTAGCCTTTCTGTTAAGGCCATAAGATGGCTGACTGCTACTTTATTCAACTCAAAATGCACAGAAAGCTTTAATATAAGTATCCTTGTATATATTATCTTCCCTAATTTTTAAAAGGTAGACAACATGATCATGAAAAATTATTTCTAGAAATTTTTTCTAAAAGTGAGCCACCCCTTAATAAATTAACTACACTTCTTAAACATGATAAAATGATCATAGTAACAATGTCTCAATTTATAAATCTCAAGAATTTTTATCATCTTGTTCTATGAAGTAGAATATGTGAATAATTAATACTCTGCCAGGTTTTGATTATGTATTTAGATGTCAGATTTCCAATTAATTACAAAGCCCTCAGTCTTCCTTCCTGGAAAAAATTCTATTTTCTGAGACACTGTAATCCTTAGTTACCAAAAGAAAAAAGAGAAGCTAAGTATAAAAGCTAGTCTTAATAAAATCACTGTGTAAAATAAACCAATTAAAATGTATTATTGTATTGATTCCAAATTCAGTCAAGTTCTTAGATATAAAAATTATACAAGGAAAAGTGAATCCCCCTAAATATTTGCAGAAAAGAAGCATCACTTAAGTACTTGTGTTCTTATACAATCTTTGAAACAAAGGAAGATCTATTATTTCATTTTGAACAAGTACTGAGGAAGACTCAGCAGGAAATGGATCCCATCGATACTAGGGAGTTGTATGCTGAAGTCACCTGACTTATTAAATTTCACTGGAGGCAAATAAGCATAGAGAAGATTTAGTTACCATTCCAGAAAACATGACTTCACTAAGGTAATACTGGATGTTACTATAAAGGGTGTTTGAAAACTACTTTAAAAGGCAAAACATAGATGGTTCCTTTTATAAAGATGACAATATCCAAAAATGTATGGGGAAAAAAGTTAACTTCATGTTCCATAAATGGATATTTTTGGATTGAGATAAATTATTAAAAAATAATTTTTCTATAAACTGGCTAGTCTTAAATATTGTAATATCAAGTTGGAGACTCAGCTTATACTAAGTATGAATACCCTTAATACACACTTTACATGTATTGTACATCCCAACAGAAAGAACCTAAACAACCAATACAGAGACTTGGAAAATGTCTAATAAGCACTTAAAAATTCTAAGTTGGCTCATAAAATAATAAAGATTAAAACAATTTGACACATTCCTATTCCTATCTAATTAATATCCTAGCAAATCCAAAAAATAATAGTCAATGCTGGTAAACAAGAAAGTGGAATAGCCAGTCTCATATACCATTCATATTAGTTTAGTATCATCTTTCTAGAAATAAATTTGCAGTAAGAATCAGGAGTCTCTAACATTTTCTTTGATCCAATAAATCTAGCTCTAGAAATCTAGTCTCAGGAAATAATCTGAAAGATAAAAATGTTATTCACAGGGTGTTTGCCACAATGCCATGTTTATTTTAAAAAGTATGGAAGTAAGTTAAATGTCCAATAAAGGTACTTTCAAAAGTACTACAAATCCACTAGCATGCTAGACAGCTATTAAATTTTTTAAAAATTCTTACTAAAATAGTAATTACAATAAAACATAATAAAGAACTGCACATAGTAATTTTAATTTTGTACAAAAATATGTTTTTACACAGAAAATGAAAAAAATTGTTACCTCTTGTAAATTATCAAAACTACCAAAGTCCATACTATCATTTGATTTTTGAAACTTTCAACTCATCTAACATTCAAAAACTATCTGAGGATACTTAATATAAAAACCAAATTATAATAAGATGCAAAACCATTAAAACATATAAACAATAAAGTCATTTAGTAAAAAAAAAAAGGTGTTCACATATCTTCACTTTCAACTTTCTTATCAAGCAGAGTGAAGAAATAAAGATATACTGAAATATTTAAAATAGAAGATGAAGACAAATTTATAAGTAGTGGGCAACTTTCCTCATATGCTTTTAATGCAAAAAATGCAGAACACTTGAAAAATGAATAATAAAAGTATAGAGGAAGATAAAATTATGCCAGGGACTCGTGATCTTTAATGAGAAAGACATTTCATTATTACTTAAAAGAAATTTCACTGGGGCCATGAGGTTACAAGGAAGAGTGATGAATTCCCTAGAAGAATCAGGTGACTTCTAACCAGGACTCCACCCAGAATCCACACACACACAGACATGACTATACCCAAATGGGCAAAATGCACAACTCCTCTGAGTCCAAGGAAGTGACTGTTAAGGTCTGTGCTTGATGGTAACTGGAATTTCTTGATATTCTATACTTAAGTTGTTTAATGAGCTGCAGGTGAATTTTTGAACTTCTCAGAAACTGTATGTAAAATCTTTATGTTACCTATTTTGTGTTAAGGATTAAATAATGTATCTGATCTAGTAGGACTGCTGTGCCTAGCAGAATGCCTAGGACCTGGGAATTATTCAATAAATGTAGATTTTTTTTTCTCTATAAAATAATTTCTATCAGTAAATAATTTAAGAATCTACAGTAATAACTATAACCTTGTATCACTCATTGTCTCACTCTTAACTTTCCCTTTAAAAATGGCACATTATGAAACAGTCAACTTAACAAGCCAAGCTGAGGAAATAAAGGTTTAAACTAAGCCCACACAGTGATAAGAGAATTGTCAGAAAAGAATGTTATTAACCTAAAGAATCTTTAAAATCATGATAAACAATTATGGCTTGTGCTAGATGTATTAGAAAATTAGAATTAAAGGGTAAATTTAATTAGAATTAAATTATTAGAAAATTAGAATTAAAGGGTAAATTTTGTATAACCAGAATTAATTTCAAATATCAATTGCTTCTCTTGTGTATAGTATAAGGTGTCTCTGTTAATGGATTTATCACTTACATTACTACATATTTATAATGGATAGTTCAAGTGTTACATATCTACAAAAATATATATCTACTTGCAAGAATTACTTCATTATAATACACTTTTTCTTTTTCTGAGGGGCATAAACTAAACTCTAAGAGCTAGTTTATAACTCATTAATCTTGGGTTCCATATGGACAGGAATGCTGATTTAAAGATAATCTTACACATATATAAGAAATCAATTTCCCAAACACAGCAAATAGAACTGTAAAATTGCATCTTAAGTTATAGATCACTTCACTCATTTTTTTTTGCAAAATAACACTTTCCCTTATTTTTTCTTCATCTTGACTCCATCTACCAGTAGTTGCAAATTTTTGCATTGTTTTTCTTCTGTGAGGTAAGTCAAATCCATCGCAGAATGAGGTGAAAAATAAATGAATAAGAAAAAACATAAATGCCAAAATAAATTTAATAGAAAATTCTTCCTAGTTTACATTGTTTTTTAAGAGACACGCTATAATATATTGAAAAAAATCCATATGACCACTTCCGTTACGTGTTTTGCCTCTTCACTTTTCACTGTTTCTATGCAGTGCTAAATTATAACATTCAGATTAGCCCTGAAGAATATGCACAAGGACTCTAAACCTGGGCTTAGAACCTAGACAGTGTGACATCAAATTTAACATGAAATAACAACTCTACAGTATAGTATCTCTTCATTAGAGCTTTTCTTCTCTTATCTTGGGAAAGAACATGAGGACGGTGAAAGGAATACAGCTGACAGAATTTTCATAACACTTTAGGTTTTTCTCCCAACAGCATTGAAATGCTCCTTATCTTAAAAAAAAAAAAAAAGTAAAACCTAACACAATTTCTTAAATTCCAAAATGGGGTATTCGTTATACTTACTGGGAGTTTAACAGGCACCTTTCCACGTGGCAAAATGGGAGAAAAGTGGTATAGACAATAAAAATCATACCTAAGAGGGATGTCTCCTTGGCAAATGCTGCAGCAATAGCTGGGTCCAATGCAGGCTGTCCATCCCCAGATGGAAGATCAGGTCGAGTATAATCCCTACTTTTATCATTGTTGTATTTTACATTCAAATTCACAAGTTTGGAAAAATCAATCCTTAGGGTACAGCAAGCATTATAAATATTCTGACCATCTAGGGCCTGTAAAAGTGAATAAAGTATATCAGCAGTCTTAAGGAATGAAAATTAATAAGAAACAGGACTTCGACAACAAAACCCAGCAATGAAGACCTGCATATAAAAGACACCAGGAAAGGGATCACATATTATACATTATTATTTGTTATCCCAGTTGTACATGTATTTGTTTCCACAAATACTATCTTTTTAAAATAGAAAATGCTACTTAAATCTAAAATACAACCAGTTAAATATATATGCTAATGCTTTTAATTCAAAAAAATCTGCAAATAATTCAATTTAAAAAAATAAACAAGGATTACAAATATAGTCAGTCCTGCCAAAAGTCATACAATAATAGCCTGAATAATACTTTAATTTTATTATACATACACATTTTTTGCTGGATGGTAGTACTTAGAAGAATTGGTGTAATTTTAGAACATAACTTTTGTTTGAGGTCACATTTTATGAAGTGCCTCAAGCCAAATAAGTATCACTATAATGTATAGTAGTAATGCAAACACTATTATTTCCTTAACTTGAGGTGTTGAACCTGGATCCAAATAGATTGTTGAATTAGAAAATGCAACATTATCCCAGGAAAGCCCAGGAATAGAGTGCAAGCTCTAAATCTAAAAGCCTACACTCAAATCAGGTCATCTACTTAACCTCTTTGAATCTCAGGATCTTTCTTAATCTGGAAAACAGAGAAGATAATGGCTGCCAGGATCCTCACAAGAGTACCTTGAGGATTAAATAAAAGATCACATATGTGAAAGTACAATGTGAGTTATAATTGCTGCTGCTATGATTATTATGAGTTTTTTTTTCCTGGTACTATATAATCACCATTTCTATTCCAGCTGGATAAAAGGCTAGAACAAACTAAGGAACAAGGGAATATATTGTTAATTTTTTATTAGAAGAAGAAACATTTACTGTATAAAATAATGGTTCAGAAATGAAAACTATGTTTACCTCTATAAATCACTGTAAAAGTGACAGTTCTTCTGATAATACATCAATAGACTTAAGCCTGATGTTTATACAGACCAAAATCCATTAGGTATGTAAAGCTAGAACTATATGATTTTAATAGTAGACCAACATGTTTTTGCATGACCTTTTTAGAAATGGGACTGAAATATACATGAACCTTAGGATAAATTCAAGAGATTGTTGAATTTTCCCTTCCAACCCTCACTACTAATACCTCCACTGTTAGTCTTTTTCTGAGCTGTTCTTCTCTTATAAAGCAAAATGCTAGGGGGCAAAATTTTCCAATTAACTGAAAATAACTGCCAAAAATTTTAACCAGTGTATAAAAAGAATTTCATTGACTCTATCACTCAAGCTGCCTTTACGTAGCAGTGGTACCCAGAGCTTTCAAAAACAGAGTACTGAGCTGCCATCCCCAAAGATTATGATTTCTTAGTTCAGGATACTGAAGAGTCCCAATGTTTTTTGTTTTTTTTAACAAGCAATCTACATGACAAGAACCTAGGTGGGCTCTAGACCACAGTCAGAAGAAAACTATAAATTCTCTTAAACCTAAAGGTACACTTTGCCAGCTAACTGAATTCCAAGTGCTTAAGATGTATTTTTCATCTCCCACTCATATGGAACTGTCACTAAAAGATGAGACGGTAGGCTTGAGATTCTCTTTCTAAACTTGTATTCTTTGCCCATAATTATATATAACTTCTATTGTTTTAACAAGCATAAAAATGTAGCAACTGAACTACAAAGTTTAGAACCAACTCATTCCATAACATACTGAGATATATAAGGATAACTGTAAAATGGGAAGAGATTTGTAACATAGCAGATGCTGGGAGAGTTGTGACATGAGAGGAAAGTTCTAATACCAACAATGTGCCATATATTGTGTTGTGTTCTAGGAATACAGCAGAGAAAAAAGACAAGGTACCCACTTTTATGTGACTTACAGTAAAACCTGGAAATACAGACATCTAACAAATACAAATTTGATTTGTGGTAGTGAGAACTAAGAAAGGAAGAGATATAATGTAGATGGAAGTTTATGGAAGACCTCTCTGAGACCTGCAAACCTGAAAGACAGGAAAAGTTGGGACATAAAAAGACAAAGAGAAAGCAGTAGAAGCAAATGGAACATCCAGCTGTTAAGCCTGAGAAATCAGAGAAAATGCTGCACATGAAAGCTATTTTTAAAAAGTCCAATATAGTAAAAGGCAAGAAAAGCTGTGGACTGATTAAATTTTGTAAGCCACGTTAAGGACAGCACTTTATACTAAGGACAAAAGTCAGTCACTGAAGGGCACTGAGAATGGAAGTTATAGGACTTTAAGTTGAGATCATTCTTAGTACTCTGGAAAAACAGGAGTGGGGGAAGAAGTCAAAGTTGTGAGCTGAGTGAGAAGGCCACTGAAGTAAGGATTTAAGAGATGATGGCTTGGATTGGTGCTTTACTCAAGCTGTGATTCATGGCCTAGCAGCCGAAACCTATCTGGCTAAAGATAAGGAGTCTATGTCAGAATCTGTATCAATATCACACTAAACACATTATAGCTAGAAGTATGTTGACTTGTATTTTGGCAAAAGCTCCTGGTAACATCAGAGACCAGCACTCTGAGTAACACGTGGCTTAGACCAGGGTGGTGGCGAGCCGGGAGACAAAAGGATAGGTATGACAGAAATTAAGGATGAGAATCAGTAAGATTTGTTGATAGACTGAAAATAAATAAATAAATAAACAAATGGAATAAAAGTGTTTTCTGGCTTGTTACTGATGTGAAATTTGGTACCCTGAGACTTACTACCACAGTGAACAACACAGAGGCAGGGTTTTTTTGGGGGGAAGAAGCGAGGTAAGGGGGTGGCCAGGGAAGTTAAGTTACAGGAGTTAAACTAAACACACTAATTTGGAAGGTTCCTGATGGTCCATTAATTTCCTAGTCTGGGTCTCTTAGAAAGGATCTGATGCTAGAGAGTCACGTGGACACTGTCAGAGTCACAAAGGTGTAATTCAGCGGTGAAAACAGATTAAGTCCCCCCTGCGGAAGGGAAAGGATATAATAAGATATAGTCAGAGATGTAAAATATAATCTAAGCGAGAAGAGTTAGAGACCAGGAGAAGAGATGATTTTAAGAGAATGGCTCAGAGTCAAATGTTACCTAGAGAATGGGGACAATAAGGATTGAATAATACTGTTGAGATTTAGCACTGTGGCAATCACTGGTGACAGTAGGAAGAACAATTTGGGTAAAGGAGGGTCAAAACCAATATGCAAGAGGTAGAGGAAATAAAAAGGAGGTAAGTATAAACAGCAAACAAAGGGCCTATTTAGTAAATCTGGCTATAAATGACAAGAGAGAAGAATAGGGGAATAGCTGGAGAGTTATGTGGAGTTCAGGGTAAATTCACATACAATGAGAGATTTAAGGATGTTTGAAATACTGGTGAGAAATAGCCAACAGAGAGGAAAATATGAGAAAGAGTGGATGACAGTGCAAAGTCTCTTGGAGGGCAGAAAAGGACAGGATGGGGTGTTTACTGATCTTAGAAATAGCTATGCCTTTTAATAGAAGAGAAAGATAGGTGTGGTATGAGTAGATTTTGTGAGAAAAGCTGATGGGAGTGTCCACCTATTTTTCCTAAGAAGCAGGAGGCAAGGTCCTAAGGGGGAGTAAGGAGAGACTTGGTGGAATGAGAATTTTCTGATACAGTCACTGTGAAAAATGGGACAGCATGCTGACTGGAGAAACAGGGTAAGATTTTTTCAAGTAGAGAGCTTAGTCTAGTTGTAGTTGAAGATGATGAATTTCGACCGGTAACAATTGCTAGATTATAGGATATTCTCTAGTATACTCAATATACAGGCATGAAGAAAGATTACTACAGTCAGGTGTCAGGGTTATAAAATAATGGGGCAAGTTTGGGAAATAAACTTTTTTCCTTCTCTAATAATAGTGAAATGAAGTTAAGATACCAAAATAGTTCATTAATAATTAATACTAAATAATTACCTGCTCTCTTGGAATTGCAATTATACACCTTTGTGGAAAAGACCTGAGTAAGTGTATTCAATATTCACAAATACCTGATGCTTATTATCTGTACATAGAAGATTGGTTAAATAAAACTTCAAGTGTCTGATTTAAGATTATTAAAAGATAATCTTTTGTCATGATTATAGATTATTTCAGATGAAACACACACATAAACTACTTTCCCCTTGAATTATAGCCAAAATATAGTGTAATTTCAAATCAAATTCCATTTCATTGGTCTTTTACCAAATACTCTTCCCTCTGCACCAGAAGAGGTGATAAAAAAAATATTTCACATTAAGGAAATGCACTATATTTAAATATGTTGTCATGGTGGGGGAAAAAAAAATGCCATAAAGATCATGGCTTCTAGATTTTCTCTGCTACTGACCAAACCTCATACCACATGGATTTTGGCTACTCTCTAAATATAAAATATCTCCAAAGTTGGAGGGCTGGGACATGTAAAGAGAAATCATTATTTTTGGAAAAAAGAATTCCAAATGTTAATGTGTGCCTGAAAAGGAAAATATAGAAGATTAGGTAATGTAATTTAAGAACCAGTAAGTAGCAACATATTGGAGAAAAACAGGCTGAAAATATGTCTACCTCAAATAATTTACCTCTTTAAGTTCTAGTTTTTACCTCTTTAAATATTAGCCTCCCCTTGTAACACAGGAAAAATTCCTGTTCTATTTACAACATAAAATATCAGAAATATCAGAAAAAAATGAGAGAACAGCACTTGCTAAACCATTTCAATTATGCCAATATTAACAGTACAGACTTTGTGCTACTTGAAGCTATATCAGCTCCCCAAATGAGATTCTGAGGATGGAAACACAATGAAACAATCAAAAATGGTCTAAGTTCCATTTAATCAATCTATCTTAATCTAGAGGAAGCACTGAAGTATTACACAGCATAATTGGTTTAAAGTAAGAGTAAAAGGGAGAAAAAGAGTCAAGATGGAAGGTAAGTAAAGACAGTTGATGTAATGGTTTAATAATGAATATGTAATGGTTTAACAACAGAATAATAATTACAATGAAATAATATGACCCAAGAACTTAAAGAACTAGATACAAGGCAGATTTAAATATGATACACAAACTTAAGATTAAGGCATTTAGAAGCAAAGATAGGATATGTAGTTTTCAAGGGTGGCCATAATATGAGAACATACTTTACTTCTTTTAATAGTTTCTTACCCTCCATATATAACAATAAAAATATAAAGGATGTAAATAAGAAGTAGCCTAGGAACCTATTTTAAAAAGCTGTCTTTTTAAAACAATCTTCAAAAAGAATATTAAATATACTGTAGTCTTACATAAACTGAGAGCCCATCATAACATCTGAGCCACATGTGTGATGATATATTTTAGCCAAACTCTCTTGACAGCTAAATTACTCTGAAACTCCCACTGGAAAACACTTAAAATCTTTACTGGTGTGCATGTACAATTTAATCCTGCTATATCCTCAAGAGCTTAAAACTTTGGACCTAAGTCAAACAAAAAATGCAAAATAATAAAAGTATGTATAGATAACTACACATACCATTATCCTTAAAAAGAAACACTTCTTTAAGCTTTCCTAATAGTATCTAAATGACACCAATTTGTGCCATCATAATGCTATAAGGTATTGCCAAGTTATGTCAGTATTATTAATGTTAGCTATGTGTGTGTGTGTGTGTGTCTATCTGCCACTGAAAAATATAGCTATATCCAAAAGAAAAAAGAAATGCTCCAGACTTACTAGTTTTGCTTGTTGAGCATTTACTGGATCACCATACTGAAGAAGAGCTTGAAACTGGTTATTTTTTGTAAATGTGATTATCTTCAATACAGCACCAAACTTAGAAAATATCTGTTAAAAACATTAAAATCAAAGTATTATTTACCTACTGTACATTATTGCTCCAGTTCATAGGTAAACATGAAAATTAAGTTAAACTTACTTGGTGAAGAACATCAAGTGTTACAGGGTAGTACATATTGTCAATAATTATTCTAAGCACTGGACTCTGGGCTGGAGTCACTGCACTCTCACTAACTGTGGTGCCACTAAGAGGAGTATTTGCTGTCTGGACAGCTGTCACAGCTTGAAGAACTGCTTGAGCACGCTGAAAATTGAAAGATAAACAAGTTAGAAACACACTCAGTATTTCCACTTAAACTCTGCTGTATGTTATACTACTAGCTCATTTCTTTTCTAGAACATATACAGAGTAAACGAAATTTAATAGTCACTCAATAAATAATTCTGAGCATCTAACATGAGCCAGGTACCACCTGTTTATAATTCAAGTATTCTACTAGTATTTACTTCAAAGCAATTATCTAGGGTTTGGGACCTATACTGAACAAGCAAAGACAGGCAATGTAATTTATTTTCAAAAGAGAATACAGTTGGGCCGATTCACATAATCAAAAAATCTTTTAAATAGGAAATTTTAGAGAATAAAACTTCAACCTAACATTATTCACTCCATAAAAAAGGCACATGGTAAACCTCAGCAAGATTACTAGATTACCAAAAAAAACTCCCATAAAGCTTATTATTTTTAATACAATCTTTAAGGAGGAATACATATTACCATAACTTCTAAGATACTATTAAATTAAACCAGGAGAGATGTACTACTGTTAAGACACCTCTTAATTTCTGATTTTTTTTTAATTTATGAGATTTTAATATGTGAAAAAAAATACAGAACAGAGTATTACTACTGTGACAGATTCCATTAAAAAGAAAATAATTTTTCTATCTGGAGTCAAAAAACCTACATAAAGACAAATAATTGTTAAGTAACAATGACAAATACTGTTATATCGCTGTAGAGTTTAAAAAAGCTTGAAAGAGATGAACAGAAATATCAACTGAACACCTTGATAAAAGAAAAGGAAGGAGAACACAAAAGAATTAGGCCAACACTTATAAGAATAAACAAAAATAGTCAGTGCTCCCTCTAGCAGCATATTTGCTATGGCGGTAAACATTCTGCAATATATGTGTATCAAATCAACACATTATATATCTTAAATTATACAAAATATTTATTATATCTCAATAAAGTTGGAAACAAAAAATAGTTCAATGAATTATCACATAACCAGGAGATCACAGAGTTTGGAATTCAAAGGACCACATGCCTATATGGTTAAATCTCACTATTTAAATGCTAATGAAATAATATGGCCTATAAACTTCTATACTGGCTAACGTGACTCAAAGTATCTTAAGTAATGTACTGCAATATTACTTCTTTCATTAGTAAACCATGTCCTTGGATATATTTATGTTACTATAAGCAAAGAAATATCACAATATAGGAAAATACTAACATCTCTTTCAAATAATGGAATGTCTTTTTAAAATAGGAATCACATGATCATGATATATTATCCAAATGGTACAAATGGTTAAGTTTCCTCTGCAACCCTATCATCCTAGCTGCTTTCCCAAACGCATTCCTCACCAATATTATCATGGGTATCCTTCCAGAGATACCATCTACACACACAAGCATATATGTATCTAGTCTGTATAAGTACATAGGTGTATGTCTACAACATACATTCTTCCCCAATACTATTCACTTTTCTCCATCTTCTTTTATAGCTTAATAATTAGGTTCTCCATTAACAAATAACTTTCTGTATTTTTTTAGTTGATGAAACAGTGCTTGCCAACCTAAGTTTTAATTAAACCTAGTGAACCATTACATACACACATAAAAGGACACAAATCAGAAGGGTATAAGCTCAATAAAACATCACAGGTTGGACAGATCTATGAAATGACTAGATAAAAAACAGAACATTATCAAAGTTCCAAAAGCTACATTCATGTTTTCTCTCAGTTATATAAATTGTATCATAGAATACATATGATGTGTTCTACTTAGTTTTGGCATTTTTGTTTTTTGCTTTTTGGGGGGGGTTGGCTTCTTTCAGTAAATATTACTTTCATGATGTGCATTCATGTTTTGCAGGTACCAGCAGCTTGGTCATTTTTTTGTATTCTAACAAATTCCAATGAATAAATATGCCACAGCATATTCCGCTGCTGAACATATGAATCATTTCTATCTTTGCATTAGTGTTCCATGAATTTTCTCATACAGATCTTTTGATGAACATACAATGTGTTTTCTCAGGTATGTAACTAGGAGTAGATTTACTGAGTCAAAGAATACATGTATATGCTCACCTTCACTACATATGTCAAGTATTTAAACATCATTCTATGAACTTACATTCCCACACGTATAAACAAAAGTTCTAGCTTCTCTACCTTGTTACCAACACTCGGCATCACTCATCTCATCAATCTGATGGTACATGGTAGTATCTCACTGTGATTTTAATTTGCGTTGAAGTTCCTTAATGCAAACCTAAACTACTCTTTATAGATCAAAAGATAGCCTTCTGGAGGAAACTAAAGTGAGACGTGAAGATGTGTAGCAGCTGGTCATGTGAAGTGTGTGTTGGAAAACTAATACAAAAGCAGGCAGGCCATAATATTCCAGGCAAAGTAACATCACAGAAACACAGTGGCTGGAAATAAGATTGGAAATAAGAGAAAGCATGCAAGGTTTACAATTACTTTTGGGTAGAAGCATAGGCAAATATATAGCAAATAAAACAGAAATAGTAGCCACCTCTTCTGAGGCCCTTTATCATGAACATGAAAAGAATCTGCTGCAGGATAGTAACCTAAGTCAGATTTGTTAGACAGGGAGAGAGATAATGAGAAAGGGAGGAAGGAAAGGAAGAGAAGGGAGGTACTAGGGAGAAAGAATTCAAGAGGGGAAAGTAAAAAAATAGATCAGTAAGAGAGCTATTAAAACAATATAGCCAAGAGGCGACTGTGTGTGTCTGAGCTATTCAAGTAACAAGAAAGATGATGAAAACTAGGCAGACATTTAAAAAGAGTATACTGAAAAGACTTAGTAATCTGATGAATGATCACAGAAGAATTCATTGTTGACTCATATTCATTTGCCTCTATTATGAATGCCCATGAAAATGCCTATAAATGAAGTGATGGGTATGAAAGAGTACACTGATCATGATGAACAATGAGTAATGTATAAAATTGTTGAACCACGATACTGTACACCTAAAACTAGTATAACCCCATATAGTAACTATACTGGAATTTTAAAAACTTAATAAAAAATGCCTGTAAATCAATACAAAATGGAATAAACCCAAATACTGAATAGAGAGAACGTCATCATTGGCTGAGCACACTTTCATCAAATTCCTGGAATACGCAAAATTAATAGAAAGGAATCACACAGAAGACATAGTGAACACATAGCAAACAGGGTTTGCACTGACAGCCACATGAATCATACTAGTAGAATACTTGAATTATAAACAGGTGGTACCTGGCTCATGGCAGAGAAACTGGGATAGTTACGGGGAGGGGGTGGGATAAAAGGGTTAAAGTAAAGTCAGCCTAATGAACAAATAATTAAACTCCTCTTCCTCCCCTCCCCCATCATCTCTTTTAACCATTAAAAAACAAAAATAACAAAATGCTCCCGTAAAGAAAGAGGAATTCTAAAGAGTTCTATTGGCCCAGGCCTTTCTGGGGAATCCCAGCTTAGTATCCAAACTCATTACTTAACCTGAAGGAAAGCATACCAGTATAACCAGTAAAACCTAATTCTGAAATATGAATAGACTACTGGGGGAGGAAGGGCAGACAGATGGATACACGATAAACGTAACAGCTAACAGTGAAGGAAATTCAGTAATTTACACATAGTGAAGTATTTTTTTTAATACTGTTAATTAGGGGCACCTGGGTGGCTCAGGTCATGATCTCAGTGGTCCTGGGATTGAGCTTGGAATCAGGCTCCTTGCTCAGCAGGGAGTCTGCATCTCCCTCTGCACACCCACCCCCCACTCCGCCTTCTCCCTCTCAAATAAATAAATAAAATCTTTTTTTTTTTAAAGTATTTTTTTAACTAATAAATAAATAATAAAACAAAGCACTGTTAATT
Organism: Mustela nigripes; assembly: GCF_022355385.1. NCBI lineage: Eukaryota > Metazoa > Chordata > Mammalia > Carnivora > Mustelidae > Mustela > Mustela nigripes. Next base: position 82,280,022 of record NC_081570.1, on the reverse strand, counting down.
CGAATCCTTAAAGAACTATGAAATCATAAAACATGATGAACTGCAACATAAAAAAAATGATCAGAAAAGATTAAAGGGCTTCTGAAAACTAAATATATGGCTGCAAAACCAAGTTTTTTTGTTTGTTTTTTCTTCCCCCCAACAGAAGCAACTTCGCATTGATCATTCCCTATATCTACCTGGAATAACCTAGACCAGAATAAGTACATTTACTTCCTAACCACTTTTAAGTTTGTTACTCAAATGTCCCTTCTTCATGGGGCTTTCACTGTTTATCCTATTTAAGATCATAAATAAAGATGCCTTATCTTTATCCTTTTCATGTTCCTTGCATTGGAAGCTTTTAAAATGAGAATGCCTTCATGAATTACTTTACTAAAAATACTAATATATAAAATAAAATTGATATATAAATACCATTTTAAATTCTAAGTAAAATGAAGACAGAGTATTTTCTTTTAGAATATTTCCAATGTAAATTTTTGGAAGTACAATTTCTGGTTCAAAAGTAATAAAAATTAACAGCAAATTAAAACAAAGAAAAAAACAGCAGAAAATTTAGTCTTATCTTCAGATAGAAAGTTTTAAATGCTTATTTACATATAAACTATCAAAATGATCTTGAAAGATCACTTTTTATGATGGTTAAAAATCTATGAGGAATTATTAGTCCATGACATTTTCTGTAAGACAAAGAGTAAGACATACTTTAGATTTTACTGAAACAGAAAAGATATAATTAGCTAAAAACTATATTAAAAGAGCTAGTTTTTCCTTCCCTGTGATGCTCTGTATTTAGGTATAAACCCATTCCTATATTACTTTTTTTAAATATTGATTTTAAATAATTAGTATCTTCTACATCACATTTTTAAGAAATACATCAATATATTTATATACTCTCAATTCTTACATTCCCTCCCCAAGGAAAACCATTAACAGACCTTCAATAAAAATATTTCCATGAGAAACCTGAGTCCTATAAAAAGTTATAAAATAACTAAAGGCATTAAACATCATACTTTAAAGTCTAAGCAGCAGACTTCTACAGTTTATGTTAATAGTGGCCCAATCTCATAAACAGTTTCTATAGAGCAATCTGAACTTGCAACATGAAAATGAACATTCTGACCAGAACCTTAAGACTTTGAAAAAATATTTAACTAATTCATCAGGAACCAATTTAGAACATGAAAATAATAGACTGTACATACTTTTTGTAAATTAACATAATATTTAATATTTAGGGACATACTGCAAGAGAATATCTTAAAAATAATAAGAAAATACCCATAATTACATCTTTCTGTTATAAGTTTGAGATTCTTAATATGTCCGTTTTATTTATGTACCTACACATACTTACTTGGTTTAATGTATTATCTGTTTTTAGTTCTTTGTGATTGGAGTACTGGATATAAATTGGTTGGTTACGGAGATGAGGTGTCACAGCAGAATAGTAATTAACCATAGTAATAGCTGCTTCCTCTGTTGCTAGTTCCAAAAATGCCTGTAAAATAAAGAGGAAAAATTGGAATACTATGAATTATATTCAAGTAAACCTCAATACCTGTGTAATCTATTCAGCTAATGAGAAAAATCAGTATCTAGAGTATAACCTTCCCAGTTACATTTAGACACCCAAATAAGTTATCTTTAGTTATCTTTATTTTCCATACACCACAAATGTGACAAACAAAAGCTAGCGAAAATAAAATCCAAACATTTTTCAGTATCAGAATTTTACCATTCCGATACTAGAGAACACAAAAAGGGATTTCAAAGTCATTTTTAAAGCAGTATAACTCAGAAAAGGGAAAAAATTGAAAATTAAATATAAGATTAGTGACATTAATTATATTTAAATGAATGTTGAATTTCATAATTTCTTTTAAATGGTATCACTAGAAATTTTAAAACCAACTCTCATTTTTAATATGTCTGCATCTTTCTGCCACAGGTACATTTATTCAATGAAGAATACCTAGGATTAGTGACTATTTTCTTCTAATGCTATCAGATAAATATTTCCATCTGATAAACTTAAAGGATAAGATGCTACTAGTGCCCCCACTAGTTTGTGTTATTACAAAGTAGAGCCACAATAAAAGAAATCCTTCATTTGTATTTTTCACAATCTCATTATAACAATCCAAAAGTGAATTCAAAAGGCAAAATGTGAAAACTACATTGGCTCATTTTGGCTCCCTAGCATTAGTTTCTCAAATAGCATTACCAGGAAAAATCAAAATAAGACTTCTGTTATGTTCTTTTAGAAAAGTTAAGACCTACTATATTCTATCCTTTTATTAGGAATTAGCTAATTCCCTCATACAGGGTAGTTTGGGGCTTAACATTTTACAGAACCTAAAAGAATCATTACCTGATTTTTTCCTTTCAGCATAAGGATATTGGTCACCTTACCAAAAGGTAAGCCCAAAGCAATAACTTCAGTTTCTGTCACTTCACCAGGTAATTTTCGAATATGAAGTACACGAGAAGGAGCACCATCCATTTTATCTTCTCCTTTAAATTTTTTGCTATCATTACCATTGGCTGAAAGACATTTTAAAAAGTTTTTATTAATTTTCCTCATTTTGCATTAAAAACCCACACAAAACAAAGTTTAAAAAAGAACTTAAGAACATAGCTGAGTAAACCTGAATATTTCCTAAAAATTCAAAAGCCAGGCTTCCAAAGAAATAGAGAAAATCATATTCACCAATTACTATTAAATAAAATTACATTATCAATTAAGATAACTATTAGGTAAATGTTTCTGAACAAAACAGTTTCTGGTACTGTCACAGATAACAAATGATAAGTAAAAATATTAAAATGCAATTTCATAAAGAAATTGTCCAATGGCTAAAGAACACAATTATCTTATAATTTAATCATTTTATTACCTACTAACAGAAATGGAAAAAAAAAAGTTAAACTTCTGACCTGGCAAAAATTAAGGAGGTTGTAATTTTACCTGGGAAAATTATAAATGGTTCAATTTAGAAAATATACTCAAAACTGGGAACAAAGAAGGCAATGCTGTAAAAATAATTATGCAGTCAATCCACAGGCTTACCTACAATAAGCCTCTCCTAATTTATTCATAATACCACTTAATCTACCTAAATATTTTGTCACTATCAACATCTATATTCTATGAAACACTCATGGACTTGATTAACTTTTTCTGTTACTCTGACCTTAAAGTAAACTGATACACTTTAATCAAAAAATTAGTTATCTGCCTTGATTCCAAAGCCTCACCAAAAATAAAAGTCCTACTAAAGACACAATAGAATAGGTGATGTTTTATGTAAAACCATTTGAAGACCTTGCAGTCTATCCACTATTCCTTATTAGTGGTTCCAAATGGTCTATGGACTAAAAGATGTTTCTGAAACTAAAACAAAGGATACTTAATAAGCTGAGAAATATACATGTACACTCCACTTGTGTATAACTTTACGTACTTCATGGTACTCCCCAAATCAAAACTACCCATAAACCTACGTGTGCTGTGTGTGTGTGTGCGCGCGTGTGTGTGCATGTATGTATATATACAACATCTATAAAATTCCAAGATCAATTTGATTTCTAAGTGT
>NC_081570.1:82265723-82273414 GCF_022355385.1 Mustela nigripes | reverse complement strand
AAAAAAAAAAGTATGAAGGCAGCGATGTGGCTGAAAACTAAACTCCTGGCAGGAATAACCACAAAAGGGAGGAACACCACATGCATGAGGAATAAGAGGATCAGACCCCAATCAGGCACCCCAGCACTGAGGACTTACACAGAGATGAGAAGTTCTCATATCACTTTGAAACCAGTGGGGTTTACATTTGAGAACCCTAAAAACCAACAGACCTAACACTAGGAGAGCCAGAGGGTGATATGAAACTAAATTCCCACCTTAAAGACCCAACATCATAATTCAGCCTAAGACACAGCACTGAAGCACCAGTTTGAAAAGCATCTGGAGTATAAATGAAGGAGATTTACTGGCTAACCGTAGACTACATGCTGGTGGGGCAAAGATCTTTAGGAGACTTCTCTGGGAACAAAAGTAATGGTGGATGCCATTTCTCTTCACTCCCTCAGCCTAGATAGCCAGATATTTATGGGAGCCAGCACTAACACTTTTACCTAGCTTACTATTACCATGTATCCCACCTCAGAGCTCCCCTAAGAACCCACCCCATACAACACCTGCTTCAGCAGGTGTTCCTCCAAAGCAACTCCTGCCCTGCTATATCCACCAGGCAGCTGCTGAAGGGACCAGCACCATTCCAAGGTGACTTCTGCTCTAGGGTGGGTGGAGACATACACCATTGCACCTGCAGTTCCAGCATCCCAGTATTTTAGCTAGCTGTGCAGGAACGAATACCTGCCTTTTGGTGTGCCTGAAGCTGTGGCAGAGAGGATAATTGCACACACCAAGGCTGACTTGATGTCCACCAATAAACCTACTATGGTCTTTGGCCTCTCAACAGCATGAAGACAAAACCGTGTCCACTGTACCCATAGCAGGTAAAGCAGGTCACTGCATCTAGCTGGACTGAAGACAACATGGCTCAACTACACAGTAGGAACTTCAGCTCATACAGGAGATGCTCCTAGAGATCCTGATCCTAAAGACCAGAGAGGATTGTGCTACAGAACACCACAGGACCTCTTCTACACAAAACCATTACTTTTAAGACCAGGAGACATGTGGACCTACCTGATATATAGAAAGAAATGCAGACAGCTAGACAAAATGAAGAGGCAGGAAAGTGTGTCCCAAATAAAATATCAAAATCACAGTAAAAGAGTTAAATGAAATGGAGATAAGCAAAGTACTTGATGAAGAATTCAAAGTAATACTCATAAAAATACTCACTGGACTAGAGAAGAGTAGATGATCTCAGTGAGATCTTTAACAAAGAGATAGAAAATATTAAAAAGAACTATTTACAGTTGAAGAATTCAATAACAAATGAAAAATATAGTAGAGGACTCAACAGCAGATTAGAGAATGCAAAAGAATGGTTTAGTGATATGGATAAGATTATGGATAATGGAAAGCAACCAAGCTGAAAGGAGAAAAAAGAGTACAAAATTAAAATCTGTGAAGGGATCTCTGATATTCTCAAGTGTAATATATTCACATTATAAGGGGCCCAGAAGAAGTGAGAGAGAAAAGGGGAGAACATTTATTTGAAGAAATAGTAGCTAAAATCTTCCCTAAATTGGGGAATGAAACTGACATCTCAATCCATGAAGCACAGAGCACCCCTAACAAAATGATTGAAAGGAGGTCCACAATATGACACATGATAATTAAATTAAAATAATAAGTAAAAATAATAATGAAAGAAATTTAAAAGCAGAAGGAGAAAAGAAAACAGTTATGTACAAGAGGAACTCCATAAGGCTATTAAGTAATTTTTCAGCAGAAACTTTGCAGGCCAAAAGGGAGTGACATGATACAGTCAAAGTGATGAAAGAAAAAAACCCAGCACCAATATTACTCTACCCAGAAAGATTGTCATTGAGAATAGATGTAATGATAAAATTTCTGAGACAAACAAAAATTAAAGGCGTTCATCCCCACTAAACCATTCTACAAGAAAGGTAAAGGGAAATTTTAAAGTTCAAAGGCCATAGCTAGAAGTAAGAAAATTATGAAAAAAATCTGTTAATAGAAGATCTATATTAAAAGCAGTAGATTAATTACTTGGAAAGCCAGAATGGAGGGCTAAAACCCCAAAGTAAAATCATTTATAATCATTTATAATGTATAAAAATTAGTCAAAGAACATACAAAATAGAAAACTATAAAATATATCATATGCATAAAATGTGGAAGAGTGAGTAAAAATTTACTGCTTTTAAAATGTCTTTGAACATAAGTGACCATCAATTTAATACAGACTTCTATACACATCAGATGTTGTATGTGAACCCAATGGTAACCCCAAACAAAAACTTCTGATACACAAAAAATAAAGAGAAAGGAATATAAGCATGACACTAAAACCAACCATCAAATGACAAGAACACAATAGAAGAAAGAATAGAGAAGAACTACAAAAACAAGCAGAAAACAATTAACAAAGTGGCAATAGGGACATGCCTATCAATATTTACTTTAAATATAAATGAACTAAATGCTCCAATCAAAAGAATATGGTGATTGAATGGATTGAAAAACAAGACCCATCTATATGCTGCTTACAAGAGACTCACTTTAGACCTAAAGATGCATATAGACTGAAAGTGAAGGAATGGAAAAACATACCATGCAAATGGAAGCAAAACAAACAAACAAACAAAAACCAAAAAATGAAACAAAAGAAGAAAGGAGAAAAAAAAAGTCAGTGTAGCAATATTTATATTGGACAAAACAGACTTTAAAACAAAGATTATAACAATAGACAAAGAAGGGCATTACATAATGATAAAGGCTCAATCCAACAGGAGGATATAGCAATTATAAATATCTATACCCCCAAATTTGGACCATCTGAATATATAAAGTAAATATTAGCAGACATAAAGAAGGAAATGGACAGTAATATAATAATAATAGGACTTTAACACCCCACTTACATCAATGGATAGATCATCCAGACAGAAAATCAAGAAACAGTGGCTTTGAATGATATACTAGACCAGATCCACCTAACAGATATATACAGAACATTCCATCCAAAAAGAGCAGAATACAAATTCAAGTGCATATGGAATATTCTCCTGGCTAGACCATATATTAGCACACAAAACAAGTGTTAATAAATTTAAGAAGACTAAAATGATCTTAAGCATTTTTTTTCTTACCACAGTGGTAAAAGTGAGAAATCAGTTACAAGGAAAAATCTGGAAAGAACACAAGCACCATGCTACGAAACTACCAATGGGTCAATCATGAAATCATAAGGAAGTGGGACACCCTAATGGCTCATTTGGTTAAATGTCTGCCCTTGGCTCAGGTCATAATCCCAGCATCCTGGGACTGAGTCACACATTGGGTTCCTTGCTCAGTGGGGATCCTGCTCCTCCCTTGGCCTGCCACTCCCCTGCTTGTGCTCTCTCTTTCTCTCTGAAAATAAATAAAATCTTAAAAAAAAAATCCAGAGGAAACAAACAAACAAACAAACAAAAAGCCCCCAAACCAAAAAACATGGAGACAATGAAAATAAAAAGACCATGGTCCAAATTTTTAGGATGCAACAAAAGCAGTTCTAAGAGAGAAGTTTCTAGAAATATAGTCCTATCTCAAAAAAACAAGAAAAATCTCAAATAACCTTACATATAAAGGTGTTGAAAACAAAACAAAAATCTCAAATAAAAAACCTTATATATAAAGGTGTTGAAACAAAAAAAAAAAAAGAAAAGAAAAAAGAAACAAACAATGCCCAAAGCTAGAAAAAATAAGTAATAAAAATTAGAGCACAAATAAATAAAATGGAGACTTAAACACAATAGGAAAGATCAATGAAAACATGAGATACTTGTTTGAAAAGAAAAACAAAATTGACAAAGCCTTTAGCCAGACTCATCAAGAAAACAAGAAGGACTCAAGCACAATAAGAAATGACAAAGGAGAATAATGACTGACACCTGAGAAATGTAAAAGATTATAAGAGAATATTATGAAAAAGTATATAGCAACAAACTGGACAACAGAGAAGTGGTAAATTCTTAGAAACATACAATTTCCCAAAACTGAATCAGAAATAAATAGAATATTGGAACAGACCTATTACTAGTAATGCAATTTAATCAGTTAAAAATAAATAAATAAAAATAAATTTTAAAAACCCTTACAGATTTGGCTCAGTCAGTTAAGAGTCTGACTCTCAGTTTCTGGTTGGGACATGATCTCAGGGTTGTGGGATTAAAATGTGTCAGTCTCTGTGCTCAGCACAGTCTGCTTGTCTCTCTCCCTCTTCTCCTCCCCTTGTTCTCTCTCTCTATTAAATTAATAAAATATTGGGGTGCCTGGATGGCTTAGTGGGTTAAGCCTCTGCCTTCAGGTCAGGTCATGATCCCAGGGTGCTGGGAGCAAGCCCCACATTGAGCTCTCTGCTCAGCAGGGAGCCTGCTTCTTCCTCTCTCTCTCTCTCTCTCTCTCTCTCTCTGCCTGCCTCTCTGCCAACTTGTGATCTCTGTCAAATAAATAAAATCTTTAAAAATTAAATAAATTAATTAATTAAATCAATATTTAAAAAATTAAAGAAAACTTCCAACAAACAAAAGTCCAGGACTAGATGGCTTCACATGTGCACTCTAACAAATATTTAGAGAAGAATTAATACCTACTTTCTTGAAACCATTGAAAAAAATAGAATGGAAGGAAAACTTCCAAATACTTTCTATGAGCATTACTCTAATACTAAACCACAAAAATATACTACAAAAGAAAGAAAACTATAGGCCAATATTTCTAATGGACATGCATATAAAAATCCTCAATAAAATATTAACAAACAAAATTAATAATAAATTTAAAATATCATTTGCTGGGGACTTCCAGGGAAAATGGCAGAGTAGGAGGGTCTTATCTCTTCCTTTGAATACACCTAGATAACACCCATATCAGTGTAAATAACCCAGAAAATTACTCCTAACTGGCAGAACAGACTCACCACAGCTTAATGTAGGGAAGAAGCCATATCAAAGAGGGTGGGAAGAGTAGGTATGTGTTTGGTAGTTAAACAGCCCCATTGGGCTGTCCATGGGAGAGAGGAATATAGGCACAGAGAAGGAAGAGAAATAGACCCTCAAACTAAGCATCCCAGGAATGAGGAACTCCCACAAGGAAGACAAATACCCATAACATGTGAGTTTGAATACCAAAGGGGCCTAATTTGTAGAGTTCTTATAATTAGTAGGACCGAACACCTGGAACTTTAAAATTAGCAGGATCAGTGTTAGGAATGCTGGAGAGTGAGAGGAAACTGAGTCCCTACCCTTAAACAGACACCACAACAGACAGTCCCACATAGATACAGAATTGAAATATCAGTTTAAAAAATGCCTGGGGTTATAGGGGAAGATTTATTTACTAATCTCAGAGCATATGATAGATAAGTAGAAATCCTTTGGAGATTTCACCAGGAACAATGGAGCTGGCAGGCGCCATTTCCCAACCTTGTTCCCCAGCCCCCCACACACTGACATTGCAAGAACCAGCACAGTGCCAACACTCTCCATCTAACTTGCTAACAGTGCACCCTTCCTTCACATTCTTTTGTGGACATGCCCCTTCCAACCAAGACTCAGCTCCAGGTGTCATCCCACAGCAGACTTCTGCAAACTTTGCTAACACGTGCCCCCACCCTCACATTCTTCTGTGGATCTGCCCTCTCCAGGCTTGCTGCAGTTTTCTAAAACAGCTCCAGTTCTCTTCCCAAAATAGACCTGCAAAACGTTGCTAACACACATGCCTCATCCCAACATTCTCCTACAGACATCACTTTCCAATATACCCTCGCAGGAACCCAAGTAGAATTATAAGCCTGTCAGTGTGCAAGCAGCCATAACAAGGACCTACACCACTTCTGGGGAGAGGGGAAATAATAACACATACCAGCACAACTGGCCCCAGGAGGGGGCTGGAGCAGATACCTAATCTGACTGCAGGTCCTGAATGCCAATGAAAGCTTCTCAGGAGACAACATAGGGAAAGTGCCCAGAAGTTTAGTACTACTCTATCTCTGACAAATGCCTTGTCTGACTCAACTGAGGTCCAAGGTGGCCTCAGATTGGCCCACTAACAACACAGGAAAATCCTGCCCACAATAGGCAAAGAGAGCCATTACAGATGACTGGACTAAAGGTAAACACAGCTCTACAACAGTAGGGTGAACACAATACACAGAAAAGACATCCCTGACACACCATGAAACACACAAAAAAGACACAGAGAGTTAGACTAAATGAGGAGACCGAGAAATATGTCCCAAAGGAACAACTAGAATAAAATCATAGAAAGAGAGCTAAACAAAACAGGGATAAGTAATATAACTGGTAGAATATTTAAAGTAATGATGGTCAGAACAAGGTTATCATGGACAATAGGAAAAATAAAGAGTTCCCAGACAAACAAAAGTTAAAGGAATTAAGGGCGAGGAGTCAAGATGGTGGAGAAATGGCAGGCTGAGACTACATAGGCAGCAGGAGATCAGCTAGATAGCTTATCTAAACATTGCAAACACCTACAAATCCAATGGGAGATTGAAGAGAAGAAGAACAGCAATTCTAGAAACAGAAAATCAACCACTTTCTGAAAGGTAGGACTGGTGGAGAAGTGAATCCAAAGTGACAGGAAGATAGACCGCAGGGGGAGGGGCCATCTCCCAGAAAGCGGCAGAGCAATGGAGCACTAAATCAGGACTTTTAAAAGTCTGTTCCACTGAGGGACATCACTTCAGAGGTTAAACCGGGATGAAGTTCACACAGGGTCAGCATGGCCCCAGGTCCCACAGGGTCACAGAAGGATTGGGGGTATCTGAGTGTCACAGAGCTTGCAGGTATTAGAACGGGGAAGCTGGCTACAGAGACAGAGCTGAGGGGTGAGCTCTGGCTCGGGGTTACCTTGAACCGTTGCAGGCTGGGGGAGCTCAGAGCATTGCCGGAGGCCAGGGAGACGGGAGTGATTGGGCACTATTCTCTGAGGGCGCACTGAGGAGTGGCAGCCCTGAGCCCTCGGCTCCTCCGTCCTGGAGACTGGGAGGCCGCCATTTTCATTCTCATCCTTCAGAACTCTATGGAAAGTGTTCAGGGGACAAAAGCTTCCAAAAGCAAATCCGAGTGGATTACTCAGCCCGGCCCCTGGTAAGGGTGGTGCAATTCCACCTGGGGCAAAGACACTTGAGAATCACTACAACAGGCCCCTCCCCCAGAAGATCAACAAGAAATCCAGCCAGGACCAAGTTCACCTACCAAGGAGTGCAGTTTCAAACCAAGGACAGCAGCAGAATGCCAGAGGAGGAGAAAGCAAAGCACAGAACTTGTGACTTACTCCCCATGATTCTTTAGTCTTGCAGTTAATTTAAATTTTTTTTCAATTTTTTTTCTTCTTCTGATAATTTTTTTTAACTTTTACCCTTTTCTTTTTTAATGTTTTTAAACTAGTTTATCTAAAATATATATTTTCTTTTTTTATTTTTTCTTTACTTGTTTTCATTTTTTAATTGTTTTTTTCTTTCCTTCTTTCTTTTTTTTCCTGGACCTTTTTGGAATTTTTCTGAACCTCTTGGAATTCTACCAAACATTTAAAGAAGAACTAATCCCAATTCTCCTGAAACATTTCCAAAAAATAGAAATGGAAGGAAAACTTCCAAACTCCTTTTATGA
>NC_081570.1:82169861-82262723 GCF_022355385.1 Mustela nigripes | reverse complement strand
TACATAAAACATCACCTATTCTATTGTGTCTTTAGTAGGACTTTTATATAAGTTCTTCTTTCTTTAAAATTTTGGGATACAGTTTCTTCTAAGAGACCAAAATATACCCTAAGTCTAGTGTATGGCTTTGTTCTATTCACCTGTTGGCTTTGTTCTATTCACCTGTCTGATCACATTCTCTTTTTTATTATTAAATTTTTCCTTTCTTTTTTCAACTAACTTTTTATCTTACCAATTCTTTTTTTAAAATCTTTTCTAGTTTTCATTTTTATAGTCATATTCCATCCCTTCATTGTATTTACCCTTATTTTTGTTTATCTATGTGTGTGCATATATACACACACACACAAATATACATATATACACACAAATACATTTTTCTTTCTTTTAAATTTGGGAGGCAGTTTCTTCTAACAGACCAAAATACATCCCAAATCAAATCTAGTGTGTGACTCTGTTCTATTCACTAGCCTGATCATATTCTCTTTCCGTGCCCCCCCCCCAAAATTTTGAGTCTCTTATTGGTTAAGTGTGTATTTTTCTGGGGTCACTGTTACGCTTTAAGCATTTTGTTCTCTCATTCATCTATTCTCTAGACAAAACGACAAAACGGAATAACCTTAAAAAAAAAAAAAAAGAATGAGGTGGTACCAACTGCTAGGGACCTAATCAACATGGACTTAGTAAGATGTTGGAACTAGAGTTCAGAATGATGATTATAAAGATACTATCTGGGCTTGAAAAAAGCATAGAAGAAACTAGAGAATCCCTTTCTGGAGAAATAAAATCTAACAGTTGAAATCAAAAAGGTTATTAATAAGGTATAATAACAAATGGAGGCTCTAACTTCTAGGATAAATGAGGCAGGAGAGAGAAATAGGATAAAGAAGACCAAATGATGGAAAATAAAGAAGTTAAGGAAAAGAGAAATGAACAAGTAATAGAACACAAAGGGAGAATTCAAGAGAAAAACTGAAACAATTTTAGAATTGGGATCCCAGAAGAAGAAAGAGAGGGGGACAGAAGGTATACTGGAGCAAATTACAGCAGAAACCTCCCTAATTTGGGGAAGGAAACAGGCATCAAAACCCAGAAGGCACAGAGATGTCCCTTCAAAATCAGTAAAAAATAGGTCAACACCCTGACATCTAAGAGTAAAACTTACAAATCTCAGAGACAAAGAGAAAATCCTGAAAGCAGCTTGGGACAAGAGGTCTGTAAGCTACAAGTATAGAAACATTAGATTGCCAGCAGACCTATCTAGAGACCTGGTGGACAAAACAGGGCTGGCATGATATATTCAGGGTACTGAACAAGAAAAATATGCAGCCAAGAATACTATACCCAGCTAGGCTGTCACTGAAAATAAAGAGAGATATAAAAAGCTTCCAGGACAAATAGAAACTAAAAGAATTTGTAATCACCAAACCAGCCCTACAAGAAATATTGAAAGTAGTCCTCTAAACAAAGAGAAAGCTTCAAAGTACCATAGACCAGAAAGGAACAGAGACAATATACAGTAATAGTCAACTTACAGGTAATACAATAGCACTAAATTCCTAACTTTCAATAGCTGCCCTGAATGTAAATGGGCTAAATGCCCCAATCAAAAGACACAGGGTATCAGATTGGATTAAAAAAAAAAAGAAGAAGAATTATCAATATGCTGTCTGCAAGAGACTCATTTGGACCTCTAGATTTCAAGTGATGGGGTAGAAAATCATTTACCATGCTAATGGACATCAAAAGAAAGCTGGGGTGGCAATCCTTATATCAGTTCAATTAGATTTTAGTTAAGCCAAAGACGATAATAATAAGAGATGAGGAAAGACACTATATCATACTTAAAAAGGTTTATCCAACACGAAGTTCTAACAGTTGTAAATATTAATGCCAATATGGGAGCAGCCAATTATATAAGCCAATTAATAACAAATCAAAGAAACACATAGACAATAACACAGTAATAGTAGGGGACTTTAACAGCCCCCTCACTGAAATGGACAGATCATCCAAGCAAAACATCAACAAGGAAATAAAGGCTTTAAATGACACACTGGACCAGATGGACTTCACAGATATATTCAGAACATTCCATCCCAAAGCAACAGAATACACATTCTTCTCAAGTGCACATGGAACATTCTCTAGAATAGATCACATCCTGGGTCACAAATCAGGTCTCAACCAGTACCAAAAGACTGGGATCATTCCCTGCATATTTTCAGACCACAATGCTTTGAAACTTGAACTTGATCACAAGAGGAAAATTGGAAAGAATTCAAACACATGTAGGCTAACGAGTATCCTACTGAAGAAAATTAAAGAATTTTAAATTCTTTTTAAAGAATTCATTTTAAATTAAAGAATTTTAAAAATTCATGGAAACAAATGTAAATGAAAACAGAACTGTTCAAACTCTTTGGTATCCAGCCAAAGCGGTTCTAAGAGGAAAGTATATAGCAATACATGCCTTTCTCAAGAAACAAGAAAGGTCTCAAATATATAACCCTAAACCTAAAGGAGCTGGAGAAAGAAGAGCAAAAAAACCTAAACTCAGCAGAAGAGAAATAATAAAGATCAGAGTAGAAATCAACGAGACAGAAACCAAAAGAACAGCAGAATGACCAATAAAACTAAGAGCTGATTCTTTGAAATAATTAATAAGATGGATAAACCCCTAGACAGACCTATCAAAAATAAAGGACCCCCCAAAAAGAATCCTGAATGAAAGAGGAGAAATCACAAAGAAATCACAAACAACACCAAAGAAATACAAACAATAACAAGAACTTATTATGAGCAACTATTGCCAACAAATTAGACAATCTGGAAGAAATGAATGCATTCCTAGGAACATATAAACTACCAAAACTGAACTAGGCAGAAACAGAAAACCTAAACAGACCCATAATCAGCAAGGAAATTGAAGCTGTAATAAAAAAAATCTCCCACAAACAAGAGCCCAGGGCCAGATGGCTTCCCAAGGGAATTATACCAAACTTTTAAAGAAGAATTAATACCTATTTTCTGGAAACTGTTCCCAAAAAACAGCAATGTAAGGAAAACTTCCAAACTCGTTTTTTGAGGCCAACATTACCCTTGATCCCAAAACCGACAAAGACCCTATCAAAAAGAAGCACAGACCGATATCCCGGATGAACATGCATGTAAAAATTCTCAGCAAAATACTAGCCAATAGGATCCAACAGTACATTAAAAGGTTTGTTCAATACAACCAAGTGGGATTTATTCCTGGACTGCTAGGTTGGTTCAACATGCACATATCAACCAACATGATACAATATATTAATAAAAGAACAAGAAACATGAGATACTCTCAATTGATACAGAAAAAGTATTTGACAAAGTATAGCATCCTTTCTTGATTAAAACTCCACAGTGTAGGGTTAGAGGGAACATACCTCAATATCATAAAAGCCATCTAAGAAAAACCCATATAATGAGAATATCATTATAAATGGAGAAAAACCGGGCGCCTGGGTGGCTCAGTGGGTTAAGCCGCTGCCTTCGGCTCAGGTCATGATCTCAGGGTCCTGGGATCGAGTCCCGCATCGGGCTCTCTGCTCGGCAGGGAGCCTGCTTCCTCCTCTTTCTCGCTTCCTGCCTCTCTGCCTACTTGTGATCTCTCTCTGTCAAATAAATAAATAATAAAAAAATTAAAAAAAAATTAAAAAAAAAAATGGAGAAAAACCAAGAGCTTTTCCCCTAAGGTCAGGAAGATGGCAGGGATGTCCTCTATCACCATTGCTATTCAACATAGTACTAGAAGTCCTAGCCTCAGTAATCAAGACAACAAAAAGAAATAAAAAGCATCCAAATCAGCAAAGAAGTCATGAAACTCACATTCTTTGCAGATGATATATGACATTTTATGTGGAAAACCAAAAATTCTCCACTTCAAACCTGCTAGGACTCATACAAGAATTCAATAAAATGGCAGGATATAAATTCAATGCACAGAAAGCAGTTGCATTTCTATAAACCAACAAGACAGAAGAAAGAAAGCAGGGAGTTGAACCCATATACAATTGCACCCAAAATCACAAGATACCTAGGGATAAATCTAACCAAAGGGGAAAAGAATCTGTGCTCACAAACTATAGAAAGAAATTGAGGAAGATACAGAGAAATGGAAAAACGTTCCATATTCACAGATTGGAAGAACAAATATTGTGAAAATGTCCATGCTACCAAGAACAATCTACACATTTAATGCAATCCCTACCAAAGTACTGTGATGAACATTTTTTTTTACAAAATGGAACAAATAATCCTAAAATTTGTATGGAAACAGAAAAACCCCTGCGTGGCCACAGAAAGGCTGAAAAAGAAAACCAAAGCTGCAGGCATCACAATGCCTGACTTCAAGCTCTATTACAAAGCTGTAATCATCAGACAGCATGGTACTGGCATAAAAACAGAGACACAGATCAATGGAACAGAAAAGAGAGCCCAGAAATGGACACTCAACTCTATGGTCAACTAATCTTTGACAAAGCAGGAAAGAATGTCCAGTGGAAAAAAGACAATCTTTTCAACAAATGGTGTTGGGAAAATTGGAAAACCACATGCAGAAGAATGAAAATGGACCACTTCCATACACCACACACAAAAATAGATTTAAAAATGGATGAAAGACCTAAATGTGACACAGGAATCCATCAAAATTCTTCAGAAGAACACAGGCAGCAACCTCTTCAACCTCAGCCATAGCAATTTCTTCCTAGACACATAGTCAAAGGCAAGGAAAGCAAGACAAAATGAACTATCGGGACTTCATCAAGCTAAAAAGCTTTTGCATAGCAAAGGAAACAGTCAACAAAACCAAAGACAACCAACAGAATGGGAGAAGATATTTGCAAATGACATATCAGATAAAGGGCTAGTATCCAAAATCTACAAAGACCTTATAGAACTCAATACCCAAAGAACAAATAATCCAAGGAAGAAATGGGCAAAAGAATGAACAGACATTTCTCCAAAGAAGACATCAGATGGCTAACACATGAAAAAGTGCTCGACATCACTCGGCATCATGGAAATACAAATCAAAACCACAATGAGATCCACCTCACACCAGTCAAAATGGCTACAATTAGCAAGTCAGGAAATGACAGATGTTGACGAGGATGCAGAGAAAGGGGAACCCTCCTATACTGTTGTGGGAATGCAAGCTGATGCAGCCACTCTGAAAAACAGCATGGAGATTCCTCAAGTTGAAAACAGAGCTATCTCTCATCCAGCACTACTGGGTATTTACTCCAAAGATACGATGTAGTGATCAGAAGGGGCAAGTGCACCCCAAAGTTTACAGCAGCAATGTCCACAATAGCCAAACTATGGAAAGAGCCTAGATATCCATCAACAGATGAATGGATGAAGAAGATGTGAGATAGATAGATAGATGAAAAGGAATGTTATGCAACCATCAAAAAAATGAAATCTTGCCATTTGCAACAACATGGGTGGAACTACAGGGTATTATGATAAATGAAATAAGTCAATCAAAGAAAGACAATTAACATAAGATCTCACAGACATCAATGTGGAATTTGAGAAACAAGGCAGAGGAGCATAGAGGAAGAAAGGAAAAATGAAACAAGACAAAACCAGAGGGGGAGACAAACCGTAAGAGACTCAATCTCAGGGGTGGAGGGTGGTGGGAGGGATGGGGAGCCTAGGGGATGGACACTGGGAAGGGTATGTGCTATGGTGAGCGCTGTGAATTGTGTAAGACTGATGAATCACAGACCTGTACTCCTGAAACAAATAATACATATGCTAATAAAAAAATAGATAAATAAAAACCAAAAAAGAAAACATAAAATGAGGGAATGTGGACTTTTTAATCATATGACTAAGCATATTTCCATATATAAAAACACTCCATGCTGTGAAGTGTGTAAACCTGCTGGCAATTCAAAGACTGTACCCCTGGGGATAAAAATACATTATGTTTATAAAAAAATTTTAAAAAAATTTAAAAATTAAAAAAAGAAAAACACTCCATACCCGGAAAAGAAAAAGGACACAAGAAAATATATAGCCTGTATTAGTTCATGAAACACATAGGCCATTTATTAGCCTATCAGAGAAGTAAGGAAGTCAGGGTGTCTCTGGGTTATAGATCTGTGATCTCTCAGAAGACAAAGTACAATAACTTGGACTTCTTTCCAAGATCTTTTCCCTTCCACTCCCCAGGTAAACCCACAAACTTTTGGTATGTGAATGTAAAACCAGTAATAATTGAAATGATTTCGAAGAACCAAAGCAACAACAATGTAGTAATGCTTTTATTCGTGCATATAGGTTGTATAAAAATTACAGAAACCTCTAATCACAACATTTCCCATGTTATTCAGCCTTCTTAAAGCCTTATGCTTAAGATGTTCTTCCTAAATTCAAAATAATATGTTAAAAAAAAAAGTAAAAACTATTTCTATTTGAATACTTCCCAAGTGGTTTTCTACCTCAATTCTATAGTGAACATCTTCACCTCTGATCAGTCTATTCTTTCCTTGAATGACCTTTGCTCTTCAGTGGTATTTACCTACAGTTTTGACATAAAAAATGGTCTCACTCACTAATTTATCATTTGTTAAATCCATCCAGGATCAAAATATTGTGAGCCCTCTCACACTTACCAATCTCTCTGTTCTCACATCCTTAACAATTCATTTCTTGTTTTCTTACTTCCCTGATTCATTTTACAGCTGCTTCAAACCCTCTGCTTATGTACTCATTCCCAGTAATAGTTGGGAGTTCCTCAAGCCGTTTTGGCCCCCAAGTCCTAGCTTTACTTGCTCATGTGAACACTCCAGCTCTTCTGTCTCAAAACCCACCTTCTCATTTAATTTGTAAATCTATTATTTTAGTCACTCATTCACCAATATTCTAATTCTACACTTCCAACTATTTATCAACCTGAAGTACATTTCAAAACTTTATACTTCTACTTATTTATATAGTGGAAACTAACAAAATGTAAGTACATTCTCAATCTCTTAAGTCTTTCACACACTCAAGCATTAATAAAGAACTCTGGTAGTATCCATTAACAAACGCGAAACTGAGAGGAAAAACAGTTTCAATTCCAAGCAATTTTAAGTTAGACTTCAGGGAAAAGCATAACGTTATAGAAGCTGTTGGCTTTAGAAAAAATAAAAAAACAAAAGAATATGAGTTATGAAAAATGAATGTCTGTACACTATACTTTCCTATTTGGGAAAGGAGAAATTAAAAAAAAAAAAGGTTAACTAGAAATGCAGGTATATTCAGAGAGAGATTTCTGTTATTCTGCTAGCTGTTAAGACTAACAGCCACCACACAAAAAAAATCTTAGGTTTACTGTAAAAACTGGCTGTAACTGCATTTTTAAGAAGCTGCACAGCCCACTTTCCAAAAGCACCTTACGCGTGAGCTAGAAAAAATAGACACCTAGACTAAACTAGAAGTCTCATGTGCTGAAATACTCTCAAACCATTATAACAAAATGAAATGACATTACATAAAAATGTCTTCACATAGAAGTTAAAATGAAAACCCCAGAGTTTTGAGTACCATATATCAGAATCTGAGGAATGATTTCAGTTCTTTCACATAAAGCAAAATGTCACACTTTCAGCAATAATAAATCCTGCTATTATAGAATAATAATTAGCAGCACTGGCAGAAATATATATTACTTAACTTAAAGGAATATTCCATATCCACAGCTATAAAGAAATGACTCAAAAATTTTACAGTTGTCAAGGCTCCTTCCCACTAACAAATTGTTACAAACTCCTTTCAATGAAGTCCAATCTCAGTACTAGCTGGAGCTAGTTGTTTTCTTTTTTAATGTTTCACTTTTATTTCTGAAGGAAGGAACGCTTTACAATTTAATCTTAATACACTAACTTAATAGATATTTACCGGAGACTAAGGTTCTAATGACATTAACTTTGGTTACTTCTAAAATTATTTTTATGACACAAAAACCAGGTAGGTGTATATTTAGAAAGAAAGTCTAGACACATAACGGAAAGGCCACTGAGATTTTTTTAGAAACAAAATTCTATAGTAAGGTAAATTTGAGGAAACATTTTGGATAAATCTGGAATATAACAATGAAATGCTGTTCTGTATCTGATAACCATAGAAGTTTCTTTATAATATGGTCTATAAAAGTACCTTTTTTGAGACACTTGGATGACAATAGCATATTTTTCGAAGCAAGTGTAATCACTAGTTCTTAAAGGTCTTTTTTGCCATTTGCTTATATGAAAGAAAATTCAAATCAGACTCTGAGAACATAAACAGATTCTCATCTTTTTATGATAAGGGGAAAAACAAGGCTTTAAGGAATATTATTCCATCATTCCAAGAATCAATTCATTTTTTGGTCATAAAATACATTAAGTATCATTCCTAAACATGCTTTTAACAGACAATTCTTTCCACCAAAAACAAATCCCCTTTTCCACTATCTTCCCTTTGAAAGTGGAACTATCATCCATCAACCCATCAAGTCTAAGCCCAAACTAATACTTCTCCCAAACTAGTCTATTTCCAAATAACTCAAAAGTTCTAATTTCTTGATACATCATTTCCTCCATATTCTAAGAACATAAAACTGAGGACACCTTAATATCTCTGGAGCAGATTATTGTAAAAGTGCTTAACTACTCTATGTAGAGCAGTGACCCCCACATACACATACACGAAATACAAATGGAAGAAAAATCCTTTTAAAAATGTAAATTGGTAAAGTTTAAAGTCCTCAACAAACCAAATCCTATATCCAAACCCCTATCTGGACTCAACTTCAGTCATTCCCCCCTCTCATATTTCACATTCCAGCCCAAAAAACAAAAAACTAAGGGTAGTTCCTGATTCCCAGAGATAGCCTACTGTTTCAAACAGAAATCCAACTTATTTTGGATTGCACAACTTAGTTAACTGATATGGAACATGTCCAATACTGCAGAGAATTCCCTTGTGCTTCTTGTTAAACCTCAAACCCATAGGCAACATTTATACTTAAAATAGATTATCTGTTCTTTATTAAACTTTATAAAAATGGGATCACAGATTCATTTCAGTGATTTCTGTTTTCTGTCTGGCTTCTTGTGCTTCATATACTGTCTTAATATTCACTCATGTTTTTGTATTTGTTAATAGTCATTCTTTTGTTACTAATTAGTACTCTACTATATGATTATACCACAAATCATTGTCCCATTTTCCTATTCTGTGTCACAGACATTTGGTAATTTCAAGTTTGGGACCATCATGAATAAATTTTTTTATATACATTTTGTACAAGTCTCCTTCATTGGGTAAAAACCTAGATGTAGAAGTACTGGGTGATAGGCCATGTTTATGTTTAACTTTATAAGATAATGACAAGCTGTTTTCCAAACTATTTTACACTTTTACCAGCCATGGTGAATTGTTCCACTTGCTCTATATCTGCATCATTTATGTTGCCAATCTGTTTAACTTTAGCCAAAATTCTAGTTGGCATGACAAGATACCTCATAGCAATTATAACTTGCTTTTTCTTGATGACTAGTATGTATTTTCATGTGCTCATTAGCCAGTCATATACCTTCTTTTATCTATTTCAAAAATTAGGCTATTTGTATTTATAGATGTGAAAGAATTATTTCAAAGAAAGAAAATTCTTTATATATTCTGCAGAGAAGTCCTTTGTCAAAAATATGTATTAATATGTGAATATTAGTATCTTTTCCCAATCTGTGACTTGTCTTTTCATTATCTTAAACAACATCTCCTGATGAGAAGGTTTTCATTTAGGTAAGATGTGGAGTTTATAAACTATTGCTTTATGGGTAGTGGTTTTCGTGTCTTTCCTAATAAATCTTTACCTCAAGTTGTGAATATATTCTATAATTATTTTTAAAAAGCTTTTACATTCTGTTTTTTAGGTTTAGGTATATATTCATCTATTATTTCTGTACTGTATTAAGTAATTTGAGTTTCTTTTTTTCATATGTGTTTCCAACTGTTTTCTGGCACCATTTCTCCAACTGAATGACCAAGACACCTTTGTAAGTAATCAGTGGACCTTAAATGTAGGTGTTTACTTCTGCACTCTATTCTGTAAATACTCACCTTGCTAATACTAAACTGTCTGATTACTACAAGTCTACTGTGAATCTTGAAATTAGATCGTGTTGACTTTTTTCTTTTGGAAATGGTTTTATTTAGTTCATCTAGATTCTTTTTTATTTCCACATAAAATTTAGAATCCACTTGTCAATTTCATTTTAAAGGCCTGTTGAGCTTGACTGACTTGAAGATTCAATTCCATTCAATTTAGGAGAAAATGGCATTTTAACATATTGAGCTTTCTGATTCATGAACATGGTTTCTTTCTCATTTAGGTCTCTAATATCTCTCTGCCATGTCTTGTATAGTTACTGGTATTAATGTCTCCCACACTATTTGTTAAATTTATTCCTTAATATTTTGTCTTTCTCATATTTTTGTAAAAGCATTTTTAAATTTTCATTTTCTAATAATTAGCTAATAATATCAGGAAACTATTTTTGTATAATGAACTTGTATTATGTAACCCTTCTAAATTCAGTGATCAGTTCTATGAAATATTTTGGAGAGTCCTTTGGGTTTTTTATTTTAAAAATCATGCTGGCACAACACGAATGGACTAGAGTGTATTATGCTAAGAAAAGTAAGTCAGAGAAAGACAAATATGTGATATCACTCATATGTGGAATTTAAGAAATGAAACAGATGAACAAGGGGAAGGGAAGGAAAAGTAAAATAAGATAAAACAGGAAGGCAAACCATGAGAGAGTGTATGTTAAGAGAACAAACTGAGGGTTGCTAGAAGGGAAAAGAGTAGAGGGATGGGATAAATGGGTGATGAATATTAAAGAGGACACTTATTGGGATGAGCACTGGGTGTTATATGTAAGTGATGAATC
This sequence comes from Mustela nigripes, assembly GCF_022355385.1. Classification (NCBI taxonomy): domain Eukaryota; kingdom Metazoa; phylum Chordata; class Mammalia; order Carnivora; family Mustelidae; genus Mustela; species Mustela nigripes. Next base: position 82,251,744 of record NC_081570.1, on the reverse strand, counting down.
ATTAAATTCTGAAACCAATACTATACTTTATGTTAACTTAAATTAGTTGAATTTAAATTTTTAAAAAATTACATAGCAAATAGTTGAATGGCAAGTTAATACGAAGTCAGATATTTAAAAATAGTAACCAAATATCATATGCAGTACTGTGAATTGCCAGAAACACACTTCTCTGTAATTAATAAACAAATGTAATAAATATAATAAAATTAAACTCAATTTCAAAATAAAAACAAAATGCTGACTGTGAATAAGATAGTTTGACTTCTACCTTTTTAATATTTATGGGTTTTATTCTACATGCACTTATGTAAGCAAAAAGTTGGAAAAATTGTGAACACAGAAATTCTTACTTCATTCCTGTTTAATTCAAGAAAAAATATTCAGTATTTCACTATTAAAGAATGGAATTTGTTTTAGGCTCTTATTAGACCTTTATTCGCCTTGTGGAAGTTCCCTTATCTTGCTAGTTTTCTGAGATTTTTATCATGAATGAAAATTGTATTTATCAAATGCTTTTTCTCTTTCTATTGACATGAAATTTTTTTCTTCTTCATTCTATTATTGTGATAAATTATACTGAGTTCACTTGCAAATGTTAAAACTTACAATCCTTCAGTATGCATCAATTAATAATTATCGAATTATTATTTACATATTGCTGGATGTAATCTGCTAACATTTTGTTAAGAATGTCTGCATTTATGGCCACGGTGGCCAAACTGTGGAGGGAACCAAGATGCCCTTCAACGGATGAATGTATAAGGAAGATGTGGTCCATATACACTATACACTATGGAGTATTATGCCTCCATCAGAAAGGATGAATACCCAACTTTTGTATCAACATGGAAGGGACTGGAAGAGATTATGCTGAGTGAAATAAGTCAAGCAGAGAAAGCCAATTATCATATGGTTTCACTTATTTGTGGAGCATAAGAAATAACATGGAGGACATGGGGAGATGGAGAGGAGAAGGGAGTTGAGAGAAATTGGAGGGGGAGATGAACCCATGAGAGACTATGGACTCTGAAAAACAATCTGACGGTTTTGAAGGGGCAGGGAGTGGGAGGTTGGGGGAGCCTGGTGGTGGGTATTATGGAGGGCACATATTGCATAGAGCACTGGGTATGGTGCATAAACAATGAATTCTGTTACACTGAAAAGAAATTAAATTAAAAAAAAAAAAAAAAGAACGTCTGCACTTGAGGGTGGTGGGGTTATGGACATTGGGAAGGGTATGTGCTATGGTGAGTGCTGTGAAGTGTGTAAACCTGGAGATTCACAGACCTATACCCCCACAGCTAATAACATTATACATTAAAAAATTTTTTAAATTAAAAAAAAAAGAATGCCTGCATTTGTGTTAATAAAATATATTAGTTTGAAACCTTGACTCCTTACATCTTCTTTGTTAGATTTTGGCATCAGTTATAGCAGCATCATAAAGTAAAATTTGCAGTATTCCCTGCTTCTCTATTTTCTGAAAAAGTATACTGAAGAAAAAGTATACTTTGAAGCTTCATAACCTGAATGAAATCACCTATGCCTGGAGTAATCTTCATGGAGAAATTTTAAGTTCAATTTTTATAAAAGACACAGAGCTAATCTGTATTTATTATGGAGTTTATATCACTTTTGATAAATTAGGTTTCTAAAGGATTTTGTCTATTTCACCTAAGTTGCTGAATTTATTGGCATTGTTGCCGCTTGTAATATTGCCTTATTTTCCTATTAATATTCTGTAGGATCTGTACTGGTATCTCTACTTTCATTCCTGATATCAGTATTATAGTTTTGACAGAGGATTATTAAACTTTTTGCCTAATATAAGCCTTTTCTAATATAAGTATATAGGTGTAGACATATTTTCCCCCCATGTACTTTCTTGCATTACAGCCAACAAATTTTGATATATTTTCACTTTTATTCAATCAGAAAGATACCTTATACTTTCTTAATTCATGTATTGTTCAGAATTACATAGTTCAATTTCTAAATTATTTGGTAATTTCTCAGATCCCTTACTGTTTTTGATTCCTACTTAAATTTCACTATAATCAGATACTACATGAGCTCTCAGCCATTTGAAATCTATTGAGTTTATTTTATGTCCTAAAATATAGACAGTCTATCACAGTGCTATGTACACTTGAAAAGTTATTCTGAAGTCAGGGTACAGTTTCCTGAATATGAGTTAAGTCCAGCTAAAGGACAACACTGTTCAAACTCTCTATGTACCTATTTTAAAGATCTAATTGTCCTATCAATTACTGTTAAATCAACTAATTTTAAAATATCCAACAATGATTATAGATTTTTCTCTTTGGCTTTATATATTTAATGAATGCTAAAGTTCTGTTATTACAGTATACAAACGTTTTCCAATATATTAACCCTTTAAACACACAAAAGATGCTTTTTTAGCATCTGGTAATACTCCTGGTCTTGAATTCTACTGACTGAAGTTAAAATAATCTCAACTTTCTTGTGCTTGTTGTTTGCACAGATATTACTTTTCACCCTTTTTACTTTCATTCTCTGTCTTTCTACCTCAGTCTGACTCCAGTAATAGGTACTACAGTTAGCACCAGTCTGACAATCCAGTCTGACAATCTCTGCCTTTAACTGGACTTCTTAGATCAGTAATGTCTGAAAGAAATGTTCTGCAAATCACATAATCTTAAATATTCTATTAACCACATCAAAGAGTAAAAAGGAATAAAATTAATTTTAATAATATATTTCAGTTCAATATATCTGAAATACTACCGTATCAACATACAATCAATATTTTTAAAAATTAAGTATTTTGCATTCTTACTACTTCTGATTACTACATCTTTGAAACACACATGCACCAGACATACATCTCAACTGGGAATATCACATTTCAAGTGTTCATGGCTTCATACAGCTAGCTAGTGATTACTACACTAGAATAAGGTTTTGGTTTGTTTTTTTTTTTTGCCAGTTTACTTTTACATATTAGTTTTGTGTTGAGAAGTTAGTTTAACATCTATTTTTTGCACTGCACTAATATTTGATAGTATTCCATTTTTTTTTAAAGATTTTATTTATTTCTCAGAAAGAGAGAGGGGGAGAGAGCGAGCACAGGCAGACAGAATGGTGGGCAGAGGGAGAAGCAGGCTCCCTGCCGAGCAAGGAGCCTGATGTGGGACTCGATCCCAGGACGCTGGGATCATGACCTGAGCCGAAGGCAGCTGCTTAACCAACTGAGCCACCCAGGCATCCCAACAGTATTCCATTTTAAACTGTCTATGGGCTTTTTTTTTTTTGAGGTTTATTCACATACAATAAGCTGCATATATTTAAGGCATACAATTTTTGATATATGCACACATCCATGAAATCTTCTCTAAGAAATACTAAAAGTATACATATCCCTCACCCCCAAATTTCCTTTTACTCTTCACAACCATGTCCCCCTTGCACTTCCCCACACCCAAATCCAAACTGCTTTAGTTTGCGTCTCCTTGCATTTTATATAAATGGAATCATACTCCTTTTTCCCACTTCTTTCACACAGCATAATTATTTGGACATTTATCCCTGCTACTACATATATCAGTAGCTTATTCTAGGCGAGTCTGGCTGGCTCAGCTGGTAGAGCATGAGACTTCTTGATCCTGAGGTCATGAGTTTAAGCCCCACGCTGGGCAGAAAATAGATTATTCTCTAGGACTGAGTGGTATTTCATGATATTAAATGGAATACAATGCCAAAACTACAATCTATTTATCTATTCAGCTGCTAGTAGACATCTAGATTGTTTTGGGCTTTGAGTATTACAAAAAAAGCTACTATGAACATTCATCTTAGTTTTTTAGTTTTTTTTTAAGTGAACATATGCCTTCATTTCTCATGCATAAATGCCTAAGAGACAAACAGCTGCATCATTTCATAGATGTTTGAATTTTAAGAAATGGCCTGATTATTTGCCCAAGTAGTTCTACAAGTTTACATTTCCAACAGTATATGAGCTATGGTTCATCCACATCCTTTCCAATACTTTTAAATCTTTACAATCTTTTAAATTTTAGCATTGTAATAAGGGGTAATGTTACCTCACTTAAGTTTTAACCTACATTTCTCTAATGATTAATACTTGAGCATCTTTTGCATGTGCTTATTTGCCATATGTTTTTGCTGAACTATCAAGTACTTTTGCCAATTTATTACATTGGGTTGTTTAGAGTTTTAGAGCTTATATAGTCCAAATTTATATATACCTTGGATTAAAGTTCTTTATCAGCTATATGCTTCAGAAAGATGTTCAGATATTTTACGGCTTATTTTTTCATTCCACTATCAATGTCTTTTGAAATACTTTAAATTTTAAAATCTCACAAAGTCCCATTTGTTCTTTTATAGATTACGCTTTTAGGGTCCTAACCCAAAGTCATAAAGATTTTCTACTATGTCTTCTAGAAGCTTTATAATTTTAGATTTTATTTACATCATGTATGGCCCACTTAGAGATAATTCTTAACTATGGTTTGAGATATAGATCCAACTTTGTTTTTTTGTTTTGTTTTGTTTAAACATATGGCTACCTTAGTCAAAAACTAGCTGTCCATAATTACACAGGTTTATTTCTGGATTCTATTCTGTTCTATTAATCTATTTCTTTCTTTATGCTAATGTGACATTGTTTTGACTACTCAGCTTTATAATAATGTTTGAAAATAGGAAATCAGTCCTCCAACTTTTTCTCTATTCACATTTAACAATACTTCCTTGTATCTTTTTTTTTTTTGGGCAATTATCTCAATATATAGCCTTAGAATCTACATAAGAGTTAATATTCTATCATTTCATATAAATAATAAAAACCCTGTAACTGTAAAATTCTATTTTCATTTAGTGCTAACTGTTGTTCTAAGAACATCTACATATATAAATAAACCACATAATACAAAGTTTTTTTTTTTTTAATGTACAGTCTTTCAAAGAGATTTAAAGGAATAAAAGAAAATCTTTCTAATTTACACACATATTTGCCATTCCTGGTACTCCTGGTTACTTCCTGCAAATCCAAGTTTTTACATAGTGTCATTCTATTCAATCCAAAGTTAGCATCCCCCCCTTTAGTAAAGGTGTTGGTCACCTGTGAAATGGCTTTTTCCTGACTGTAAGATTTGCTCTTTATCATTAGTTTTCAATATTTTGACTATTATGTGCCTAAGTATGGTTCTTTTTATTTATCCAACTTGATATTTTTCTTAAAATTTTAGAAGTTTTCCACCATTACTACTTGAACTAACATACTTGGCTGTATTCTCTTTACTTCCTCACTGGAACTCCAATTATACATGTATAGACAGCTTATACATATATTAGACTGATTCATTTTCTTCTCTCTGGGAAACTTAATTTCTATCCATGTGTATTCAAGTTCAATAACTTTTCTCCAGTTGTCCCCAGTCTGTTAGCCCCAGTGAGTTTTTCATCTCAAATATATTTCAGAGATTTCTATATGCTCCCTCTCTTTTCTCTCTTAACACATACCTCTATGTATTCACTCACTACATAGTATTTTCCTTTATAGCTTTAAAAATATTTATAGTCCTTGTCTGTTAATTTCATGATCTATCATTTTGGTGTCTGCTCCTATTTAATGCTTCTCTACTTTATGGAATGTTCATGCTTTCCATAATTTGTGATTTCTAATGGTGGATATTGGTAGATATTGTGAATGACAATGGTGGATAGTGTCAATGACAGTTCACAAAATGAAGACTGAATCATGTCTTCCTTAGTGGGTACTGTTTGGTTTAGGCAAGCAATTAAAATTACTGGTGATCCTTAATGTGTTGTCAGGCTAAACTATCTCAGTTTCTTAACTTAGTCTTAAGGTTGGCACTTAATATAGTGTGTGATCCATTTTCTACAAGACTGGGCTTTCTGTAGTCTAAATTAAATGCCCGAGTTTCTCGCCAAGATGTCTGCATTCTGACTTTCCAGAACTCTAAGGTCTCAGAGCACTAAACAACCTTTTGAAACCACCATTCTAGCTCTCAGTCCCAAAGCAGGCTCAGTTCTGACAGACCATGGAGAGTTCTCAACCTGCACACAGGGAGCCCAGCTATTATTCAAAAATGCTCAATCAAATGAATTCCCACATTGAATTCTGATCCCTGCTCTATGCTTAAACCTCTGGACAGCTACCTTTTCCAGGGCCCTTCTCCACAAATCCCAGATGTCTGAACAGCTTTGAATTCCAAAGCTGGAATTCAAGCTCAGTAAGACTTCCATACTCTGCTTAGATTCCCCTTTCCTGTAACCCAAGGCAGGAAGCCAAAGTGATTATGGGATTCACCTCATGTGATAATGATCTTATTCCCTTCTTTCAGAGATCATTATCTACTACTGTCTGTTCATTAATTCCAGACAACAGTTTTCCAATATACTTTATACAATTTCAGTTTTTCATTTTGGAGGGCATCTCAGGGGGAGAAGGGAAGTCTATTATCAGTTATTCTGTCATAGCCCTACATATTAATTTTTAAAAATGTTTCAACTATTCATCACTACATATATTATTTTAAAAAATGAAACTAGCAAAGCACCATTACAGACATTTGAACCTGTTTAATTATTTGTATACCATACTTTGACTATCAAAAAACTATGGCCTAGTGACTTTGTTTTATAATCATGGAAAAGTCAATAATAATGATGTGTGGGCAAATACATTTCCACACTATTATGACCATATTTGATAAGTACTTCATTACCGTTTTTATTTAACTGAACTGCCAGGCATGTGCATGTGCGTGCTGAAGTGCACATAACATAAGCAATAGCTACCTAAAGTAAATCAAAATGCTTCTAGTCTTTTACAACCCTTTTACTATCCAATACAATTAATTCCTCAAGAACGTAATTCACGAAAGGAACTCTGATTTTAGGTAAACAATGTAAAATGCAGGGTTATAAGGTAAACTAATTCAGTTGTTGTTGTCGTCATCATCATTATCATCAGATTCAAATTTTGGTCCATAAAACTAAACTAGAGTTTATATTTGTTTAGACAGACATTACAAACAACTAACAATGTTACTTCACACATATACAAGAAAAATATCCTAAGTATGAAGATCATAGGGAGAGAACATTAAGGAACTCAATTCAAACAATTAAAATATTATTAGAGCAAAGAAAAAAGGGTGAAAACACACAAAAAAAGACAACTATGTAGCTGAATCTTTTTTTATTTTTATTTAGTTGGGCTTTAGAGCTTGTGGGATGCAGAATACTTAAAACACAGTAATTCCCTTTATCTGCAGTTTTGCTTTCCATGGTTTCAGTTACCAGTTGTCAATCACAGCCCAGGAGCAGACCTTCTGAGATACTGTACCTTAACATTTTATCACAACGCCTACATCACTCACCTAGCTTCATCTTATCACACAACCATCTCTTCATCTCACATCTTAGGAAGACAAAGGGTGAGTACACCCTTCATAATACTATACTGTTATCATTCTTCCATTTTTAGTTGTTGTTAATCTCTTAATATGCCCAATTTATAAACTAAGCTTTATCATAGGTATGTATGTATGTATAGGAAAAAGCATAGTATATTTAGGGTTTTATACCACCTGCAGTTTCAGGCATCCACTGTGAGTCTTGGAACATATGTCTCAGAAGAGTGGGGTGGGCGGGGGGTTGATGAGGACTATGTAAAAAATATTCTAAGACACGCAAACACAAAAACTAAAAACAAAAATACAAAAGGGCAAGAATGGGAAGATTTAGAACATGAAAGAAAAAGGTTTATATTTTGGGGATTTAAAAAAGGCAATAAGGGGGACGCCTGGGTGGCTCAGTTGGTTAAGCATCTGCCTGGGGCTCAGATCATGATCCCAGCGTCCTGGGATAGAGTCCTGCATCGGGCTCCTTGCTCAGCGGGAAGCCTGCTTCTCCCTCTGCCTCTGCCTGCCATTCTGTCTGCCTGTGCTCGCTCTCTCCCCCTCTCTCCCTCTGATAAATAAATAAAATATTAAAAAAAAAAAAAAGGCAATAAGGGGCGCCTGGGTGGCTCAGTGGGTTAAAGCCTCTGCCTTCGGCTCAAGTCATGATCCCAGGACCCTGGGATTGAGCCCCACATCGGGCTCTCTGCTCAGCAGGGAGCCTGCTTCCTCTTCTCTCTCTGCCTGCCTCTCTGCCTACTTGTGATCTGTCTGTCAAATAAATAAATTAAAATCTTTTAAAAAAAGGCAGTAAGACTTGGTTAGGTACTTGTCCACAGAAGTCACCAAGTTTAGGTTTTTTACTTTAATACATTCTTTACACACTTTACACAATTTTTTACACATATATACTCTATTAAAATTTTACTCTGCAGCATTTCAACAGAAACATTTAAAACACTTAACATAAATTAGAAAAGGCTATTCTCACAAAAGACTATAAATTTTAGTTTTAATATTCTGCCCCATAAAATGGCAAATAATTAAGCAACACTGTTAAGAAAGAAACACTTACCTGTAACCACCATGCTGCTCATATTAGAGTTTGGACTACTGAGAACACTGCCTGAGAGTAGTTCGTCAGATCCTCTCTATAAAAACAAAACAAAACAAAACAAAAAAAACACATTAGCATAAGACATCTTTGACTTTAAAAATACGAACCTGTCACTTATCTATATTTTTCAAATATTCACTGAAAAACAATGTCAGGTGTTATACTATTGGGAATAGCTTAAAATTTCAACCCCTACTAAAGAAAAATTAACTCTACTTTCTTGTCAATCTTTCTCCTTTTTCCACAAAGCCTAAGTTTTTCCTTCTTTCCTTTCACCAAAGTATTGGTTCACTATCAACAATAAAAATGTTTTCTTTTTGTGCTTTTATTTTTTAAGAGCAGTTTTAGGTTTACAATAAAAATGAGAAGGCAGCAACAGAGATTTCTATATACTCCCTGTCCCCAAACATACATTGTATCCCTCATTATCAAAACCTCCCAGCACAGTGGTACAGTTATTACCAAGGATCAACTTGCAGTGACACATCATAATCACTGAAAATTCAGTTTACCTGAGGGTTCACTCTTGATCTGTACATTCATGGGTTTGAACAAATATATAACGACATATTTCTATCATTACTATGTTGTATACAGTATTTTCACTGCCCTAAAAAAATTCTCTATGCTCTGCTCTATTCATCCTTCCCCTAACCCTATCCCTGGTGAGGAGGAGTTACTTTAGAAAATAGTTTGGAAGTTTTATAAAACAAATACACTCTTACCACACAATCCAACAATTGTGCACCTTGGTATTTACCCAAAGGGACTGAAAATTCAATGTACACACAAAACCCTGCACAGATACTTATAGCAACCTTATTAATAGTTGTCAAGACTTGGTCAAGTCTTTCAGGAGATTGAATGAATAACTAAACGGTGGTATGTCCAGACAATGGGATATTTTTCTGAAGTAAAACAAAATGGGCTATCAAACCATGAAAAGATAAGGAGAAACCTTAAATCCATGGAATTAGTTTTTCTTTAGAGCATTAACTGTGTCTCAATTCATTCTTTTCCAAGTGGATGTCCAATTGTTTCCAGCAGCATTTATTAATGAGACTGTATTTGCTCCATGGTATTGCACTTGAGCCTTTGTCAAAGATTAGTCAACTGTACTTACAGGGGGCTCTACACTGGGCTCTCTATTCTGTTCCACTGACCTATTTGTCTATTTTTTCACCAGAAAAAAATTCTCTTGATTATTGTAGCTTCACAGTAAGTGCTGAAGTTAGGTAGTGCCAAGCCTACAGTCTTGTTTTTCCTCAATATTGTGTTGGCTATTCTGTATCTTCTGTGTCCCCCATAACCTGCCTAGAAACTTCAGAAACCGCTTGCTGATATCCAGAAAATAATTTGCTCTGAGTCTGAATGGGACTACATTAAATCTATAGATCAATTTGGAAAGAACTGACATCTTGACACTACTGAGGCTTCTTATCCACAAACATGGACTATCTCTCCACTTATTTTGGGTTTTATTTCATTCATCAGAATTTTGTAGTTTTCCTCACAAAGATCTTCTATATTTTGTGTTAGATTAATGCCTAGCTATTTCATTTTCTGGGATGCAGTCAAGAGTATGGTGTTTTAGGCAACGCTGTTGGGACCCCTCTCACTCTTGAGAGCTTTTTCTGTATCTTCACTTAATATACTTCTATCACTTAAAAAAAAAAAAGAGTATTTTTTTTTTATTTCAAACTACATTTGTTCACCACTGATACATAGAAAAGCAAGTGACTTGTATATTAACTTTGTATCTTGCAATAGTGCATTAGTTCCAGACTTTTTGTCATTTCTTTCAGATTTTCTACACAGGCTATCAAGTCATCTGCGAACAATAATTTTATGTTTTGCTTCTTGATCTGTATACCTTTTGTCTCCTTTCCTTGCCCTACCACATCAGCAAAAACTTCCAATAGAATGTTTAAAGGAACTGAAGAGAGGGAATGTCCTTGCCTCCTACAAAGTGCTGAGTTTCTGCACATTAAGTATGATGTTAGCTGTAGTTTCTTTGTAGAGTTTTTTAAAGATTTTATTTATTTGTCAGAGAGAAATGGCTCACGCACAAGCACAGGGAGTGGCAGGCAGAGCAGGCAGAGGGAGAAACAGGTTCCCTGCCAAGCAGAGAGCCTGATGCAGGGCTCCCTCCCAGGACCCTGGGACCATGACCTGAAAGAGCAGACGCTTAATCGACTGAGCCACCCAGGTGCCCGTAGATGTTTTTTCATCAAGCTGAGAAAGTTCTCCTAAAACTAGAAACTACTTCTAGTTTTTCTAAGTGGATGCTGGATTCCATCAAATGCTTTTTCTGCATCTATTGCTATTATCATGTGATTTTTTTCTTTTTCTGGACTGTTGATGTGAGAGATTATCCTAATTTTCATTGTTTTTACAGCCAAGAATGCAATATAGCATTAAGAAAAGGTGCTCATAGTTTAGCTTCCACCTACCAGCTATGTAACTAGGAAATTACTTAACTATTCTAAGCTTCCTCATTCATAACATGGACAGAACATTTACATCAAAATCCTTGGGATTAAATGTTATGATACACAAACACTTATTACCAGACAGCATGCCTGGCCCACATGGGCAGTGTTCACTACAATATTCCCAAGTGCCAACCAAGCACAGGGTGCACATGTAATTGCTAACTAAATAAGTGAATGAATGCTTATTAACAATTGCCCTAGTTCTCAAAAAACAAAGACTCCAATACTTTTCAAAAGTATACCTGAATTCTTTTCAATAGGTCTTATCAGTTTGCTTTTTAGATGTATGCGTCAAAATGCTTCCATCCCAGTGGATTCATAAGTAAATCTGGAGATGAGGAGTGAGGAATCTTAGATCTACTTAAGTATAAAAGAAAGCCTGTAATCCTGATGTGATGCATGCAGGACACCCTCTCCTTCCTACAATGTATGTAGGAAGTAGGAATGACAACGTCTTGTTGATTTCTTAAAAAAAAAAAATCCTTTATTTGTGGGCTTTTTTTCTCCTTCAAATGATTTCACACATGCTGCTACAAGAACAGGTTTAACAGCCTTCATATCTGAGTCAGCAGAATATCAAGTTATTTGAAATTCTAGATATTTTTACCAAAACTACTGAAAATGTTTATAAACATTTTTTTAAATTATGTTGGTCTTTCCACTGAGTATAAAGCTCACCATTCTATGCCCAAAATAAGTGATTCTATTGTACTGAAAATATTAATGTTTCCACATTAACTGATGGCACAGTTTTACTTGATCTATCTTGGCATAGACACTTAAGCTGGAAGTGGGATAAAAATCAAATGACTGAGGGCTCCTGGGTGGCTCAGTGGGTTAAAGCCTCTGTCTTCAGCTCAAGTCATGACCCCAGGGTCCTGGGATCAAGCTCTGCATTGGGTTCTCTGCTCTACAGGGCGCCTGTTTCCCTTCCTCTCTGTCTGCCTCTCTGCCTGCTTGTGATCTCTGTCTGTCAAATAAATAAATAAAATCTTAAAAAAAAAACAACCAAATGACTCAACAAAATAGTGATTGATAGATGTTCCACAGTAGTGACTGCTGAAACAAAAACTGAATTAAAACTTAAATTTGGATTAACAATCCCTACTAAAAATAGGTATTCTCAAAATTCACCTAAGATGGATGTCAAGTAATGGTAGATTCAATTAAAAAGGAAATTAAGTATTAAGATAGACACTGATGTCCCTTTTAAAATCTGACCACAGAAACTTTTTCTCCTGTGTAATAAAAATAACCATTTCGTGAGAAGTGAACATCCCACAAATCAGGAAAATGTTAATATGCAAAGATACAATCTGCATGTAAAAGAAAAAAAATAGGTGTAGAAAATAGTATGAGCAGAAAAATTAAATGACGTTTTATATTCCAGTACTTGAAAGGTTTCTAAGTACCATCTACCACTCCCAGGTAGAAGGCCTGCTGAAGCTACCCAGAAGGCAAGCAAGAACTGAACACTGAGGTAGGTTGACTAGAGTCCCTGGGCTCTGTTAGGTTTCAGGACTGAGAACTGCCCAAAGACTTTCTTTTCTGGAGAGGAAGGAACCATGACCCAAAGTCATGGGGGCAAGGATGCCAACCAACATCAAGTACATGAGAAAAGCTAGATTCTCAGAAAAGCAGGTACTCAGTGAGTATTTCTTTAAACACAGAGGTGCTGCCAAGGAGACATGCTCTGGGTGCTAGCTACCTACCAGAAGCTTTGGGGAAGCACTAACTCATCCAACGCAATAAAAATACAGACTACGGGGCGCCTGGGTGGCTCATGGGGCGCCTGGGTGGCTCAGTGGGTTAAGCCGCTGCCTTCGGCTCAGGTCATGATCTCAGGGTCCTGGGATTGAGTCCCGCATCGGGCTCTCTGCTCAGCAGGGAGCCTGCTTCCTCCTCTCTCTCTCTGCCTGCCTCTGTGATCTCTCTCTGTCAAATAAATAAGTAAATAAATAAATAAATAAATAAATACAGACTACGGATGGCAAGGATACACTGAAAGGATCAATAAAAAACAAAATTGAGTTTTAAACAAAATAAAAGAACAGACAAACCTCAGTGTGAGAATAGCCAAAGGAAAAAATAAACAGCACAATTATATATGATCAGACCATGCAGACAAGAACAAAAGCTTAGAAAATAATGAAGCAACAAGGTGAAAGAAAGCTGGAGCAGTGAATAATAACCTCATCAAGGAGACTGATACCATTTTCTTAAACCAGCAGGACTTTAGCTTATGAGAAATAAACTTATTTATAACACTATGTTCTGCATTTAATACAGTAACTTAGCCTTCACCCTTTTATTTACCTAAAATGTGAAGAAATGGAACTGTAATTTTAACTGGCTATCTCTATAAAGGGGGAGGGGGGGGAAGAAAAAAAGATAAAAAGAAATTGGATCCTTAACACAATACACAAACAAAAAATAAATTTCTGATGAATTAGAGACCATTGTAAAAGGCATAACTTTAAAAATTTTTGTAATGTATGAAAATATCTTCATGATCTGAATATGTGCGACTTTTTAAGTTAAAACACAAGAAAATAAACCATGAAAACTACTAATGAATTCTCCTACAGAGCGGCCACAAAATCTCTATAAAAGAAACTGTATCCCAACAAGAGATGAAAACTTAAAAACCATTATTAGAGACTGCTTTAAAGATTTCCAACAATCAACAGCTAAGATTCCCAAAAGAACAAGGAAATATTTAAATGGGTAGAAAAAGAACACATAAATAATTTTAATTATGATGGCACAGAGAACTTGTAGCCATATTAAAACTCTATTCATTAAAATTAGCAGCTTTTGTTCATCAAAACACAGCATTAAGTAGTGCCAAGGAAAACTACCAACTAGGAGAGAATATTAGCAACACATATAACCAATAGAAAATCAGTAACAATAATACATAAAAAAAACTACAAAACTGGTTAGATTCAAATTTTTATTAGGCAAAGATACAAGTAGGTATTTGACAAAATTTCACAAAAGTAGAAACACTAATGGCCATAAACATATTGAGGGAAAAATAAAATGTAACACTTCACTAATAATAAGGAAAATATAAAGCAAGACCAAAGAAAATATTACATACTAAAATCTTAAAAATTAATGAATTTAATACTTGACCAAGGGCTGATGAGAATGTGAAACGGCAAGAACTCTTATATACTATTATCATAAATTGGAGCAATACTTTGAAAAATAATCTAGTATTACCTTGAAAAGCTCAACATACTCTACACATTGTAGAACTATTTATTCTTAGATATATACTCTAAAAAACTTGCCGACATGCACCAAGTGGTACAAAAGTGTTCAGAGCAGCACTATTCTTAAGTCAAAATGGTATATGAGCCAGTTGAATTCCAACAAGAAGAGAAATACATCAGGGTATTTTCACAGATTAATACTATACTGCAGTGAATATTGTATAACTACAAAAGCATAGCTAATAATTAAAAACATCGTTAAATAAAAAATTAAGTCACAGAAAACATAAAATGGGCATACCATTTTCATAAGACTCAAGAAAACACAGAATAATATATTTTTGCCATATATATGACAAATTCATATATAAAAGGATAATATAATTCCTGGCAGTCACTACTCATGGCAGGGTAGAAGGGAAATTAAAAAGAACACAAACCATATGCAATAGCATTGGTAATATTCAATTAATTAATTCCAAATATTTAGAAAATTCAAGTCCAAAAAATTAGAAAATGTGAAGTTCTCCCCAGCTCAAAAATCATTAAATTTATTATAATTCCTTTTCAAAAACTTATACTTATCTGTTTCTAATATTCATAGAAGAGAATCACACCACAAATGCTGCTTCACACCATCTTCCTTTCATTTAACAAAACAGTTTAGAGATTCTTTAAAAACTCAACACTACAAATATACTTCATTTTATCAACATTTTCATCGCATTCTAGTATACTGGTGTATCATAGTTTTTTAAGTTCTCAAGCTGTTATGTTTCAGTTATATGCAATTCATCCTTGTATTTAAATACTCATGAAAGTCACAAAAGCAGATCATAAGCTACATAACCAGTAACTCAATAAATTCCATAAAGAAATTGTACAAACCATATTTGCTCAAACACAGTAAGACATTTTGTTTGATGGGGAAAAATAAAAATAAAAATTCAATTGTTTTAGATTGATTAAATGAAATTTTGAAATGGTTCCCAAATAACTTGGATCAAAATGAGCATATAAACTTAAAATACAGACTTGAGAAAATTTAGAAAGACATTACCCCCTTAAAAAAATAGGCAAAGGATTAAACTGAAAAGCCATTTCATCTTGCTTACAATAAAAACCAATTCAAATTAATACATTTAAGTGCCATCTCATGTGTTAGACTAGCAAAACCCCAATCACTGAACAATATACTCTAAAAATTGGACAGGCTACTGGGAACCGAGACATTTCTATATAGTGGTACCAGGAAAAAAAAATTCCATTTATAACCATGGAATGATTTCCAGGATACACTTACCATTAAAAAGGAAGTTATAGCTGTTATAGTCTGTATACACTGCCACTTTCTCTCTAGGGTGATGGGAGGGAGAATGTAGGAAGCAGTTCACGTTTGTTTATATCGCGTAAGAGTATAAAACCAAAAATTAATGAAAATGATATAATGGTATAGAAACAGAAAATTAGAGTAGACATGAATTTAAGGATCATTATAAATGTAGTTTGTTTTACTTTCACTTGGGAAAATTAAGCCAAAAATGGGGGGATCCTTAAAAATCAAAAGCAAAATGAAACCATTAAGCCTAACTATCAACTTGGTAGTACAACTACACATAGAATTCTCTCAATAAACTTCAGAATTCTGTAATTACACTATTAGGACAAAAATAACTGCAAAGAAACCTCAAACTATATTCAGTAATTACAATGTCAGTGTAGTACTTTAAAAAAAACTAGTATACATATGCAGTATTTTGTTACTATTAGCAAGCAAAAACATTCAATGTACAAGAGGTACAAATATTAAATCAGAAAAGTAAAAATTATAAAGTTAAATATAAGCTGAAAATAACAAATGAGCTCACAGTATTTGTCTTCAAAACACTACTAGCTCTGTCCACTAAAAGAGCTTTGAAGTAATAACAACCTAACAGCAATTAACACCTTTGCTCTCACATTACTGTGGTCTCTAAGGACCACTACCCACCCAGAGGAACCAGAATTTTCATAAAGAAATGGCTAATAGGGGTCTGGACCAAGAAATGGTACTTCAAGCAAGTAAGTATCAAAGCTATCCGTGTTACGAGTTCTTACTGGCTCAAGAAATAAGGTATGAGGAACATACCAAATGACATGGAGGTATAATCACCAAAATCAACAAAGTAGAAAATCACATAGATGACCCAGTTTCTCTTTATAAAGAGACTTAAAAGGCATTCACTAGGGGAACCTGGGTGGCTCAGTGGGTTAAGCCTCTGCCTTACATTCAGGCCATGATCTCAGAGTCCTGGGATCAAGCCCCACATGGGGCTCTCTGCTCGGTGGGGAGCCTGCTTCCCCTTCTCTCTCTCTGCCTGCCTCTCTGCCTACTTGTAATCTCTGTCAAAAAAATAAATAAAATCTTTTAAAAAAGTTTAAAAAAATTTTTTTAAAAAGACATTAACTAAATCAACATATCGACTTCCCTTGATTCCTGATTTGAAAGGGGGGAAAGACATTTTCAAGGCAATTGGGAAATTTGGACTACTATTGGAAATTAGATTATATTAACAAACTATTTTATATTTTATTTAAGTATAACAATGGTATGAATATCATCCTGAGGAGATTACATCTGTTAGAGACACACAATAAAATACTTAGGGATGGTATAAAATTATCTAGATTTCCTTTAATGTTCTCCAAAAGGAAGGATTTGTGTATTACTATACCAGTCATACCACTTTTATGTGATCTTGAATGTTTAAAAATGAAGCTTAAAAAATTAAAATGAAAAAATTGACAAATATATGGAAAGACATTTTGTGCCCACGGATTAGAAAAATCAATACTTGTTAAATGTTCATACTACCCAAAGCAATCTAGTTTCAATGTAATCCCTATCAAAATTCCAGTGGCATTTTTCACAGACATAGACTACACAATCCTACTATTTGTATGGAACTGCAAAGGACCCATATAGCCGAAGTGATTTTGAGAAATAACAAGAAAGCCGGAGGCATTGCACTTCCTGATTTCAAACTAGTAATCAAAATTAGGATGGTACTGGCATAAAAACCAGATACACAGATTAGTGGAACAAAAATCCCACATATTTAGGGTCAATTAGTTTATGACAAAGAAGCCAAAAACATAAAATGGGGAAACAAAGTCTATTCAATAAATGATACTAGGAAAACTGAACAGCTACATGCAAAAGAATGAAACTAGAATACTACCTCATACCATACACAAAAATTAACTCAAAACAGGTTAAATACTTGAACATAAGACCTGAAACCATAAAACTCCTAGAAAAAAAACACAGGTGATAAGCTCCTTAACACAGCCTAGGTAATGATTTTTTGGATTTGACACAAAAGCAAAGGCAACCTAAAGACCTCCAGAATGTGAGAAAATATTTCCAAGTCATAAACAGTTGCCCCTCTTATCTACATGTAATTTCACATATTCAACTGCAGTCTGGAAGCAGATGATCCCTCTTCGGAAGTACTGTTCAGAAGGTCAATACTATCCTAATCCTACATCACAATGCCTGTGTCATTCACTCACTTCATCTCATCACGTAGCCATTTTATCCAATCACAAGAAGGGTGAGTAAGTACAGTACAATAAAACATTCTCAGAGAGAGAGAGAGATCAAATTCACCTAACTATAAATGGTACTATTTTATTAGTTATTGTTGCTAATCACTTACTGTACCTCATTTGTAAGTTAAAGTTTACAAGTATGCATGTACAGCAAAAAACTCAATATATATAGGATTAGGTACTATTTAGTTTTAGGCATCCACTGGATAGAATGTACCCCCTGGGAATAAGGGGATACTATGGTACTTGATAATATTCAAGAATTATAATATAAAGAACTCATATGACTCAGAAAAAAGTAAAACAATTAAAAATGGGCAGATGATCTGAATAAACATCTTTCCAAAGAAGACAGGTATATGGCCAATAAGTATGTAAGAAAGTACTCAACATCACAGATCATCAGAGTAATGCAATTCAAAACCACAATGAAGTACCACCTCACACCTGTTAGAAAGGCTATTATCAAAAAGACAAGAAATAAAAAGTATTGGTGAGAATGTGGAAAAAAGAGATTCCTTGTATACTACTGGTAGGAATGTAAACTGGGCAGCCACTATGGAAAACAGTAAAGGTCCCCCCCACCCACGAATTTTGTTAAAGTATCATTATACAATCTAGCAATCCCACTCCTGGGAATATACCTGAAGGAGAGGAAATCACGATCTCAAAAAAGATGCCTATTGGCCACTGCAAAATTTACAACCAAGCCATGGAAACTAACCTAAATGTCCTTCGATGGATGAATGGATAAAGACAATGTGGTGTGGAATATTATTCAGGCATTTAAACAAAAAAAAGGAAATCCTACCATTTACAACAACATGGATGGACCTTGAGGATATTATGCTAAGTCAGAGAAAGACAAATACTGTTATGTATGATCTCACTTACATGTAAAATCTGATTTAAAAAAACAAAAACAAAAACTAAACACTGAACTCACATATACAAAAAACAAATGGGTGATTGCCAGAGGTAAAGGATAGACAAAATGGATGGCCAAAACATACAAGTTATGTTTTGTTGGCAGTTACAAGATAAATGAATCCTGGAGACGCAATGAACAGCGCTGTTACTGTTTTTGCATTGTATGCGTTGAAGAGCTAATAGAGTAAAATCTTAAAAATTCTCATTATAAGGAAAAAATTTTTTTAACTATGTGTGGTGATACATTTATCACCACATATAGTTAACTAAATCTACTCAGGTAACTGTTTTATAACATACACATATATCAAATCATTATGCTGTACATGTGAAACAGCATTATATGTCGATTATTTCTCAACTTAAAAGAGACCTCTAAAAGCAAAAACTTATTGCCAAAAGTATCACCTAATCTTCCTTCATCTTGAATGTATTTTTTAAACAAGAAACTCAATGAGTTCAGGATCTAAAGTGGACTATAAAACAAGTCTGGCATGAAGCAAAAAAATAAAGATAAAAACAGAGACTAATGAATTATGGAAACAAAAAAAAATAGAAAAGTTGGTTCTTTGTACAGACTAGTGAAATGTCTCTGACAAGAGAAATAAACAGAATATAAATATTTAATATCAGCAATACAAAATGCTATACAATTCTGAGAAATCTGAAGCCCAGTAAAACCTAATTTTCTAGGAAAACACTGAATAAACCACTAACTTTGAAAGAAATTCAACTATTTGTCAAAGTATCCCTCTTTCCTCACCCTTTACATATAAGCTGCTTAAAATCCTTGTAATACACAGGGGAAATGATGGAAGTACGTATAGTGCTAATTAACTTGGGTAAAATCACTGTTGCTTTAATTTATTTTCCTTTTTGCCTAAAGCATTAAGCATAACCTCTATAATTAGAGAAAATGTTATATGGAAGAAAGAGTAAAATTTTTCAAAGAGATGTTATAGGTCTCTCCCTTTGAGTTCAAGTATTGCCATCTTATTGTATTGGTAATGTAAATACTCCCCCCATTATCTTATAAACTTAGTGCAATACACTAGAAACCCAAAGTCTTCACGGAACTCAGCCAAATGATCTTAAAATACACATGATAAAGAAAATGTTCTTCAAAACAATTCTGAAGAACAAAGTTGTGAAATTCACCCCACAAGATTCCAAGATGCTTCAGTAAATTAAGACACAATGGTACAAATAAACAATGAAACAGAATAGATAGTCCAGAAACAGTTCCATGCATGTATGGAAACCTGAGAGCTGACACTGCAGATCACTGGGGAAAAAACATGAACTATTCAATTAAGTGGATACTAAATCTGTTACCCATAGGGGGGGAAAAAGTCATTTAAACCTTGATAATACACTATACAAAAATTAAATTCCAGGTAGACTGAGGCCTTAAATGTGAAAACCAAAAATTTCAAAAAACTTTCAAAATAAAGTCACCGTATGTAAGAACCCGAGTTAAAGAAAAATTTCTTAAAACCAAAACATAAATGTGATGTTAAAATTTCCAAATTCTATTCATCAATTAAAAAAAACAAAAAAACAAAAAACAAGCCATAGACATGAGTTAATTACAGTATATGTAAGCAACCTGGCTTTAGTATCTACAATATATAAAAACTCCCAGAAAAAAGACTAAAAATTACATTAAAAAGAAAGTGGACTGACTGTATAAGCAGGTATTTAACAGAGTAACAACATTAGTGGCCTATAAACTAAGAAAATGTATCATTCATACTCAGGGAATTCAAGCTTAAACAAGACACCATTAACATGTTCCTTAGACGGACAATTAAAAAGTCCAACAATGTCAATTATCAGAAAAGATGTGCAGAAACAATTTCTCATACACTGCTAGTAGAGTATCAATTAGTACAACCACTGAGAAATGCAACATGTAACTAAATTGAAAATAGACACACACTATAATCCAGTGATTCCACCTCCAGAGAAACTTGAATAGTAACAATTATTGATAATATGCACAAGAATACTCACAATTTGTAACAGGAAAAATTTAGAAACAACCTCAGTATTTATCAATAGGGTAATGGTACACTCATAATCACATACCAAATGGCAATGAAAGCGAATGAATTAGAGCCACATATAAGATTAGGTTAAAAAGTAAAAATAATACAAACGGAAAGGACAAGTTACAGAAAACACACAGTATGTGGCCCAGACATAAGCTAAACATGCAAAACAAAACCATATATTTCTTAATATACAAAAAGATAAACAACACACACAGGGAAAGTATACACAGGAAAGGTAAACACCAAATTCAAGATAATGGTTACCTAAGGTAAAAATAGAGGGAAAGTATATGGAGGATGCAATGAACTGAACGTTAATGATGCCTAAAATTCACATGCTGAAGTTATAACTCCCAATGTCATGGTATCTGGAAAATGGAGACTTTGGGAGATAATCAGGGTTCAATGAGACCCAACTCTATGCCCTCCAAAATTCTACATTTTCAAAGGAATCCTCCACAGAACCTTTAAAACAATTAAAATGAATTCACTTTGCATCCTATTATTTTCCCTTTATTCCCCCAACTTCTTTTGGATGACTTTAATTTTAGTCACCCCCATCCTCCAATTATCTTAGAAGTTATATGCCCTTATCCCTATTTTTACTATGCTGACCATTACAATTTTAAAATGTAAACTTAACTGATTCACTTTGGACTTGAAATTTCCATCCTCCTTGGGCGCCTGGGTGGCTTAGTGGGTTAAGCCGCTGCCTTCTGCTCAGGTCATGATCTCAGGGTCCTAGGATCGAGGCCCGCATCAGGCTCTCTGCTCAGCAGGGAGCCCGCTTCCCTTCCTCTCTCTCTCTGCCTGCCTCTCTGCCTGTGATCTCTGTCTGTTGGATAAATAAATAAAATCTTAAAAAAAAAAAAAAAGAAAAAAAAAAAAAAGAAATTTCCATCCTCCAGACTGGTAATGTCCAAAAGAAATGTAAGATGAGCAACACTTAAGATCTTACAAATGTTGTAATAGTCATATTTTAGAAAGTAAAAAGGATACAAATAATATTTAATTCAAAATATTGTAAATATGTAATAGGTATAAAAATTACATTCTTTTTTTATCATACTGTTTTGGAAATTTATGTGCATTTTACAACTGGAGATTAGTTTAGACTAGTCACACATCAAGTGCTCAATAATCATATATGACTAGTTGCTACTATAATGGACAACACAGCTCAAAACAATACTACAATGTCAGAACTTAAACATCAGCTACTCGATACTCCCTTTTGTGTTATTATGATATAATATTTTTAGTCCTATTTTTTAAAATCCAAATCAATCACTGCCATTACTTTCTTATACTGCAATTAAATTTACCCACAGTCCTACCAATTTCTTGGTTAACCTTACTTCTCCCACCTCAAAACCTCCTTTCTGGAGTCATCGACCTACTTTCTAAAGTACAACCTCTAGAAATTCTTCAGTGGGTCTGCTGATCAATTTCCCCAATTGCTTTTCTTGACAGAGAGGAGGTGCTTGATGTGTTTCTGACAATGTCACTATTTTTTCTTTTTTTTTTTCTTTAAAGATTTTATTTATTTGTTTGACAGAGAGAGATCACAAGCAGGCAGAGAGGAAGGCAGAGAGAGAGGAGGAAGCCAACTTCCTGCTGAGCAGAGAGCCCGATGTGGGGCTCGATCCCAGGACCCTGGGATCATGACCTAAACCGAAGGCAGAGGCTTTAACTCACTGAGCCACCCAGGCACTCCTATTTTGTTTTTCTAAGTGATAATTAAGCTGATTATAGAATAGGTAGTTATTTTTATTCAACACCTTGAAGATACTATTTCACTATCTTCTGCACCCCTATGTTGAAGCAGCATTTTGTATCTTTCCAGTTTTTATTCTTTCTTAAGAAATCTGATTTTTCTATGGCTGCTTTAAAGAGCTCTGGGTCTGATGGTCTGCTCTTTAACTATGATGGGTCTTAAGTTTTCTTATGCTTCCTAAACCTAAAAATGCACAAAGCTCATCAATTCCGGAAAATTATGACTCTTCTATTTTAAACTTTCATATTCTGCTTCTCTTTGCAATCTTTACTTTCTCTTTCTGGTACTCTAATTAGATACTTGTTAGAATTCCTCTTTCTTTCCTCTGTATCTTTTAACCCCTCAACTATTTTCATCTTTTTGTTGCTCTTTGTTAAATCAAGTAACTTTTATCTTTCAGTTAACCAATTCTCTCTTTAGTGTTATCTGAGTGTTATCTCTTTAACACAGACTCCAGGTTCTCTTAAAAATTTAAAATGTACACTCGAGAGGGCACCTGGCTGGCTCAGTGAAAGGGGCATGTGACTCTTCATTATGGAATCATGTGTTTCAATCCCACACTAGGCACAGATATTATTAAAAAGAAAATTAATAATTATAATAAACTATTTTTAAATGATGTACACTTGAAATTAATACTATATGTTAACTACACTTCAATTTAAAAAATTTAAACTTTAGACAAAAAATTATGTCTAATAGCTATGTAAAAAATTTATATTATTTGGCATCCAGAGGTGGTGCACCTTCCAAATAAGGTATATAAAGAACTATAGTAACAATCATGATCATCATTTGAGCACTTATGTGCCCTTCTGTGCTAAATTTTATGTGTTATCTCATCTTCAAAATTAACTTTGAGGTAGGTCCTATTAAATTAAAACCACTTAAAAATTTGTTAAACTAAAGCTTAGAGATTACCTTCAATGTTATAGAGGCCAAAACCTAGCTTACTAGCAAATTCTAGATCACATGTTCTTAACTTGACAAAACCTCCATTGAAAAAACATTCTTGTCCACCATCAATAACTTCAATTTACATTAAATATTGTGCTTCTATTATACAAATTATAAGTGAACTTTAAGATACACTTCTTTTACATATTCTTTAAGAGAACTGATGAACAGATGTTTACCGCGCACAGACTACGCTGACCACAAACAAGGAGAAAGAAGTTATTACAAGAAATATTACTGGGAATAACACTATACATACACACACACGCACACACACATCATGCAACACATGTCTTCTAATGAAAAAAACATACCACAGCTTATAAAATATTACCAAAAAACAAGCAAAAAGAGAATATGATAGTCTCTAGATCCAATACCCATGATACATGAGCATTTTAAATTACAACATCAGAACACAATCAGTAGTTGCAGACTGGGGCAACTCTGTGGGACCAACAAGTTTTCTTCGAAAATAAAATGCAATGTAAAACAAAAGAAAACCAAAAAACCCACAGGAGTGAAAGGAGAACTTGCAGATTAAAAGAAATAAAACAGGCATATCGATATACTGAATGTGTTCATCTTACTTGATCCTGATCTTCCCCTCCCACTAAAAAAAAAAAAAACTGCAAAAACACTGACTTTCATGAGTCAAGTAAAATTTTAACATAGAATTGGCACTTGATAACATCAAGGAATTAACAGTATTGTGATTATATTTTTTTAAAAAAGGAAACAGGAGAGAAAGAGAGAGAGTCCTTTCCTTTTAGAGACACACCAAAACATTTACAAATAAAGTAATACAGGGGTGCCTGGGTGGCTCAGTCATTTAAGAATCTGACTCTTGATTTCAGTTCAGGTTATGATCTCAGGGTCATGAAATCAAGTCCCATGTCAGGCTCCATGCTTAAGATTCTTTCTCTCCCCTTCCTTATCCTATGCCCCTCCCCACCTGCTGAAGTACTCTCTCTCTTTAAAAAAAAAATAACAGTAATAATGAAAATACAGTAATTGCAACTTGTCTCAAAATACTACGGGACGAGAAGAGTAGAGTGGATATCACAAATTTTACCAATGGTTTATTGATGATTATTGGGACTAAGTGACAGGTTAAATATTGGTTCATGATAACTATTGCCTTTTTCTATGTTCAAAATTCACAATATATTAAATGAATCATTCTTCAAAAACACTCATCTGTCGTAAGTTTCTGTGACACTTTATTACTTCTAAAGTAAAAATATTACTTAGCCAAGTTAACCCCTACTACAGTACATCTAAAACTAAGAAAGCTATTACAATTTAGCAATACAAATCGACCAAATAAGAGATCAAAATATTAACATTTACAAAGACTCATTATTCTAATTCATAGCATTCCATGTAATACCAAAACCAATCTTCAGAGTTCATTCTCCAAATTCCAAAAACAGCATAATAGTGAGCTACTTTTATGAATGGGAACTTAAAGGTATACAGAGTAGTGCTTACCAGATGAAGTACAAATTTCATAACCTGCACTTGAGGCTTTCTACAACATACTGCCATCTTCTTTTTCTCTCATATCCATACAACAAACCCTTATACGAACGAACCTATTGCTACAGAAGCTATTCTGTGTTTGTGAATTTGCGCCAGTCCATCAACACAACTTTGGCCATGTCATTCCCTCAACATATACAACTTACCTCCTATCCCAAATTATTTACAATGCATATATCACAATTCACTACTTTTGTGAACTCTACTCAGATCCTACCAAACCAAACCAATCTCTCCTATCATGGCCATATGGCACATGCTTAAATGTTAGGTACTCATCTCTTCAACTACACAAGGTCCTAAAAGACATAGCTCTTTCATATTTACAGCTAAAAGGAAGAAAGTTGTAAAATAAAATTGGTGTCTATCTTTTTATTGATAAGTGGCTTACAAGATTATAAGAGTACTGAAGCCAGAGACCTTTAGGAGTCATTAATTATTTACTGAGTATGTACTACTTAACAGGTACTATTGATGATAGAGGAGCAATAAAACAACTTATTGTTGAATACCTCTACCCTCAATTAGCACATATTCCCTCAGCCTTTGAGTTACAAATTAAATTAACAATGTTGTCATTTAGTAGACACACTAAAAAAGTCTGCAACTGGAAATTCTAATGTAAATACCTAAGCATGAATATCTATAAAGCATTTTAAGAAACATCAGAATCTAAAATCCTGAATAAAAGTTTTCAGTAACATACCTATTATAAACAATCACTTATGTTCAATTGTTAACAAGTAACAGTTGGCATTACTTCATTGCAACTATCTAAACAGCCAATGTTGATAAATTCAAGAGCTATACCAAAACTTATACAGTTAAGTTCAGCACTTTACAACAGTGCTTTCAAAATACTAGTGAAATCCAACTTGGAAAATGCTAACAACCTATTTTAACCACTAAATTCTTTATTAATTGTCCAGTCTTAAAGGCTTCCTTTAGTTCATTTAGTAAGAGAACTGTAACAAATTTCACTATTTAAAATTTCCACCCAAAAAGTTAACATTTTACCATACTGAGTATCATCTGGAATTACTATGCAATCACTTCAGGAATTTTTGTTTTCCAAGTAACAGTCCAATTACTTTGCAAAGATTTCACAGTGGCAAATGGTTAAGGGTATAGAAATGAAACCCTGAAATTACAAATTACAAGAAATGTAAAAAACCATTTTAAAGAAATGCAGATCTCTTATTAAAAATTTATAAACTTCCTTTTATACTCTCACTAGGCTAACCAAAAAAGGAGTGTCTCAAATCAACTGAGTAACTACAGCAAATTTATAAAGATAATGAAAAATGAAATTTCAACATATCCTAAAGCTAAAAAATTTGAATATTCTGTATGTAGTGTAAATCAGTTAACATTAACTGAAGACCTAGTTGTGAAAAATACTTTTTCTACATAATCAGATTTAATCTTCAAAGCTATTATAATCCTTTTTAAAAGATGGAAGAAGCTAAAAATGTTCAAGATTAAATAAACTACAAAAAAAAGAAGAAATTATACTACTTAATAATACAAATAAATCTATATGCCCAAAACTACCTGAGGAAACCCAAAGGAAAAAATATCCAATTAGCAATAATAGTGCCTTGGATAAACCTCATTGGATATGATACCGTCACTGCACAAAGCTAGGGAAAAAAATTCAAATAAAAGAAGAAAATGTACCTACAATGAATATGGTATCAGTCAATTTTTACACAGAAATCTAATAAAAATGAACATTAAGATAGGTCAGGTATATAGAGGCAGTTCACAGGACAAGACATATAAGGTCAAATCTCATCCATTTCAAAAACGTAAATTATTAAAAGCACTCTTTTAGCCTAAAATTAACTAACAGTCTAAATTTTTCTAAAACCCAGAACTGCAAAAGGGTGTGGAGAAACAGATACTCCCATACAGAAATCACGTCAACATTATCAATAAACTTAATCTAATTGCTATTTATAGAACACTACCCAACAGCAGAATACACACCCCTATTAAATACATGTAAAATGTAAGTTACATATTTGGGTGATAAAACAAGTCTCAACAAACTTACAAACGATTCAAGTCTTACAATATGTCCTCTAGCTACAATGAAATTAGAGTAACAGAAACATCTATGGAAAACTCCAAATATCTGGCAATTAAATAAATAACATACTTCTGAATAATACATGGGTCAAAAGTATATCAGAATGTATTTGAGCTGAATAAAAAGTATGCATGTCAAAATTTGAGAGATGCCATGAAAGCTGTACTTAAAAGGGAAATACAAAGCAGTAAGCCTCTATATTAGAAGAGGTATCATATTAATGATACCAGCATCAACATAACTAAGTTGGAAAAGAACTAAATGGAAAGCAGAAGAAAACTAAAACAGCAGATCAATAAAATAGGAAACAGAAAACGCAGTGAAACCAAAAGATGATTTTTGGAGAATATTAACAAATTAATCTCTAGCTAAAATGACAAGGAAAAAAAAGACAAATTATCAGTATAAGGAATGAGAGAAGTGACATCACTACAGATTCTACAGACATCAAGAGTATAAAAGGGTAGTATCATAAATGACTATGCAAATAAATTCAGTAACTTGGATGAAATGGACTAATTCTACAGAAGGTACAAATTTATCAAAGCTCACTTAAGAAGAAAAAGATAACCCAAATAGTCCTATATCTAATTAAATAAAGGTATCATTTAAAACTTCCACAAAGAAAACAAACATCAGGCCCACACAATTTCACTGGTGAATTGCCCCCAAACATTTTTTTTTAAAGATTTTATTTATTTATTTGACAGACAGAGATCACAAGTAGGCAGAGAAGCAGGCAGAGAGAGAGGAGGAAGCAGGCTCCCTGCTGAGCAGAGAGCCCGATGAGGGGCTCGATCCCAGAATCCTGGGATCATAACCTGAGCCGAAGGCAGAGGCTTTAACCCACTGAGCCACCCAGGTGCCCCCCCCAAACATTTAAGAAATAATATCATATAGGGGTTCGCCCTGACATAGGGAACATAGTAAAGATGCTTGCTCTCATCACTTCTACTCAGCACTGCACAAGATGCCACAGGCAGGAAAAAACGGCATCCAGACAGGAAATGAAAAAGGTAAGTATGTGTGAAAATCTGATATCTACAAAAAAAATGTCGGTATCTACAAGTGAGTTTAGCAAGAGTAAAGAATACAAGAACATGCAAAAATATTTGTATTTCTTTACACTAGTAACAACTGGAAACTGAAAATTTTAAATCATCACCATTTACAATAGCACCAAAAAACATGAAATAGGGATAAATCTGACAAAAATGTACAGAAACTATACACTAAAAACACTTCTGGAGGAAATTAAAAGAAGATCTAGGTAAAGAGAAAGAGGAGTTGTGTTCATGAGTTTGAAAACTCAAGACTGTTAGGATGTCAGTTTACCTCAAACTGCTTTACACATTCAAGTTAACTCCAATAAAATCCCAGCAAGCGTTTTTGTAGAAATTGACTCATATAAAAAAGGACATGGGAAGAGCCAAAACAACTCTGAGAAAGAACAAAGAGGACCATGACTGCTAGATTTCAAGACAATTTAATATAAAATCATAGTAATTAAGACATCAGGTTTTAGGCATCTGGAAGGACAAAAATGGGTCAAAAGAAAAGGATACAGTACAGAAATAGAATGATGCATAAAAAGATAGTTGATTTTTGACAAAGGTGCAAAGCCAATTCAATGAACAAAGGACAGCCTTTTCAACAAATGGTGCTGGAAAAAGTTTAAGTCCATACCCCGAAACAAAAAATGCTGACTTATTTTTGCACATATTAAAAAAAATTAAATGGGGCACCTGGGTGGCTCAGTGGGTTAAGCCTCTGCCTTACACTTAGGTCATGATCTCAGGGTCCTGGGATCAAGACCCACATGGGGCTCTCTGCTCAGCTCCGCCCCCCCCCCAACCCCGCTGCCTATCACTTTGTCTACTTGTGATCTCTGTCAAATAAAGAAATAAAATCTACAAAAAAAAAAAAAAATTAACTCAAAGAAACTTAAATGCAAAACCAAAAACTGTAAAACTTCAATCACAAATCAAAGGAGAACATCTTGTGACCTTGGGTTAGGCAAAGATGGCTTAGATATGACAACAAAAGCACGAGACCTACAAGATAAAACTGGCAAACTTCAGTTCATTAGAATTGAAAACTGCTGTTCTTTAAAAGGCATTACTGAGAAAGCTAACACAAATAGTAGGAAATATTAACCATGTATCTGATTAAGGACTTATAACCAGAATGAAGACCTCTTAAAAGTCAACAGTAACCCAATTCAAAAAGTGGGCAAGTGATACAGAGACACATCATCCAAGATGATATACAGGTGGCAAAAAGTACATGAAAAGGGGGGCCTGGCTGGCTCAGTGGGTTAAAGCTTCTGCCTTCAGCTCAGGTCATATTCCCAGGGTTCTGGGATGGAGCCCCACATCAGCCTCTCTGCTCAGCAGGGAGCCTGCTTCTTCCTCTCTCTCTTTGCCTGCCTCTCCATCTACTTGTGATCTCTGTCAAATAAATAAATAATTTTTTTTTAAAGTACATGAAAAGATAATCAATATCATAGATATTAGAGAAATGCAAATTAAAACCACAAGGAGATTACCACTCCACACCTACCAGAATGTCTCCAATCAAAAACAATCACAGGTATTGGAGAGAATATGGAAGGACTGGATATCTCACATCCTACTGGTGGCAATGTAAAATAGTACAACCACTTTGGAAAATGGTCTGCCGTTTCTTAAAACTTTAAAAAGTTAAAAGCATATGCCTACCATATGATCCAGGCATTCCAATCAAAGGTATTTCCCCAAGAGATATGAAAGTTCCCACAGACTTTTGTAAGTATATCCACGCCAGCATTATTTACAATATTCAAAAACTGGAAACAACTCAAATGTTCAAGAGTTGAATGGATAAACAAACTGCTGTATATCCATAAAATGTAGTATTACTAAGCAAGAAAAAGTAATGGACTATTGACAAACATAAGTAAATCTCAAAATAATTACACTGAGGGAAAAAAGACCAAAAAAGAAGGGGGGGAGGTACATTTTGATTCATTTAAAATTTTTAAAAATGCAAACTAACCTGTAGTGACAGAAAGTACATCAATGGTTGCTTGAGGAAAGGCAGGGCAAACAATACTAACACGGGTTCATTATCTTTGTTGTCTCCTAAGTGGTCTCCTAAGTGTATTCACATGTCAAAAAATTGTACACTTTAGATATGTGAAGTTTATTTTATATCAAATTTTATCTCAATAAAGCTATTTTTTTAAAAGCTCCGTTTTTTGTTGCTGTTGTTTTTAAATCTTTTTTTCTTAAAGATTTTATTTATTTATTTGACAGAGAGGGAGATCACAAGTAGGCAGAGAGGCAGACAGAGAGAGGAGGAAGCAGGCTCCCTGCTGAGCAGAGCCTGATGCGGGCCTCGATCCCAGGACCCTCAGACCATGACCCAAGCTGAAGGCAGAGGCTAACCCACTGAGCCACCCAGGTGCTCCAGTAAAGTTATTTTTTTAAAAAGGCAAGATGTGAGCCAGTACACATGGTATGAACTCATCTGTATAAACAAGCAAGGATACCACTGTTTGATAATATACAAACTATTAATACTTCAGGAAAAAAATGCACCAGAAAAAATTTAACATAATTAACTACACCTGAGAAATAGGACTAGAACTCAGGGAGAAATATTTACCACTATGAATTTTAACCATGTACATTAAAAAAATATATATATGAAAACTTAATTACTAATATACAGGCTTCACTCCCAAGCAAAAATTCTTAATCACTACCTCAGAAAAGTTCGTAAAACAAAACTCCAGTTATTCAAAGTTTTATGTTCAACAATGGATTAAAAAAAAGGTTAGCAATTATTTTCATATCATTTTCCAATTTTCTTCTCCTCGAACCACTAACAAAGAAAACTGGTAAAACCAATAAACCATACCTGGACATCCAATTCTTTTTCTCATTTTTCTTACCTCTTGTCTGAGTTCCTTCTCTCCTCATCCACACTAATAGTGGGCAACTCAGACTTGTATCATTCATTCTTTTACAAAATTCCAGAGGATACCAATTTGGATGTTAAGTCTACATTCTGTATTTTGCACTTTTGGCCTATTCCAGATTTCAAATCCTTCAACTACCTTAACTTAGAAAGTATCATTGCCAAATAAGAATACCTTCCCCCGAAAAAGCTCACTATTTCTCCCCCAATCTACGTAATATGAACTCAAAAAATAAGCCTAAATACTGAAGTATAGACAAATATCTAGTGCATTATAGGGCAGAGAACAAAAAATAAGAAAAAACAAAATATCTCTTAAAGTATTCTAAAGAATACCACATTGTTGTGGATGAAATTTTAAGAATTCCAAAAAATATTATAGTCACCATCCTCTCAAGACTACTCACACTTGAAAGGGGGAAATGTCATTGCTTCAACAAGTATTTGTGTATAAGGCCTGTAAGAACGTATCAGGTTTGAAAAAATTTTAAAAAAGGGAACACAAGGACCATGCCCCAACAAGGTAGACAGGTTTGCCAACAAAAATTTTAACATATTAATCTGTTAAAATATGCAAGGATTCAAGGAAATAAAAGACCTAAACATTAGAACTAAGGTCTAAAGGAGTAGTTTCCCTGGCCAGAAAGTGAGGAAAGATTCCAAATTATCTGTACCATAAGGCCTATTTTCCTTTAATGGAAAGCCAAACCAGCTTTTAACTTCTGACTCTAATTTGAAGCTAATTGCCTAAACAAGTTTAAGTATCAAGATAACTGATTTCTAATGTAGTTCATTGTTGACATACATATTTTAGTATTCATAATGAAAAGTTTAAAAAAATCTTAGATTAACAAAATTACATGATTTAGGTCAAATCATATATCTACCCATTTAAAACCATAATTTTCCCTCAGAAAACTGGGATATCATTTATATATTCATAAAAAGCCATGTCTGATAGGGTTTTCAACCCTAAACAGCATTCATAACTACTTTTTAAAATGTTCTCACAGACTGCTTTTCTAGAAAAACTAAGTTTCTGTCTATTTAGATTATAAACTATATAACCCAACTTTTTTAAAATTCAACAAAGCACTTTACACTTTTGTTAACTGTAACTTCAAAAGCTAACTGAAAATTTCCATCAGTGGTAACAACAGATTCAGCAATTCAGTTTTCATTAGTTTCAATTTTTTCCTACCTTCACGCCAACTGCAACCTCAGTGACAATTCTGTGAAGAAAAAAAATAGTTTCAACCTCATTATTTTTCTAATGATCACTGTTGGACTCTAAAACTTTTTAGGGTGGTTCATCATTCATAAATCATCCACTCATCATGCAAATGGAAAACAAGTCAGTGACGCCTCCCTGTACTATTTTCAACTGTTTTCTAGAAATTACTTTCAAACTTGAGATGAAATTCACTAAACTTCCTGTATTTTTTAAACAACCCTTTAAATATCAAAAAGAACAAAACCCCAAACACTAGAATGCCATTTACTCAAGGCTTGTACACCTAAATTATTAATTTAAAACTTAAACCAACTCTTTATCTTGATAGAATCAGGAAACAATTCCACTGCTAAGTTCTGTCATCAATTTCCATGTTTATCTGGTGAAATAGTGAACTTCTCTAGATTTACATTTCATGTGGAAAACAATCTCTAGATAACCTCTAGGATAATGTAAGTTTTGTTACTGTTAACTTTGATATGGTCTAACCATAATATCTTTTAAAAACACTAAACTCCAAACAATCAAAATAAATTTTATTTGGCTCTTCGTATGTTGTCACTGATTCTAATAAATACGCTCTTTAAATGATACGGTTTTTACAACCCCCAGAAGGGCTGAATAGAGCTATATTTTCGCCCTCAAGGGTGCCTCTTTTCTAACAATTAGCTAAATCACTTTGAGTCTTTTCAGATGTAGAGCATTAAGTACCAGGGAGACCCGGGTCAGTATCATTTCCCAAAGCTCTTGCCTCACGTCCCTCAGCATTCTGTCTCCACTCGGGATATCAAAGATGCAGCACGGGTCTTGCTTTTTGTAGTTGTTTTTGTTTTTCCGGAAACTGGTCAAAGTGACCAAAAAATGGCCCTGTGTTGACTTCTCTGCTCTTGTTTCTGCCGTGGCTGTTGGCCTTTGCCCATGTGACTGATGTCGACCACAAACACTTGATTTTTTAAGATGATTTAATTTCTGGGCCCTTTTGCCAAGCCTTGAATGTTCTTAGGCCCCCACAAAAAGGCATTTTTTCTGTCTCCCGCCCCCACTACCAGACTCAAGTGAAAACAAAGGAGTATGACATCCCCCTTCCTCGCGCCGCCGCACGCCCTCCCCGCCCCCCCCTTCCCCAGCGGCTCCCACTTAGCTTTCCCCCGAGCTCCCGCCACCGGCATCTCCCCCTGCCAGGGCGGGCCGGGCGAGGCCGGGGAGGCTGGGGACGGCTGGGGTGCATACAGATGCCTCTCTCCTCTCCCCTAGCCACCCCCACACAGGCCTCTGTGGCACTACACTCGCTTCCACAGGCGCGGCTACCCAGGGTTCGGGTCCCAGGCTACGGATCGAAATGGCTCCTAAGAGGGGGCAGGGACGGGCCAGGCGTTCTGGGGTTCCCGCCCCATCCCCCGCCGTCAAGCCGGTGCCTGCTCCCCCTCCGAGGTCGTCGCCCCCGCCATCGCCCCAATGCCTCTCCAGTCTACAAGCCCGCTTTCTTCTCATTTTCTCGACCAGAGCCCGCCGGGGGAAACGAAGGGAGGGGTGTGTGCGATGGGGCGGGGGTTGGGTAACGGCAGCCAAGCCCAGGGAGGGGCCGCCGGAGGGTTTCTGGACGACCCCGGACCCGGCCGAAGAACCGTACGACTCCCCTCGTACACACCTCCTCGCTGGCCCCATTACATACCCGTCCATTGCCGAACCGGACAAAGCTTCGCTCACAAGAACCGAGCCACGCAGCCAGCGAGACACACAAGCGGCGAGAAAATGGCGGCCAGGGCCTGACGGAAATTGCCGAAGGTGCCGGAGCGCACAGGGCAGCGCGCGGCAGCGGCGCTGGCGGAAAGACCCGAGCGCGCCGGCGCCCGGCTGCGGGAGGAGAGCGGCGGGGCGCGGGGACGAGGGGGAGTGGGCGCCGCCGCCGTCGCTTCCTCCGCGCCGCCGCGCGCTGGGGGCCCTCCGCCCTTCGCCCTCCGCCCTCTGGGCCCGGGCCTGCTGATGTAGAGCGCGGCGGCTTCCTGCGTTTTGCACTGAGAAGTCCCTGATGTCTTTCCTGAGAGGCGTGGGTGGTGCACCTCTCAACCCTCCACACCCACTGCCCTGCACCTTGGGAGGGTGGTCCTTGAACCGCACCTTAGGACTACCACAGGCAGCCTCCACTTTTCTCTCCAAAGCAGGTCCCAGCTTGGCTACCCTCGACCTACCCGGGCCGAGGAAAAACTATTTGATAGTTTTTCCTTTTACGCCATCTTTTATTTGCAGACCCTCTCCATCCTCTAAAACAAAAACGGATAGAAAAAACAAAACACCTTTACCCCATTGAATGAGACCACTGTTTATTAGGAATCAGACCCAAACCTAGGCTTTTGCTTCCAGACCCTTCCACGCCAGCTGGAGAAAAATGTGATTCTCACCTCAACTGATGATTAGTGGACACCTGTAGGAAATAGTCACAATGCCCTAGATGGAAAAGAAGACCGCTTGAGCTGTGTGATAAAGAGTAGGGACGAAAAATGCTATCGTAAGTTAGGATCTATCATTTGGGGGCTTCAAAGGGAAAGTAGGGATGGGAGTGGTACCTCAGTCTTCACCACTGGTTAGAGATGAAAGGAACGTTAAAATGGGCTACACAAATTAACTCCCTTTTCCATGTATCTCAGTCCCCATTTTAATTCTAATACCATAATGGACCTTTTCTTTAACATGTTTTTCAGAGGTTCAACAAAGTTTGAACAAGCATCCATTTGGGGGAAATTTGCTCAGTGGGTGACTACTTTGCCAGCAATTTGCCCTCTTCTCCACCCATCACCCCCAACCACAACACAAACAGAAATGTACTTAGAATCCTGAGAAAAGAAAAATATTCCCTATATTTCTCCAGTTACTCTCAGTGTCCAGTCTGGTTTTCCTGTGCATCCTTCATGCAACACTCTTACCCCTTTATTAATTGGAATTTCGCTGTACTAAATGCTACTTTCTATATAATTCACAAAATTATATTATTTTTAAGGCGGAAAAACCTTAAAGAGCATCTTGTCCAAATATTTTGCTATGGAACTATTCAAAGCACACAAATGTTAAAAATTCTTGACTTACCTCAGGGATGGGATGTGCTTTGGTGAGTGCTGTGAAGTGTGTAAACCTGGTGATTCACAGACCTGTACCACCTGGGGATAAAAATATATGTTTATAAAAAATAAAAAGTTTTAAAAAAAATCTGAAAATAAAAAAAATGAAATTTTGCCATTTGCAACAATGAGGATGGAACAAAAGGGACAAAAGAGTGTTATGAAAAACAGAATATGTCAATCTGAGAAAGCCAAATATCATATGATCTCACTGACATGTGGAATTTAAGAAACAAAACAGAGGATCATAGGGGAAGAGAGGAAAAAATAAAACAAGAAATACTCTTAATCCCAGGAGACAAACTGAGGGTTGCTGGAGGGGAGGGAGGTGGGGGATGGGCTACCTGGGTGATGGATATTAAGGAGGGCTCATGATGTAATGAGCGCCGCATATCATATAAGACCTATGACTCACTGACCTCTACCTCTGAAACCAATAATACATTATGTTAATTAATTGAATTTAAAAAAAAACCGAAATCTTTAAAAACAAATAAAATAAATTGTGTTACTGAGATATAAAAAAATATATATATATTTATATATATTTCCACAATACCTTCCCTTTGCCTTCACCATTGACTTAACAATACATAAGGGGCCCTTTATATGCCATTAATAATCACTTTTCACCTATTTGTGATTTTGTACATGTATTTTCCTTCAACAATTAATATGTGAGCTCCCAAAGGGCAAGAACTCTAGCATAATTTTCTGTATTCTCCCCATTGACTCAATCAATATCGATCTATTGGCAAAGACAAACTATCTTATGAGGGGAGGCCTGTCCGTAGGCACCAAAAGAAGTTACAATATTCACAAAAACACGTTTTTCTTTGCTTTTTCTCCTAATAAAGTGCAAGACTATGAACAAACAATAGTCATATGCTTGCTTATTTAAACCCATCACCAAGTAGAAGAGATTTACGATTCTTTACAAGTCAAATCAAGTAAAATACTAGATGAAATAACAAAGTCAAGTAAGAGGGAATAAGATAAAAGGACAAAAGTATAGTATAGAGTCAGGAATAAGGCTAATGCAACAATGTATATCACAAAAGCACATTGATTAAAAACTGGATTCAAATTTGAGCTCTTTTATTTAGCAGCTGTGTGACATTAGGCATGTTCATTAACCTCTCCAGGAAAAAGTTTCCATTACTGAAAATAATGGGATTTACTTTACTAAAAATGAAAATAGGGTTAAAAATAGGGCCTTTATTCTAGATGGTGGTGAAATTGAAATGCCTTAATGTATGTAAAGCACCTCTCTAGTTCAGTGATGGGTTATAGTAAATAGTCAATAAAGGGTGCTATAATCATATTTATTATTTTTGTTATTAACTATTATTATTCACTTGACAAGAAACTGGTAACAAATTTAGCTCTTGGATTCTTAACAGCCAACAATATTGGTATAAATAAATCTATATAGAGATTTTCACAAAGGTTAAACATGTCACTGAAGTAATTAGATTGGCTGGTATCTAGTGAAATAAATCTGGGAAAATGTCATAGATAAATTTCGGAAACCTCATCCAAATCTAAATTTGTATGATTTTATGAGTTAACTATGGGGCAGATTATTAATCTCAACATTAGCAGATGCCCAACCTTTGTAATATATGACAGGATTATATTAGTGTTTATGGATTCCTAACAAAATAAGGCAATAAAAAGTGAAGTGCCTGTTCAGTATTATTTTCATACCCATATCTTTTTTCAGTGTAATGATTTGTTCTTTCCCTTCTGAGTGGTAAATGTTTTGACCTTTTACAGAGATTTACACTTATGTGAACAATGATTAAATCTAAATTTCAGTGTATGCTAAGGCAGAATGAGATCTAATAGGGGTGCAATAAAAGTGGGAAATAGGATCTTGTTTATAATGTTCTGATTTTATTCTTATCTCCATCTTTTGTCTGCTTATAGTACCAAAGACTTCCTTTAACTTTTTCATAAAGCAGTTTCTTCTTGTGAGAAGAAGGAGTAATAATATTATCATTTAGATCAGGGTTTTTGGTATTTATTTTTGAATAGGTGATATAAATTCAAAATAGAGAAAGTTAATTCAAAAGATATAAAAGGATATATAAAATGCCCAGAAAGGGCAAATATAGAGAGGCAGAATTAGATTAGTGTTTGCCTAGGACTGGGAGTGAAAATAGGGACTAACTATAAATGAACATAGGTTTATTTTTAGGCTGATGGAAATTTTCTAGAACTAGATTGTAGTGGTAGTTGTACAATATACTAAATATACTAAAATTCATTGGCCTATACAGTTAATATTAATAAATTTCATCATAAATAAATTATATATCAATAAAGCAGTTACAAAAAGAAAAAACATACACCTTCTACTCATGCTCCTCAGCCACTGCATTCCAGAAGTGACCCATGTTACCAGTTTATTGCATAATGTTCTAATGCAAAGTTGATTACTTATATAGTTTTAGTTCTTATTTTCAAGTAATAATTACAGTACACACTTTACTGCAACTTGTGTTTTAACTTGAGAAACATGTCGTAGAGATCTTCTTTCCTTATTAGTACATTTAGAACTGTCTTATTCTTTATACATGGCTACATAATATTCTACCAAATGAGTAAATCATGATTTATTTCACTGGATCTCATTGATGAACATTTAGGGTGCCTCCAGTCTTATTTTTTACAAGCAATTCTCAATCAATATTCTTGTTGCTAAGTCATTTTCCATAAGTGTGAATATATCTGCCGGAAAAATACCACATACTAAATTCCTGGGTAGAATGCATTTTAATTTTTTTTAAAGACTTTATTTATTTGACAGAGAGAGACACAAGGAGAGAGGAAATGCAAGCAAGGAGGGAGAGAGAGGGAGAAGCAGGCTCCCTGCTGAGCAAGGAGCCCAATGCAGGACTCTATCTCAGGAACCTGGGATCATGACCTGAGCTGAAGGCAGACACTTAAATGACTGAGCCACCCAGGCGCCCTACAATGCATTTTTAATTTTTAAAAATGCTACCAAATTGTCTTCCAGATCCTTGAGCCCTTGTGAGAAAATACAGTAATTCCTATTATAAAAATGAAGACTGATTTCTCTAATATATAAGGAGTTCCTACAAATAAAAAAGTCAATAACCAAATAGAAAAACAAGCATGCAAATAGAACATGAATAAATATTACAGAAAAGTAAAAACGAAAATGCTCAAACACTTATAATAAGAGAAATTCAAGATGAAACTGTACTAAGATACCCTTTTTTACCTGTCTCCCTCCCCAGCAGACATAGCACAAAGCTTCTTAAGTACTGGGAACAAGGATTCCTTTCCACACTATCACTCTGTCTAAAATAGAATAAACAACTTCTAAATATACTATATTTGTATGTCAAAAAGTTTGTTCCCTATGCATTCTTCTTGGAAATCTTCTGGAAGATGTATTTCCCAATGAGGGAATACATCAATAAAGAACGTATGGTATCCATGAAGCCAGAGGTCCAACATATAGAGAGGAAAAATAAATCAGGTACTGATCAAAGAAGACCTAGGCCAAGAGCTATACTGTGGTACAGCAGTCCTTGGGTTCCAATACAATGTGAGACCAGAAGGCCGCAGGAAATATCTCTCCAAGGAAAAGTATGGAACTTATATAGACCAAAAATGTCTGACTATATTGAGCAGAGTTTTGTAGTGCTGTTGGCAAGCTTAAGGGGGAAAAATTAACTCTGAGATAAATAAAAAGTTGTAAGTGAATAAATCACAATGCACTC
Source organism: Mustela nigripes (assembly GCF_022355385.1). NCBI lineage: Eukaryota > Metazoa > Chordata > Mammalia > Carnivora > Mustelidae > Mustela > Mustela nigripes. Next base: position 82,212,446 of record NC_081570.1, on the reverse strand, counting down.
TATGGACCAATAGTAAAAATAGTTATATCTTCATAATAATGTAAGCACTGACTATTAATAAAATTAAGGTTTTGAAATAATTTCATGGGAGGATAGAAGAGACGTATGGCTGTGTGCATGATGTGTGTGGTGGAAATATAAATTCTCACATTCCAAAATAGGAAGTCAACAGAATATGTCTAGAATTGATAGGTGAGAAAATAGCAAATGATCATATCATTCAGACACATAGAGGTAAATACCAGGAGAATCAGGGAAAAGAGTTCAAAGTGGTTGTTTCTGGGGCATGGTACTTGGGGATAAGAAAAGGGTGAGACAGAAGAGTATAGTTTGGGTTTTGTTTATTTCATGATAAATCTTCCAGAACTATTTACTTGTTAAGCTTTGTGCATGTGTTGCTTTGATAAAAATATATTTTACATTAAAAAACGAAAGGATTAGATGGCAGCGAGCAAAGGACTGTCTTAGCACAAACATTGCCTCTTTTGTATTCAGCGAAAGTGACTGCTTATCTACATGCTCACTGAAAAAAGCTCAGCATAGCTGGCTGTCCTTCCTATACTGTGCATATAATAGAGATTATTCTTGGAAGAGAACACAATAGTTTGAGTGGATCAGCAGTTTTTAGAATGATCGTGCATAAAGGACTAAACTAGGAGAGAGAATGAGGAAAGTAAAGAAAAATACACAGAAAAATAAAAGATGAAAAAAATCCTAAATACAAAGGAAACAACACCATTTAGCTTTAAAATATTATAAATTATGAAATGTTATAAATATATTATAAAATCCATGTTATAAGTTATATGGCTCTATGATATAAATAACAACTGACAAGCAATTTGCAAATAAAAATACAGGTTATACACTCATTCCTGGAATGAGTAACTCTTCTCAGATGAGTTCTTCTTTGATAATTTCACAAAGAAAGGAACAAAATAACAAATGGAAACCATCAGCCTTTTCAAAATCTTTCAATATTTCGAAAGTTTTAAAAGTAGTTTAGATACATTTGCTCCTTAACACTGACAATGAAAAACTGAAAATTGAGAGCTGAAAAAAGTTCAGAGTTAGTTAAGTCTCTCAATTATTTTTGCAATAGATGTCTCTCTTGGAGTGTTGTCATCTCTGTCTATGATTCCCTGACCCCTATACCCATATTCTATTAGGGAAAGAAAGTGTCTTCTTAATAAAAGAAGAATATGATTTTGTCACTTAATATTTACAATGAAGTATGTTTACCAAATTTGCAAATCTCAGATAACCTATATTAGGAAGATAGAATCAGCATTCCAGATGATATTGAAAGGAATCCAACAGGAATATAGATGTGAGGTCTCTTGTTTAGGTTAAAAGAAATAGCTGCAAAATACTCTACACATTAAGGGATACATGGTTTGATGACAGATTCTATAAAGAAATCATAAAGGGGTGCCTGGGTGGCTCAGTGAGTTAAAGCCTCTGCTTTTGGCTCAGGTCGTGATCCCAGGGTGCTGGGATGGAGCCCAGCATCAGGGCGGGCTCTCTGCTCAGCGGGGAGCCTGCTTTCCCCCTCTCTGTCTCTGCCTGCCTCTCTGCCTACTTGTAATCTGTCTGTCAAATAAATAAATAAAATCTTAAAAAAATCATAAAGTATTGAACCAAAATAATCTTAGGATTTGTTAATAAAATGAAAGTATTATACTCAAATTTTGCCAGCAGATTATGTTTAGTTAGAATAAACGTTAAGAAACTGTTAGACCGGAATAATTATAGAGGGCGTTATTGTTGGCAGCTCAACGTTCATTCAGTTTTTCACTGTGGAGTAGTTGAACCATCATTCCTAGCTTCGTGGATAAGCCAACAAAGTAATCATTCCCCTTCCATTGTGATAGTTTCAGGTAATTCAGAGGTAAGGCCAATTAGAATATGATGTTCCTTTGAGCCCAGGGATTGGTTCAGAGGTGAGCCAATCAACATGAAATTTGCCATCATTTGATGGCGGTAATAATCATCATCTCCCGCTTGATGGACACAACTGTGGGAGTATATAGCTCTGATCATTGCAAGCAACCACACTATAATCACAAAAGAAGCTAGTTACCGAAATGTAAAGACTACAGAAAAACAGAAAGAAACTCTTACCTCCCAAGAATCTATTTTGAATAGGAGCCAGGGAGGGTCTTTTAAAATGCAACTAAGATCATGTCATTCCTGGGCTCACAACTGCAAAATGGAAACTGATTTCATTCTGAGTAAAAGGTAGGACCCTTACAAAAGTTTATAAACCTATGTGATCTGTTCACCTGTCCTCTGTCTTCAATCCTGATGACGCCCCCTCACTAATTCCTTGCCATGTACTGGATTTTTTTTGCTGGTCCTAGAACATGCCAGGCCTTGTCTCATTTAGGGCTGACACTTAAGCTGTTTCTCCACTCGGCTGTTCTTGCAAATATGTTTGCCTACTTCACATGCACACACCCCCCCAACCTCTCCTCTTTAAGTCTTTATTCTAATCTCAATGAGATCACACTACTAAATACGGCCACCTGCCACCCTGCTCCAATCATCTCAGTCCCCCTTTTCTTGCTTTATCTACTCTTTTTATTAAAAGCACTCACCACATTCTAACATACCATATAATTTTTATTATATTTATTGCCTACTATATGTCTCCCTCTGTTGGAATATAAGCTCTAGAACCAACAGCTTGTTTTGGACTTGATGTATCTTAAGTGCCTAGTACAAATGCCTAGCACAAAGTAGATGTTCCCCAAGCATCTGCTGAAGGATGAATGAGTAACTGAGCTGCTGGACATTCTGAAGACTGATTCTGCAAAAGCCAGTGATATGAGCCAGGGAGATTCCTTTACTGCTCTATACATTTGGAGTAGGAATATCTTTTTGAGACAATAAAAAGCAAACTAGCCACTAAAATAGGGAAGGATGAGGGATTCATATCAGAGAACGTTTGAAGGAGCTGGAGATGTTTACCCTGGGGAAGACCAGTGAAGAGCATGTTAGTCATCCTTAAATAAGTAAAGGGCTGTCATGTAAAAAGAGGAATTTAATGTAGTATTTATTGTTCCACAAAGTAGAATGGATTAAAGTTATAGAGAGGCAAATTCCAGCTCAGTGCAAGAACGAACCTTCTAAAAATAAAAGTGTCTCACATTGGAATGAGTGGTGTCATGCTTTAGTCAGCTCTCTGTTATTACATGTTCAAGCAGAGGCTGAATGTATCCATCAGAGACAGGATGGAAGAGATCACTGCACAGGACAGTGGGTTGAACTAGGTGATTTTTTTGAGTCCCTTTCTACTCTTGAAATTGCTATGAAGTATTTTGATGTGAGCACTTATAGTATGTTTGCGTAGCCCATAAATACATGTTCTTTCTCTGTGAAATATCTTTCTCAATTCCTTGAGTCTCTTCACATGATGGGCTTTTGGCAGCCATATTTGTAAAGTGAGAACCCAGTTCCTTGGGACATAGCTGGTTAGACCAAGCATGGGCAGCTTAGCAAAGTGTGTCAATTGGATTCTTTAACCTAGAAACTTAAATATAGGAGGAAAAACTCTTACTCGGTGTTCTTAAGTGATTAGAAAGGTAACATCTTAACTCAGAAGTAATGGGCAATTACATTCTATCATATGAGCTAAGGGGTGGAGACAACTGGCCTGCAGAAGGAATAAAGGATTGAAGCTGAAACAAAGAGAGAGCAACACTAAGTAATAGAGACTATACTTGTACAGCCTGGCTATTGGGCTTTCTAGTTCCTAGTTCCAGTACTTCCTAAGGTCCATTGGTATTTTAACTCTTTCCCTTTCTCTCTTTCTTTTCTGTAAGTCAGTCAAGTTGTTTCTATTACTTGCAACCAAAGATTACAATCAAAAACACTTTATTTTGCTTTTAACTATTGTTTATGTGTATAGGATCTGGGTTAATTAAATCCTCTATCATTCATATAAAATGGGTAAAATAAGATTCTTTCTACACATTAACTGAAACTGCATATACTGTCAACTAATTGGGAAAACAATATGCTGTATGAATTTTTTTGCAATGTATTAGTTGCCTTACCTTCATTTCCATCATATTAATAGTTGAAATAAAGTCTTAAAACATTGTGATAACAGTTCTAAAATGTTGAGTATTTGGGGGCTTCACAAATGTATTGTATATTTTTATTTAGGTAACTTAATGCTGTTATGTCCTGCTTGCTTTTGGCGGGAGCAGGAGGTCGTAGTATTTTCCGTTCGGTCCTCCACTTAGCTTTTTGATTCTTTCAGGTTTAGTTGGTGGTGGTTGTGTGAACATGATAAAACAGGTGTTATGGACTAAACATTTAAAAAAATTGAAAGTGGCACAGAAGTGCCAGGGTAGGGAGGAAGGGCTTTTTCATTGATATCATTTACCAATTACTCAGAACAGCGACTACTAAGTTTACTCCCTGACCTCAAACATTGGGAGCCAGGAAAGGAAAAATAAAGAAAAAACCGGAACTTTGGCTAGGTCTCCACCAAGAGAATTGGTCTCACAGAAGTTGGATCTGGCCCCTAAGGAAGCTGTTTCACCTCTACCACTCTCCCCTCTCTCAGTACTTGACAACAGAGTCAATGATATGCTAAGAAATGTTTAACAACTGGCTCTCTGGGAGAAAAACTCTGATTTGTTGTGTTTGTTGATTTGCATGACATAAATACTTCCACTATGGTCACTTCAAGCTACAAACATGACTAAACCCGGATTAGCATAGTCTATCCAAGCACAGTTGGCTTTTAAGGGCATACCCACTGATAAAGGCTACCTTGTGTCTAGAACACACAAAGAAAGTCTGCCTCAGGCTGTGCTTTCTGTCATGAATGCTCTTCTCCACATCTGTACAGGGTTTTCTCCTTTACTTCATTCAAGTCTTGCTCAGAAGAGACCCTCTCAGATGGGCCTCCTTGGAGAGTTTTATTTAAAATAGCAACTCTGTCCCATCACTATATTTCCTTCTGTATTTTATATCTCTTAGGAATTAACAGCCTGACATTATATCATGTATCTACATGTTTTGTTGATTATTATTTGTCTCTCTTCCCAAAATGCAACCTACATGAGATCAGTGAATTTGCATTTTTTTGTTCCTTACTGCCCTCCCAACACCTAGAACAATGCCTGACACAAAGAACATAGTCAATAAATAATTATGGAATGAATTAATGAATAGACTTTGTTAAATAAAGTGGTAATCATCTCCATATCCCAAGTGCTTAGCACAGTCCCTGGACCAGAATTGGCACTCAATAAAAATGTTTGAATATATGAATAAGTAATTACATAGATATATAAGACAAATGAGCTAGAGTGGGAAGTTAGTAGAAAGTTCATTTAGGAACATTATATTTCTAGTGACATGCCTGCATACCAGATGGCAAATCTTTTCTCCCTTATCCTATTTCATAGCTCGAAAGACTGAAATACAGAAAAACAAGTTGACTTTACCTATATACATAAAATGTGCTATCTTTCTACAAGGCTAGTAGGTCAACTCGGAAATGAAAGTTTGGATTTTAACAAGTTTGATATAATGGAAAAAACAATGAACTGGCAATTCATGAGCATTTGCTCTTCCTCTAGCTGCCTAAACCAAATGGGATGAAACATTAAGGATTTTTTTTTTAAACATTAGGTGAAATATCCCATTCAAACAAAATAATTTTCTATTCCAAAGGTTTCCATTCATGTTGTGGTTGTTAGTGAGCTGAAGTTATTTAACTAATCTAAGTTTAAGTATATATAAAATAGCTGACCATATGGAATAGAAGATATTCATTCATTCATTGAACAAATATATATTATTCCATAAACATTTATTTATTCATACATATTTATTTGACCACCCTATTAATAGTGTAAATTGCCCCTTTAGCACACCTGATCATCTTCACTCTATATTCATTTTCTCATAATATCTTCCAATATAGCAAATATTTTCCTTATATACTATGTTCATTTTTTATTTTTATTTATTTATTTATTTATAACTCCCTCACCACTGCCTCCCCCTGGCCACTCACAAGGGAAAGAGCTTACTTTGCTCACCAGTGTACCCTGAGCATTTAGAACAGTACCTGGCACTCTTTAAGTATTTGTTAAATGCATGAAATTTATACTTTCTATGTTTCAGACCCTATTTTAGGGACTAGAGATATAGCAGAGAACAAAACAAAAACTCTGCTCTCAAGGAACTTACATTCCAGTAGGAGAGACAGAAAAAATATTTATGCATGTATGTATGTATGTCAGGAGATGATAACTGCAATATCGAAAAATAGCAAGGCAGTGTAGAAAGAGGGTAATAGATGAGAATTGAGTGATGGGTTTCAATAGGGAGATTAGGAAAGGCCATCCCGATACCGTGACATTTAAGCAGAGACTTGAAAGAAGATAAAGAGAAGAGAATGAGACTGCAGGTATGATAATCCAGGCAGTAAATATATAGAAATAGACTGACTGTGTCTGCTCAAAATATTTGAAAATTAAGGCATCTAACATTTATTTGTTGGAAAATTATATTTCAATCCCTGTGCAAGGTACTGAAAACAAACAAACAAAAAAACCCAATTGTCCTCAGCCTGAAGTGATTTGACTTCTGGTAGAGAGAAGAGATGAGAAAATCAATTATTAAAATTCAGTGCAAAAAAAAAAAAAATCAGTGCAGCACCAGCACAACCAGGAAAAGCACAGAAAACGTCTCCCACACAATGTTTATTTTAAAAATGTAAGCTGGAGAAGATTGAGGATACATGATCAGGTTTTCTGGGTGGTTGAAGCTTTAACTGTCAGGTTGCCAGGAGGTGAGGCAGGAAACCAGAACCTGTACACAGAGAGATATTAATGGTGGTGAGGATTTTGGTATAAGGAATGGAGAATGAAGAGGAAACCTGATCCTGAAACGTCTGCATACACCATCCCGATGAGTTTGGATCTTAACTTAAAGGCAATGCAATAGGAAGTTGTTGGAAGGTTTTAAACAAGGGAGGAGGACATGAGGTCTTTATATGATATTCGGGTAAACGTTAAGGGTAGACATTGAAATTTTAACTTTTTTGAAGTAATAAGGCTATTACCCAAAATTGTTACCTATTTGACACTTTTGATATCTCAGAAGGGATAAAAGCCAATACAATGAATTTATAGTTTCTCTTTACATTGAAATGCATAAAGGATATTTAAGCAAGATATTTATGTTAGTTTTTCTTTCAAGATACAGTATTGTCTGGAAACTATCTTTGATTTAAAGCATCTACGATAGGCCAAGAGGATATTTTTCCCACAGATGTTATTGCTCATAATTTGATAATATTGCCTTGTTTTTACCTTGGTAAATGCAATGGACTGATGTACTTTCTTTTGACATTAATGAGAAAAATAATTTATTTTTATCTCATCAAAAGCTATCCCTTTCTCACATTTTCTATGAATACAGAGAGGTTTGTAAAGTTTGGGCAGGAATAAGCAAAATCTTGTCCTTGAAGTATAGAATTTGCCACTCAAAATATGCCATTTTGGCAAAAGGATGATTTTGAGTTGAAGGCAGTTGAGAAGAAGCAAATATATAAAATGTAATCTGCTCCCCTCCTATTTGTCTACAAGCAGGATATAAATTTATAAAGATGTTCTTCCTCCCCTCCACTGGGAACAAAAAAAGTGGATCACTAGAGACAACTTCAGACCCTTATCAGCCTGAAAACAGCAAGTGAAGAATCTAGATAACAAACTTTACTAAGCAGACTTTATCTATGATTAGTTTCCCAGATACTTTCCTTCCCATGATTTGAGCTTTAGAATCTCGAGGTACTTTCCCTTTGTCTTGCTACCTCTTAAAAATTATATATATACATAATCTATTATATATATATTATATAACATATATAATATATATATCGAGGTACCTTCCCTTTGTCTTGCTACCTCTTAAAATATATATATTATATATAATATATTACATGAAATATATTATATATAATATATATATATATATATAATTCCTTTGTTATAAAGCTATATAGGCCCAAGATCTAGCCACCCATTTGAGTTATTAATCCCTGAGTTCTCTCATGTATAGGTGTAATATACATGCAGTAAGCTTCTTTTGGTTTTTCTCTTATTAATCTTCTTTTGTCAGTCTAATTTACAGGGTTCCAGTTGGAGAACTTCAGGTAGGCAGAGAAAGAGATTTTTTTTTCTTCCCCTGTATCCCATAGGGCACAAGGATATAGTTAAAAAGAAGATATCAATCTGGCCACTCAAATGTTATACAGGCTGTGGAATGCAAAGTGACCAATTAGGGTATATTTTAAGATAAGGTTTTAATAATTTATAAAATATGTCTTTAAACCTTTTTTTTACTCATGTCAAGTATGGGTATATCTTCTGGAACTCCCTCCTGGTATCACTACAAAGAGAAAAAAAAAGAAAATGAAAGAAAAAAAGAGAATTTAAAAACTACAATAAAACCATATAACATACTCCATAATATTCAGATTTTGTGTAATTTACAACATGAGCTTGAGTTAAATTTAGATAAAGTTCATCTTTGTCAAAATAATTCTTGCTTACGAACAGTACAATTTAATTGTAGAAGAGTAAGCAGTGTTTAAGATAACATAGACTATCAACTGTTTCTAAGCACCGTCAATACACTCAGTGCTTCAAAAAAGTAGTTAATTTACATTCAGTTGATATGCTAATTATAATTAATATGTGAATAGTTCTTATCTATTCATTAAATCAGTCCCCCAAGGATTTTTATTAGTCAACATATTGTTAGTTGTAAGCTTGAATTGCTTAAGACTTGATAGCTGAATGAGTAAGGCAAAATCTAACATTTTCTGCCCCTTATCTTTGTCAAATGAACTTGGATATTTTCTTTTCCCTCAGCGATTATCCCAATTTGTTTGGTACCTCTTTGTTTAGGATACAATGCCATTGTGTCTGCTGAAAATATCCACCTACAGTATACTTTTTGAAGACATAATTATTAACAAAACTAACAAAAGTATGGTTTCCATCTTATGGGGTTCAGGACATGCTACCCCAAAATATGGAAACTTGGCATGTTGAATGTCTCAAGCTTGAGAAAAGGGCAGAAGCAGGAAAATCGCTTTGACCTCCCACATCCACCTCACCCCTATTCCTTGAAATAAATCATGAAACTCCCATATAAAAGATACTCTCCCTGTGTAAAGAAGGAGATGGAGAATTTGTGGTCAAGAAATCTGTACAAACAAATCTTGTTAAACTCATCCTTATCTTCCCAGTGACTACTTCACCACTTGCTACCCTAACTCAAACCCCTCTATTTTATCAATTCTTCACAAATGTATTGTTTCTTTTCATAAAAGGAACAACAGCTTCCTACTCTGGTCACTTCTTCGGGTCTTCATTCTCTTGTGAAGGCTTCCATGTACATGTTAAAAGTCAGTAAAATGTATATGCTTTTCTTCTGTTAATCTATCTTTACCAGTTTAATTTTCAGACCCAGCCAAGGATTCTAAAGAGGTTGAGGAAAATTTTCCCTCTCCTACACATCTCATCAGCTCCCAATATACTCTATAAAACAAAACAAAAACAAAAAGTAAACCTTGCCCAACAAATTTTCCTATACTATACTTGGAAGCCTTTCATTAAAAACAAACAAACAAACAAACAAACAAATAAATAAATATGATGTCCTAGCTTTGCTGGCATCCCAAACACAAACTTAACCTGATAATTGGTTAATCCAATACTAACCGCTGTACTGACCAACCTTACAAATTTTTTCCAGACAATGACCTCAATCAGAGAGCTGAGAGCCAGCACTTACCTGTAAGAACAGATGTCTGTGGCTTTTGGTACAGAGTTGTTATAAAGGTGGCTTTCCTTGTAGCCCAGTCACAGGAATTTACAAAAGTTACTGAATGCACATATGTTTCTGGTTATACAGTCTCTCCTAGAAAATTTACATGTGCTATCACAGTATTCCAATGTTTGAAAATGTCGTGCCCTTGTTATTTGAAAATGACAGGGCTGAGCTGCGCTTTGAGTTGTTTATTTGAAGGCAGTGAAAGGTCAGAGAACCAGTCACTTTTTTTTCCTTCTGTTCCTCTTGTAAAAGGTAGCATTCATCCTTGAGAAGGATGACTCAGAATAGAGTTTATCTACTGAATGCTTCCTCTGTATAAGGTATATACTAGACAGTCAGGAGTTACAGAGGGATCAGTTTGAATCTTGTCCTTCAGAAGCTGTTAGGGGGATTTTCCTGACACTGTAGGTAAACTTGTCTTGGATCGCCAATGTCCCTTTTTGGGAGCTTGAATTCTCATCTACTCTGCCTCTTGTTCCTATGTTTGTATTTCTTGCATTTGTACATTTTGCACTAACCTGTATATGAATTTCCGTCCCTTATCTAATGACATGATAAATTAGTTTCTACCAAGTATTTGTTACATTGTCCCTGAATATTTAGAGGTGACAATGAGGAGTTATATTGTGCAGTTTAGATATCTGCAGCCCCTCTCTCTTCCTTCTTTCTTCTTCTTTTTGTATTCTCTCCTCTCTCTGTTAAAGCAAAGCAAAATTTCCTCCCTCTCTCATGCTTATCATTTTAGTGAGCTTCATTTATTGCTTCAATATGCAATTGGAGGTCACTCCAAGAAGTAATTCTTCCAAATAATACTATACTTTGTTCTTCCCAAGAGGACCCCTGATGAATACATTTTCTTTCCTCCTTATAGGAGATGAGAGAGAAGTTTTAAAAGGTGGGTTTTGAATATCTAAGCTTTTAATTGCTACTCAGAAAAACTCTGAACCCCTACCATCTCAACTCAATGTAACAAAAACCGAATCAGAGCTGTAATCTATCATCTCTTTCCTATACCTGAGCAGCTGAGTGCCACTAGGCGAAAAATCTCCCAGTCTTATTACTGCTGCCACCATAAAATCATAATTTCAAACTGCAGCTAGATCCTCAGCTTCTTCTACTAATCCCTTGAGCTGTATTTTGCTTCCTCTCCCTCAACTACTATTCCAAATCTGCACAAATCTCATCCAATTCTCCACTCATTTTCAGGCCACTTTCATTGACAAAATAAGGCCATAATACATAATCTCCCTGAATTTGCTAATCTCTCACCTATGAAATAATTTACATACACCATTCACACGTATTCCTTTCCTCTAGTTTTGAAGGGGAAGGGTGACTTTTCCAGTTCCTTAGTGTTATACTCTCTGGGCCCTTGATCTGTTAATTACTCCCCCTCTTCTATCAATCCCCCCCTCCCAAGGGACAGGCATTTTTTTTTTCAAAGATTTTATTTATTTATTTGACATACAGGGATCACAAGTAGGCAGAGAAGTGGGCAGAGAGAGAGAGGTGGAAGCATGCTCCCCGCTGAGCAAAGAGGCCACTGTGGGGCTCGATCATGACCCTGGGATCATGACCTGAGCAGAGGGTTTAACCCCACTGAGCCACCCAGGTGCCGTGGGGCAGGCATCTTTTAACTCAATTACTCTAATAATCACTTGGCTTTTCTAACAACTGTTCTTATTTGTAACAATGCTATATTCTATGACATCTGTGCAAAAATAAGTCTGTATATGGAATTAACTTTCTTAAAATCCTCTAATGGCTCCTTTTCACTATAGGTGAAGTCCAAGTTTGTTAACATAGTATACAAACTCTTCATACTGTTGAACCTCATTTCCAGGCACTGCCATTCTCCCCCTTTATGCTCCAGACAAATAGAACATCAATATCCTGCACCTACCATTCCATTTTTGCTTCAGTGCCCTTGTTTATGTCTGTTTATGACCTTTCCAACTTTCCCACACTATACCACACCACACTGCATGTGCCCTTTCCCTATTTTAATTTCTGCTTATTTTATAGGAGTAATTTAATATATCATTTCAACACAGAATCTCTCCCTTTGTACTGTAATATTCTGTGGTTCTCCCTCAACCATTCTTATCTATTATTTTTGAATTATCTCTGTAAGTTTGGGGCTCCCCAACTCCACCACCACATACAGCCTGTAGGTCCTTAAGTTGTAGAAACTACGTTTTTTCACCTTGATCTACCAATTCTTCTTACCATACTGCAGAATGAAATATTTTTAATCAAAATCCTCATAATAATTAAAAATTTTCTCTGGATGCTTTTGGAGTTCATGGTCCATTGGCAAGTAAATTTTTATTTCTTGGCTTGTTTCTTTGCTTGCTTGTTGTTTTATGGTAGTACTGTGCCACCAGAATGTGTTTATCTCACAATGGTTAAAATACAAATTGTAGACTTCATAATTTCAACATTTTATTCTTACTGTAAGCAAAAGTCTTAATTTGTATTGTGAAATATTTCATATATACTGCACGCAAATGTTCATAAGCAGTTTAGAGAGTGTTAATGGAATTAACCATTAATACCATTTGGGTTAAAGAAATAACGGCAAAAGTCCTGAGTGAGTCCCTGGTAGCAACAAAGTTCACCAGTCTGGGCACTTGGCTTAGCTGTACTGGGGACAAGATCCTTGAGCTACAGCATAAATAATGGCCACAAGGAGTAGGCCACTCTGTTTTCTTTTTTTTCCCCTAAGATTGCTATGTTCCATCTCCAGCTCTGACGAGTAAATCAAATTGAGCATACTTCTATATGATAAAATCAGTGTTCTCAACAAATATAGCAGCATGCAGAGGAAAACAGAAACTTCCCTAACAAAGAGTCAAGACATTTCAACCATAGGTAAGAATCTGAGCTAGGCTCATTAGCATCCTTAGCTATTAAAGAGTAACTGGGACCTGACTAGCCCTTCTACCATTAAAATGAAACTAGAGGGGCACCTGGGTGGCTCAGTTGGTTAAGTGTCTTCCTTCACCTTAGGTCATGATCTCTAGGTCCTGGGATCAAACTGTGAGCAGGAAGTCTGCTTCCCCTTCTTCCTTCGCCTCTCTTGCTCTGCTCATGCTTTTTTTCTCTCTCACTCTACCTCAAATAATAAATAAATAAATAAAATCTTTTTAGAAACACAAAAATTAAATAAAATGAACACTAGAAAACTTGAAAAAATATAAAGAAACAACTGTTTTCATACATTGGACAACAGGCAATGCATAACTGAGAAAAAAGAAAATAAATGAGATGAACGATATGAATTCTTTAGCTTTATGCCTGAAGATAGTTTGGAATATGGTAAGAAGAGAGGTAAGCAAAGCAGAATATGACACTCTCAATAAGTTGAGGTGACAGATAAGAGACTTAAGAGAGGCTCAACACCTGAAATTTGAACTGATGCGAACTGGAAAGAAAAGAGAATAGAGAAAGAACTCCAAAAATCTGCAAGAGTTATTCTTGAGTCTGCTGATGAATACTGAGCTACACGTGCATAGGGTGAAACTCCATAAGACTCATCAAAAATGACTGAGGAGCTATAAACTAAGCAATGTCCATTACTCACACAGTACCAAGAGATACACAAGAATGGGAGATATTTGAGTTCTAATAAGCCATAGTACAGAGCCTTTGTTGAACTCCTTGGACATTCAACAGAAACCCCTATAAAGTTCACATCTTAACAGTAGAGCCAACTAGCACTAGTGTGAAGAATGGTTTTGACCATCCCTGACCAAGTTACAAAAAGAAAATCATGAACACTTCACATTGATCTAAAAGTACCTTAAATGCCTACCAAACTGAATTCAACACTCTTTAAAGACAACAAAACACAGAAACACAGCAACATAAAATTTGCTGTCTAGAACTCAACACAAAATTACAAGACATGTAAAGAAGCAGAAAAATGAGACTCATATCAAGAGAGTTATCAATCAGTAGGAATATACCCAGAAACTGTATAGATAAGGGGTTTTAGCACATACTTTAAATAGCTATTATAAATAAAGTCAAGTGCTTAAAGAAAAAAGATAAATGTAATGACAGAGATGAAAGCATAAAGATTATTATATATAAAATCATTATTATATAACATATATAACAAAAAAAATCACATGGAACTTTTAGCACTGAAAAAGATAATATTTAAAATGAAAAACCTGGTAGATGGGCTTACTGGAGGTTTAAGAGACTGCATAAGTAAAGATCAGAGAACTCAAAGACATAGAACTCATTAGAAACTATACAAACTGATACACAAAAGGAAGAAAAGACTGGAAAAAAATGAAGTTTCAGAGACCCATGGTATGATATTAAATAGTCTGAAACATGTGCAATTGAAATTTTGAGTTGGAGGGAAAGAGGGGAATTTTAATGGCTAAAAACTTTTCCAGATTTAATAGAAACTATAAAATCACAAATCCAAGAACTGAACAAACACAAGCAAGATAAACACACAAAAACCCACATCAAGACACATCAAAAGCAAGTTGCTAAAAATTAATGATAAAGACAAAATCTTAAAAGCAGTCAGAAAATAAAAAGAGTGATTGTGGACTTTTCATTAAAAAAAATTTCAATTCAAAAATACGATGTCATCTTTCAAGCATTGAAAAGAATTGTTAATAAAACTAGAATTCAATATCCAGAGAAAATATATTTCAAAAATTAAGGGGAAAAATTCTTTTTCAGACAAAGCTGAAAAAATTTCTCAGCCAATCTATACAACAAGAAAAATGTTTCTCAGATAAAAAGAAATTACACTAGAGAGAAATTGAGTCTCAATAAAAAGTTTTGGAAAAGGTAAATATGTAGGTATGTTTAAATTTTTCTATTTTTAGAATTTCTTCAAAAGATAATTCACTGCTTAAAGCAGAAATTAATAACAACTTATTGTAAGTTAAAAGAAGATAAAGTCATTAATATTGGATGAAATGTTATATGAAATGATAAAATTTGGTGTTTCACATATTTCATTTCAATATATTTTATTTCTTTCAATAACAAAATCATTTTCCAATATTTTAATAAAAATATCACATGTAGAAGTAAACATATGACAATAATGACATGTGGGATGGAGGGGGAAGAAAGGAAGAATGATGTGAACTTTTTACATTATGCATGAAGTGGTATAATATTTAAAGGGATATTGAGATAAAGATGAATATTGTAAAGCCTACAGCTACTCCTATAAGGATATAACAAAGAATTATTGCTAAACAGTCAGTAGAAAAGATGAAATGGTGTCATAAAAGTACTCAGTCCAAAAGAAGGCAAGGAAACTAAAAGGCAGCCTATGGAAAGGAAGATATTTGCAAGTGATACATCTGAAAAGGTTTAGTATCCAAAATATACAAAGAACATATAAAGCTCAACACCCCAAAAAAGAAAGGATCAATTAAAAAATAGGCGGAAAACATGAATCGACATTTTTCCAAAGAAGACATACAGATGGCCAAAAGATATGAAGAGACAATCAACATCACTCATCATCAGGGAAATGCAAATCAAAACTACAATGAGATATTATTTTATACCTGTCAGAACAGCTAAATTCAATAACACAAGAAACAATAGGTGCTGGCAAGGATGTGGAGGAAAGGAAACCCCCTTGCAGTGTGGTAGGAATGCAAACTGGTGTAGCCACTCTTGAAAATAGTATATAGGTTCTTCAAAAAGTTAAAAATAGAACTACCCTGGGGCACCTGGGGTTAGTTAAACAGCTGCCTTTGGCTCAGGTCCTTATCTCATGGGTCCTGAGATCCAGCTCCCTGATCAGTGGGGAGTTAGCTTCTCCCTCTGCCTGCTTATTCTCTCTCGCTCTCTCTCTCAAATAAATAAATAAGATTAAAAAAAAAAAGAACTCCCTATGATCCAGCAATTACACTACTAGGTATTTACCCAAAGATACAAAAATACTAATTTAAAGGGATACACGCACCCTGATATTTATAGCAGCATTATCTACAATAGCCAAATTATGGAAATAGCCCAAGTGTACACAGACTAATGAATGGATAAAGAAGATGTAGTGTATATATATAATGAAATATTACTCAATGATAAAAAAGAATGAAATCTTGCCATTTACAACTATGTGGATGGAGCTAGAGCATATTATGCCAAGTGAAATAAGTTAGTCATAAAAAGACAAATACCACACAATTTCATTCATATGTGGAATTTAAGCAACAAAATGAATGAACAAAGTTGAAAGAGAGAGAGAGAGAGGCAAACCAAGAAACAGATTCTTAACTATAGAGAACAAACTGATGGTTACAAGAGGGGCGGTGGCGGGGAGATGGGTGAAATAGGTGTGGGGATTAAGGAGTACACTTGTAGTGAGCACTGGGTATTAAATGGAAGTGTCAAATCATTGTACACCTGAAACTAATATTGCACTATACATTAACTAACTGAAATTTAAATAAAAACTTAAAAGAAAGCAAACAAAAACCAAAAAGAAGGCAAAAAAAGAAAAAGGAAATGATGAAGCAGATAGGATAAAGATAAAGATAGGATAAAGAGGAAGGAAAACTAAGGTGGTAGATTTAAATCCAATTTTATCAATACTAACATTAAGTATTAATGGCCTAAATAATTCAATTAAAAGGCAGATATTATCAGTTCTGGATAAATGGCAGAATCAACTATATACTGTCTGCCAAAGATGTAGTTAGGTTGAGAAAGAAAAGAAAAGAAATTAGTTAATAGAGGGGTGCTTGGGTGGCTCAGTTGTTAAGCATCTGCCTTCGGCTCAGGTCATGATCCCAGGGTCTTGGATCAAGTCCCACATTGAGCTCCCCACTCAGCAGGAAGCCTGCTTCTTCCTCTCCCACTCCCTCTGCTTATGTTCCCTCTCTCACTGTCTCTGTCTGTCAAATAAATAAATAAAATCTTAAAAAAAAAGAAATGTTTAAAAAAAAGAAATTAGTTAATATAGATTTAAATGCTACATAAAAATGATACTATTTGATCTTTTTAAGGTCTACTTTATTTTCAAAGTAAAATTGTTTCTAATATTGTAATAAAGAAGTCTAAAACACCGTTATTATTGTCATAGTTAAACTACCTTTCATTTCTCATTCACATAAATGAGAATTTCCCTCCATTATCATAAAATTAAAGCAGTAATAAGTATCTTCTTCACAAGAAACTGTTAATTCTAATTAATGGAAGAGGCAAATTCTACCCTGTGTTTGACTGGCTATTAGAAGACATGGGTCTGGTTTTAGTCTGCAGTATTTTGTAGAGTCTCTTTCCTGATATACTGATCTTTAATTCATTATTGTTTGGTATCTTTTGAAGCACTAGCCAGAAGAAACAATTACTTTTGAAGAATTGACTGAAGCTATGTCATCCATTTCTTTCTTTTTTTTTAAAGATTTTATTTATTCATTTAACAGACAGTTCACAAGTAGGCAGAGAGGAGGCAGGGGGCGGGGGAGGCTCCCTGCCAAGCAGAGAGCCCGACGCGGGGCTCGATCCCAGGACCCTGGGATCATGACCCGAGCCAAAGGCAGAGGCTTAACCCACTGAGCCACCCAGGCGCCCCATTTCTTTCTTTATATACTATAAAATCTATCCCTATAGTATGACAGAACATCCAAAAACATATACACCTGGACACATTACATTAGCCCCATGCTCTGTTGTTATATTAAGGCACATTGTGAATTATATACAGAGTGGCATATAGCCTGGTTTGTTTGGGACAGTTCTGGATTCCAATTCTCCCACTGTAATTGTCATTAGTGTCATTTTCACTCTCAAAAGTGTCTGTATTTGGACAATAAATTATATGCTGATCCAGTTATAGCCAACTTTTATTTTCCTCTTTCCTTTATTGTCAATTTTCTCCAGCATTCATGTACCAATCTTAATGCAGGGAAAAAAGTTATTAATACTATTTTAGAAAAGGAAAAAAATCTTTTATACAATTTGTATATCCTCACAAAATAACAAAATTCCTACAGAATTTTTCATCCTTCTGGCAAAAGTTACTAATTACACGCAATCATAAAACATTAGTTAAGAGTTTGTTTAAAAAACATTTTGTCTGATCACTTCATCAAATAGGTAAAGGAGGACTTAAGACTAGAAAGTTTATATGAGTGACCCATAGTCATTCAGCTAGCCTGGGAATAGGTGAGATTATCAGTCTAGACCTGTGCTAATCATTAGCCATATGTGGCTATTTAAACATAAATTTTAAGAAATTGAATACTATTTGTTGTACAAATTAGCCACATTTCAGTGCTCAATAGCCACATATAACTAGTGGCTAGCATTGGACAGTCCTGATATGATATTTCCTCCACTACAGTAGCCTAAAATAGTGAACTTCTCAAACACCTAATGAAAGTAACTTTGAGGGACATGAATGTATGTGACCCTCACCCTATAGGAGCCCCAAATATGGCTACAATGGGAGGCAATCACTGTATCAGTTAAGACTCCAATAGACATGAGAGATAGGAAACTAGACTTAAATCAACTTGACTAAAAAAAAAAAAATGAGTTTATTTCTTCATATAACTGAGACATCTAAGAATAGAACTCAATTTAGGCCCATGTGTAGATTTCTGTAAAAACTGTCTCCAATTCTTCATGCCTCCTTGTATGCACATTTGTTCCAATGGGAATTCTATCAAGACAGAGTCTATTCCCTCCCATTTTTATCTGGGCTTGCCTTGTGACTTGTTTTGGCCAGTAGCATTTGGCAGAAGTGATGGCTCTTATACAAGAGTAAACAGTCCTTGTACAGTCTGCTCCCTCTTTTGAAACACTGTCATTGCCATGTGAGTGAACATGGACTAGCCTGTCAGACAATGAAGGATCAGTTGTAGTTCTATTTAGCTGCAACCTATAGACAACTCACCACCAGGTATGTAAATGAAGCCATCACAGACCAGTCAGTCCCAGACAACCACAGACATATAAGTAAACCTAGTCAAAATGAACCAGACTGACCAGAACAACATAAGTATTCAGCTGATGCATGGACTCATGAGCAAATACAAATGCTTATTGTTTTAAGCCACTGAGCTTTGCAGTTTTGTTTTGTTGTACATAGTGGCAGATAACTGATACAGAACACGTGAAAACTTTGAGCAGAGGAGCTTGAAATGATTACATTAAGATCTTCTTTTTCTTTAACTCTTAAGCTCTGTTTCTTCTGTGTTGGTCCCATTCTTAGAGAGGACCTTCACTGGGGCACCCGAGTAGCTCAATCCCTTAATCATCTGCCTTCAGCCCCGGTCATTATTCCAGGGTCCCAGGATGGAGCCCAGCCTCAGGCTCCCTGCTTGGCGGGGGAGTCTGCTTCTCCTCTCCTATGCCTCTCCCCCCTCTCATGCATGCTCTCTCTCTCTCTCAAGTAAATCAATAAATCTTTTTAAAAAAGAGAAAGAGAGGACCTTCATCAAGTGTGTGAAGGTGATTCTGGCCTGTATTCTTTCAACTTCATGTCCAGTGGGAAAAAGTAAGCCTCTTTTCCTGTAACTCCTTGAAAGTTTCCTGTAACTCCTTGAGATTCACTCTGGATGGCTTGGGTCATATATCCATCCCTGAACTAATCATTATGGTTATTGTAATTTGATGTGAGATTTAAAAAAGAGGTGCATGCATGTCAAATCCTTAGCATTGCCTGGTATAACTAAAATGATAGCTATTATTAAAAGTAATATTCACCAATTCAATCAATATTTCTTATACTCCTATGTGCCATGATCTTTGGTAGGCACTTTCACATATGTTAATTTTGGCTCCCCAAAAGAGGCATTTTAGCAAAACAAGGCATCTTCCAATGAATTTTCTTATCTTATGACTGGATTGGTGGTTTCATTAAGACAATTTAACAGAATACTTTCAAACGCAAATAGCAGAAAACTAAATTCAGTTGGCTTCAACAATAAATAGAACATACTGGTTCATGAACTAAAAACTCCTGAGGTAGACTAAATTGATTAAAGATTAGACTTTGCTTTTTTCTAATTTTCACAGCTTAGTCTTTCTCTATGTCTTGACTCTTTCCTAGGCTGGTTTTCTTCATGGTGGCAAAATGGCTGCAGCCAATTTAGGTCATAGCTGCACACCACATTCACTCAGAAGGGGGATTTTCTTTCCACAATCATTGAATGAAAATTCTGGTTTTCACTCTGGTTGGATCAACTAAGGCCACATGCCTATACTTAAACTATCACTGTAAGCCAGGAATTTTAAGAGTTTAGATTACCACAGCAGGAGGTTAAGTTTGATTCTACTGAAAAACATGGCTAATTTGTGTGAAGCTGTGGAATATCTTTGGGAGAGGACACCAACAACGTCCTCTCCCAAAACTATATGGTTAACAACAGGCAACTTTGAGAGTTATTTAAAATTAATTCCACAATGAGAAATTTAGCTCATAACTACTATGGGTTTTCAACTGGACCATCGACCTAAAACTGCTATTTCAGGCAAGATCCTTGTTTTCAAGTGACAGAAAATTCAAACACTTAAACAGTGGAATGGAACACGTTGGCTCATGAAACTGAAAAGTACAGAGATAGAAAAGATCAGGCAGTGTTGATTCAGGTACTCAAGGTTTGTCAGGAAGCATCACCTTTCTCTGGGCCAACTCTGCTGTCCTCTATGTTGGCTTTATTCATAGGGAGGCCCCTTGAAGTTTTAGGCTTATAATCTATTAGTTTAGTGACCCAGAGGAAAGAGGGTTTCTTTTTCTCTAGGAGTTCCAAAAAAAATCCAAAGTTGATCATGATTTGGCCACATTTGGGTCACATTCCCATTCCTGAGCTAATCACTTAGGGTGAGGGTCAGGATGACCATTGCCCAGTGCTAGATTGCTTGTATAACTGATTATTGTTTCTAGATGAAAGAAAAGTACATGCAAAGTTGAGGAAAAGCAAAGAAGCTGTTATATTTATCCAGCCAGTTTACTCCTTTATTCACTTAAACCAGAAGTATTTATGGAGAGCCTACAACAGGTCTGGCTAGGTGTGAGGCCCCAGGAACTGGAGAGGGAATAAGAGGGAACACAAAGCAGTCCCCATGTAGTATGTATATAGCCCAGCCCAGAGGAGAGATGTTAAACAATAATTATAAGTATCAAAAGAGGCAAGCACGGGAGCATGGTTGATTCATCTTGCACGGGAACAAAAGGAGACTTTGCAATGTCTCTCTGCATTTTCAAGTGGGGAAAAAAAAAGAGAAAGAAACCACTATTATCTTCCTCTGATCTCTCAAATTTAGCTCTTTGCCCTTTGAAGCACAAACCTGAATTACTTGATATTTACATTGAATAGTTCCTTAGCAACCATCTCTTATATATGGAAAAAATGGTACAAAATTGCTTTAATAGAGCTGAAAATTAAACACATCTCAGCTATATCAAAATATTATTATATAAACACATTTCCAAAGATTTTAAAAAGTTTTACCATGGAGTTAAACGTATAGTCAACCAAACATCATTTCAAATGGCCAACAATGTGTCAATGATTGTAAACTTTTCAAAATAATAAAAAAGAATTCAACTTATGCTAGCAAATATTTACTAAAATTCTTACTGAATGTATTGTAATGAACTATCACCCCATCTACAGAATAGCATTTAGAAAGAAAGTTGTTAGGGATTTATGGTCAGACAACATATCAGGGATTCAGGAAATTCAGCCAAGCTAGAAAACACAGGTGGCTGGTCTGGAAGAATTGGGTGATAAACTACAGAGTCCAGAAAATGAAGATATAATTGTTGAAAGTAGGAACACTCAGGGACAGAAGAAGGGAATGAGTTTGCTGAATGTTTCTGTTACAGGTGGTGTTGACCTCTGACCACACTTTGTACTTCTGGCAGGGAGTGGAAAGCTATTGAGCTATAAATAAGTGATAGGAAGAATCATCACTCTGGCCCTCAAAGTCCTAGAATTGTGGAAAAGCTAGAAAAGCTGTATGAGGATTATAGGATGGTCTTTATGTCAGCATTCTGAGAAGATACTCTAATAAAAACACATATATTCAACCTTACAAAGGAAAGAAATTTCTGATACATGATACAACATAGGTGAACCTTGAAAACATTATGTTAAGTAAGATAAGCCAGATGCAAAAGTGTAAATATTGTATGATTCCACTTATTGGAGAGATCTAGAATAGACAAATTCATAGAAACAGAAAGTAGAATAGTGATTACCAGGGGCTGAGGGAAGGGGTAATGGGCAGTTATTATTTAATGGGTATAGAGGTTTATTGGTCTGAGATGGTGAACAAATCTGGTATGGATTGTGGTGATATTTGTACAACAATGTGAGTGTACTAAGCACCACTGAGTTGTACATTTAAAGTGGTTAAAACAGTACATTTTATGTTATATGTATTTTGTCACAATAAGAAACCCACATATAAGCATTCACTCATTCATTTAACATTAGTGAACACCTGTTAGGGTTGCCATAGATAAGGTAATGGCTTTCAAGGGGTGCCTGGGTGTCTCAGTCAGTCAAGTGTCTGCCTTCTGCTCAGGCCATGATCTCTGGTCCTGGGGTTGAGGCCTGCATCGGGCTCACTGCCCAGCGGGGAGTATGCTTCTCTCTCTCTCTTCCTCTGTCCCTCCCCCCTGCTCATTATCTCTCTCTCTCTCCCCCCCCTCAAATAAATAAAGTCTAAAAAAAATGTGGTGATCTCAAGTGGTTTTTATTTGTTTTGTATTACTGAGACCCACTGTATAAGAAATGTATTTTACATTACAACTGATACAAGCACATATATGTAATACAACACAATTTTCACAAAAGCATATTTCTCCCTTACTTTGAATGGCATAAAACTTCTTTTTTATTGTACTCTATTCTGTTTCCTACCATTCTATTTCATTAAAAGAGAATGCTAGTGTTATCCCATCAGATTGAGTCTTGACCGAATTATGGGTTATACTTTTCTCCAATTGAAAACATTGCTTTAATGCTTATCTGAAATGTTCATTCCTGTATGAAGACTGTTATCCCCTAATCACCAACAGCCTTTCCTTTCCCTAAAGTCTGATAAGGGCTTTTTAGTATTGATGCATTTAGTAACATAAGACCTGAGGTTATAGGTATTTTCGTGCATCTTGTGCTTTCTTGTAAGATTGTAAACTTCTTTAGAGTAATCTTGATGTCTAATTTATTCCATGTCCTCGTTGGCACCTAGGATATGGTAGAGTCTCACTGGAAGTTAGTCAAATGAAGGAAACCTAGTATTGGTCATGATATGTCTCATCTGATCTACCCTAAAAGATTTTCTTGTCTTTTCTTTGGCTGTATCTGATTTAGGGATATTATGGGGAGATTATTCTTCAAAGTGTCCGCTATTACCTATAAACAACTTAAAATGTTCTTGAGTAATTCATCCAGACATCACCCATTCTTATAAAATCTCCTATATGAGGTCATGTTTCCATGTTGTTTCCTTAAATGGGGTAGTAATTTTTATAGTACTTCATCTTCTGATCTAATGCAGGATGAGACTAGGAAGTTCAATTCTAGTTTTATAGCATGTAGGAGGAGCCCTGGTAGAGTAGCATCTTCTATCCCTCTTATTAAACCAAAATAATAAAAGTTATGGTAATAGTGAGCAAAAAATGAAAAGAAGCAAACTACTTGAGTGGAGAGTAACATTTTTTAGAAGAGCAGTGCTTAGTAACAAGAAAACATTCAAAGGGGGAAATCCTTTCAATATTGTTTTTAAAAAAACTTCAAAGAGGATACCCAAGTCATGCAACTGTTTTTTAACATGAAAATCTTCAAAGCATACATTTCCCATGCAATGCTTAAAATTCTCAAAGGGGGCTCCCTCTGGAGTAAAACTCTTTGAAGGTGAAATCTCTTCAATCATATGAGTTTTTTCAAAGAGAAAACCTTTTCCAAATTTTCTTTAAGCCAGGAACATTCTTTAAGGAGGAATTATTTCAGAAATAGAAAAGCTGTCTTTTCAGTGTGTGCATTTTTAGATTCCTCCAAGTGAAATGCTAAAAATAATAAAAAATAAAATACTACCAACAGTATATACAACAGTTAGGTTTAACAAGAGAAAGGAAACTCTGGCTGGCACTGACCGCAGTGTACTTTATTTCAATGTCAGACATGTAAAGGTTTTGACTTAAGGTTGTTAGATAATAGATCTAATTAGAATGGGGAAACAAGAATATTTTTTTCTAGATCTTTCTTTTGGTTCAAAAAGGAAGCAAGAAGAAACTTACTATGTGTGTCTCAACTTAATTTCTAGCTTTTATACTCAATGTAATTTTTGATGAGATCTTTCTCAGTATCTCTTCAACTACCTGTTATAAGACTAATTTTTCAAATCACTATGACCCCTGAAGAGAAAAATTGAAAACACATTGGTTCACATCCATTGTCCCCAAAGCCCAATATTCCAGTCATTGGTACCAGGAGATGTGCTTTTGTGACCTGGCTGTTAAGTCATTTACTTATTAATTCAACAAAAATTTATTACAGTTACTGTGCGTCAAGTACTATACCATGTCACCCCCCCATAACATCAATATAAGTAACTTGATATATGCCCACCAAATAGTCTCTTTCTTATTTCCTCTTTTCTAGCAGCTGCTGAGATCAGTAATTAGAAGGGTCAAAGCAGGAACAGGTGTTTTCACCCAACCATTTAATTTAGGCCTTGACCTCCACTCCAGACTAGGCTTCCAGCCTACCTTCATATATCCAGAATATGTATTAAATTGTCTTGGTACACAAAAAAGCTATCTACCAGGATTTCTAGGCTTAGCAAAACCAGAAACTGGCATCAGTTTTGACACATGTTGCAAATTATGCAAAATGCCCACATTGCTTTGTAAAATAGCAATATCATTTGGAATAATAAAAATAAAAACTCAAAAAATGGGGTGCTTGGGTGGCTCAGTTGGTTAAGCATCGGACTCTTGGTTTTGGCTCAGATCATGATCTTAGGTTCCTGAGACTGAACCCCAAGTCAGGCTACACGCTCTGCCCAGAGTCTGCTTGTCTCTTTCCCTCTGTCCCCCTGCTCTCTCTCTCTCTCATAAATAC
This sequence comes from Mustela nigripes, assembly GCF_022355385.1. Lineage (NCBI taxonomy): Eukaryota > Metazoa > Chordata > Mammalia > Carnivora > Mustelidae > Mustela > Mustela nigripes. Next base: position 82,187,484 of record NC_081570.1, on the reverse strand, counting down.
ATAACATCTTTAAAAAACAACTTAAACAAAACTAATGGGCAAATACACTTCACCTTTGTGCTGATCTTTCTCCAAATCTATAGTATTAGGTCTAATCATGACATAATAGATATACCCAAATTCAGGGACATTCTGTAGAATACCTGACCACGAATCTTCAAAAGTGTCTGTCAGTCAAGATTATGAAAAAATGATGAAAGGCTAAGAAATTGTCCTAGGTTAGAAGGGACTAAGAAGACATTATGATTAAATGCAGCATGATATTCTAGATTGGTTCATAGAATAAAAAAAGGACATTAGTGGAAAAAGTGGTGAAATGCAAATACAGTTTGTAACTTAGTTAGTAGTGTACCAATGTTAATTTTGTAGTGTTGGCCATAGTACCATTGTTATGTAAGATGTCACCACTGGGGGACCTGGGTAAAGGGTGCATGGGAACTATCTATACTAGCTTTACAACTCTTTTGTAATAAATCGAAAAATTATTTCATAGTAAATAATTTAAAAATATATTAGTGCAGCAGAGGTGCAGGGGAAGCAGCAACTCTAGAAGTGATATTTAAATGCTTGAGTTCTGGGAAATGCCACCCTTGGTCATGCCTGTCTGGAGAATTGCATTGGCTTCTGTGTGGATACCATAGAAAAATTAATTACCTTCTCATTCTTGTCCTTGAAACTCACCACTGGGGCGCCCGAGTGACTCAATTGGTTAAGCGACTGCCTTTGGCTCAGGTCATAATCCTGGAGTCCCAGCATCAAGTCCCGCATCGGGCTCCCTCGCTCAGCAGGGAGTCTGCTTCTCCCTCAGACCCTCCACCCTCGCATGCTCTCTCTCTTTCATTCTCTCTCAAATAAATAAATGAAATCTTTAAAAAAAAAAAAAAGAAAGAAAGAAAGAAAGAAAGAAAGAAAAAGAAGCTCACAACTGATTAGAAGAGTTTGCAGGACTCCAGATAATCAAAAGCCATATACATGTGACTCAAAGGCAGCTTCCAATGTGCTATCTCTGAATTAGGAAGAAAAGTGGTTTTTTTTCCTATTAATTCTACTTCTAAGTAATCAATCAGTTAATTCAACATGTATTCATTGATGCTGAAAAAGTCTCAGTCAGTGAACTGGATGCTGGATTTATAAAGCCTGGTTAAACACGATTTTTACTCCCAAGGGTCTGACAGTATCCTGAGGGAGAAGACCTACTCATTCAATATAGTTATTTTTTGATGCCTACTCTGTACTTGTCAGTATTCTTGGTGCTTGGGTGTATAAGTAAACAAAATCTGCAAAGACTCCTGCCCCTGAGGGGTTTATATTCTCTCAGGAGTGGTTTTGGGGAAAGAGCCAATTTACAGGGAGGGAAATATATTAATATATGATGGATCTTCTGATTAAGACCCAGGGTTTGTCTCAGCCAGCAGTCTTTGGCGGGGGATGTGGCTAACCTGTGTCCTAACTCTCCCTCACCTACTGGGGTTCCATTATGTCATTTCTACTCATACATGGCCAAGAAGAGGTATTAAGTGGGTACATTTATGATATAGGCATGATTGTATATCCTCCAAAGGACTTTCCTGTTGGGACAAGGAAACCCAGCCTTGCACTTGAGAAATAGAAACTGATGTGGCTGGGACCTAGATATTTGTTGCTTGGTGGGTCTTTGTACTGGCTTTTTCTCCAGGCCAGCAAAACCCCATACTCATTCTAAGCAACACTAGCTGGCCTTTTATTTATTCACATCTTTAAGAATTCTCAGCACCATTTATTTTATTCTTTTCTTAGATGTCTTATGGAGGATGTCACAGTAGTGTCCCATGATAGTTCATACTAAAAGAATTTTTCTTTGATAGCCTTGCTTTTTTGTAGGTATGCTATTATAATGACTTCAAATAGTGGGGTTTTTTTCTGTTTTGTTAAGCAATTCAGGTGTTTATATATTGTAGTTTTTATGTTATGTTCTAATGTTTTTATAGGTTATGTAACTTATTGCTCTCCTCTTCCAGGTATTCTTTCAAAATTATCTTCATGTTTATAATAAAAACAACAATATAGCAATTCAATGAAACATGTTTGATATAAAATTATAAAAAAAAAAAGAACTGTCACATTGGACAGACAAAGTGCATCTGAAACATTGCTGCCATCCTAGTGAAAATTAAATTGGAGTAAACTACAGCTTTTTAAAATCTTGTTTTATTTAAATTCTATTAATTAACATATAGTGTATCAGTTTCAGATAAAGAGTTCAGTTATTCATCAGTTGCATATAACACCCAGTGTTTATTACATTACGTGCCCTCCTTAATGCCCATCACCCAGTTACCCTATCCCCATACCCCCTTCCCCTCCAGCAATCCTCAGCTTGTTTCCTATAGTTAATAATCTCTTAGGGTTTGTCTCCCTCTCTGATTTTGTCTTATTTCATTTTTCCCTCCATTTCCTTAAGATTATCTGTTTTGTTTGTTAAATTACACATATGAGTGAAACCATATGATAATTTCTCTGACTGACTTATTTCACTTAGCATAATACCCTCTAGTTCCATCTACATCATTGAAAATGGCAAGATTTCATCCCTTCTAATGGCTGAGTAATATTCCATTATATATATATAGATATATATCTATATATATATCACATCTTCTTTATCCATTCATCTGTCAAAGGACATCTGACTCTTTCCATAATTGGGCTACTGGAGATTGCTGCTATACACACTGGGGTGCATGTGCCCCTTCAGATTACATTTGTATCCTTTGGGTAAATACCTGGTGGTGCAATTGCTGAATTGTAGAGTAGCTCTATTTTTTTTTAATTTTTTATTTTTTTGTTAACATATAATGTATTATTAGCCCCAGGGGTACAGGTATGTGAATCGACAGGTTTACACACTTCACAGCACTCACCATAGCACATACCTTCCCCAATGTCCATCATCCCACCACCCTCTCCCTACCCCCCTCCCCCCGGCAACCCTCAGTTTGTACTGAGAGATTAAGAGTCTTTTATGGTTTGTCTCCCTCCTGACACCGTCTTGTTTTTTTTATTTTTTTCTATATCCCAACCCCCCCATATTGCCTCTCAATTTCCTCATATCAAGGAGATCATGTGATAATTGTCTTTGTCTGATTGACTTATTTTGTTAAGCATAATACCCTCTAGTTCCATCCACATCATCACAAATAGCAAGATTTCAATTCTTTTGATGGCTCCATAGTATTCCATTGTATATATATATACCACATCTTCTTTATCCATTCATCTGTTGATGGACATCTAGGTTCTTTCCATAGTTTGGCTATTGTGGACATTGCTGCTATAAACATTTGGGTGCACATGCCCCTTTGGATCACTACATTTGTATCTTTAGGGTAAATACCCAGTACTGTGATTGCTGGGTTGTAGGGTAGCTCTATTTTCAACTTTTTGAGGAACCTCCATGCTGTCTTCCAGGGTGCCTGCACCAGATTGTTTTCCCACCTTGTATGAGGGTTCCCCTTCCTCTGCATCCTCGCCAGCATCTGTCATTTCCTGACTTGCTAATTGTAGCCATTCTGACTGGTGTGAGATGGTATCTCATCGTGGTTTGGAATTGTATACCTTGATGCCGGGTGATGTGGAGCACTTTTTCATGTGTCTGTTGTCCATCTGGATGTCTTCTTTGCAGAAATGTCGGTTCATGTCCTCTGCCCATTTCTTGATTGGATTATTTGTTCTTTGGGTGTTGAGTTTGCTAAACTCTTTACAGATTTTGGATACTAGCCCTTTATCTGATATGTCATTTGAAAATATCTTCTCCCATTCTATCAGTTGTCTTTTGGTTTTGTGGACTGTTTCCTTTGCTGTGCAAAAGTTTTTGATCTTGATGAGTCCCAATAGTTAATTTTTGCCTTGCTTCCCTTGCCTTTGGCAATGCTCCTAGGAAGAAGTTGCTGAGGCTGAGGTCGAAGAAGTTGCTGCCTGTGTTCTCCTCAAGGATTTTTATGGATTCCTTTCTCACATTGAGGTCCTTCATCCATTTTGAGTCTATTGTTATGTGCGGTGTAAGGAAATGGTCCATTTTCATTCTTGGTGGCTGTCCAATTTTCCCAACACCATTTGTTGAAAAGATTGTCTTTTTTCCTTTGGACATTCTTTCCTGCTTTGTCGAAGATTAGTTGACCATAACATTGAGGGGCTATTTCTGGGCTCTCTATTCTATTCCATTGATCTATGTGTCTGTTTTTGTGCCAGTACCATACTGTCTTCATGATGACAGCTTTGTAATAGAGCTTGAAGTCCGGAATTGTGATGCCACCAACTTTGGCTTTCTTTTTCAATATTCCTTTGGCTATTCGAGGTCTTTTCTGGTTCCATATAAATTTTAGGATTCCTTGTTCCATTTCTTTGAAAAAAAATGGATGGAATTTTGATAGGGATTTCATTAAATGTATAAATTGCTTTAGGTAGCATAGACATTTTCACAATATTTATTCTTTCAACCCATGAGCATGGAACATTTTTCCATTTCTTTCTGTCTTCCTCACTTACTTTCATGAGTACTTTATAGTTTTCTGAGTACAGATTCTTTGCCTCTTTGGTTAGGTTTATTCCTAGGTATCTTATGGTTTGGGATGCAATTATAAATGGGATTGACTCCTTAATTTCTTTCTTCTGTTTTATTGTTGGTGTAAAGAAATGCAACTAATTTCTGTGCATTGATTTTATATCCTGATACTTTATTGAATTCCTGTACAAGTTCTAGCAGATTTGGAGTGGAGTCTTTTGGGATTCCCACGTATAGTATCATATCATTTGCAAAGAGTGATAGTTTGACTTCTTCTTTGCCGATTTGGATGTCTTTAATTTCTTTTTGTTTGATTGCTGAGGCTAGGACTTCTAGTACTATGTTGAATAGCAGTGGTGATAATGGACATCCCTGCCATGTTCCTGACCCTAGCAGAAAAGCTCTCAGTTTTTCCCCTTTGAGAATGATATTCACTGTGGGTTTTTCATAGATTGCTTTGGTAATATTGAGGTATATACCCTTTATCACTACACTTTGAAGAGTTTTGATCAGGAAAGGGTGCTGTACCTTGTCAAATGCTTTTTCATCATCTATTGAGAGTATCATATGGTTCTTGTTCCTTCTTTTATTAATGTATTGTATCACATTGATTGATTTCAGGATGTTGAACCAAACTTGCAGCCCCGGAATAAATCCCACTTGGTAGTGGTGAATAATCCTTTTAATGTACTGTTGGATCCTATTGGCTAGTATTTTGGTGAGAATTTTTGCATCTGTGTTCATCAAGAATATTGGTTTGTAATTCTCTTTTTTGAAGGGATCCTTGTCTGGTTTTGGATCAAAGTGATGCTGGCCTCATAAAAGGAGTTTGGAAGTTTTCCTTCCATTTCTATTTTTTGGAACAATTTCAGGAGAATAGGAATTAATTCTTCTTTAAATGTTTGGTAGAATTCCCTGGGAAGCCATCTGGTTCTGGGCTCTTGTTTGTTTGCAGATTTTTGATGACAGCTTCAATCTCCTTACTGGCTATGGGTCTGTTCAAGTTTTCTATTTCTTCCTGGTTCAGTTGTGGTAGTCTATATGTCTCTAGGAATGCATCCATCTCTTCCAGATTGTCAAATTTGCTGGCATATAGTTGCTCATAATATGTTCTTATAATTGTTTTTATTTCTTTGGTGTTGGTTGTAATCTCTCCTCTTTCATTCATGATTTTATTTATTTTGGTCCTTTCTCTTTTCTTTTTGATAAGTCTGGCCAGGGGCTTATTAATCTTATTAATTCTTTCAAAGAATCAGCTCCTAGTTCTGTTGATTTGTTCTATTGATTTTTTGGTTTCTATTTCATTGATTTCTGCTCTGATCTTTATGATTTCTCTTCTGCTGGGTTTAGGCTTTCTTTGTTGTTCTTTCTCTAACTCCTTTAGGTGTAGGGTTAGGTTGTGTATTTGAGACGTTTCCTGTTTCTTGAGAGAAGCTTGTATTGCTATATATTTTCCTCTCAGGACTGCCTTTGCTATGTCCCACAGATTTTGAACTGTTGTGTTTTCATTATCACTTGTTTCCAAGAATTTTTTCAATTCTTCTTTAATTTCCTGGTTGACCCATTCATTTTTTAGAAGAATGCTCTTTAGTCTCCATGTATTTGGGTTCTATCCAAATTTCCTCTTGTGATTAAGTTCTAGCTTCAGAGTACTGTGGTCTGAAAATATGCAGGGAATGATCCCAATCTTTTAATATCGGTTGAAACCTGATTTGTGCCCTAAGATGTGATCTATTCTGGAGAATGCTCCATGTGTACTTGAGAAGAATATGTATTCTGTGCTTTAGGATGGAATGATCTGAATATATCTGTGATGTCCATCTGGCCCAGTGTATCATTTTAAGGCCTTTATTTCCTTTTTGATCTTTTGCTTGGATGAGCTGTCTATTTCAGTGAGGGGAGTGTTAAAGTCCCCTACTATTATTGTATTATTGTCAATGTTTCTTTGATTTTGTTATTAATTGGTTTATATAGTTGGCTGCTCCTATGTTAGGGGCATAGATATTTAAAATTGTTAGATCTTCTTGTTGGATAGACCCTTTGAGTATGATATAGTGTCTTTCCTCATTTCTTATTATAGTCTTTGGTTTAAAATCTAATTGATCTGAGAAAAGGATTGCCACCCCAGCTTTCTTTTGATGTCCATTAGCATGGTAAATTGTTTTCCACCCTCTCACTTTAAATCTGGAGGTGTCTTTGGGTCTAAAATGAGTTTCTTATAGGCAACATATTGATGTGTTTTGGTTTTTTTATCCATTCTGATACCCTGTGTCTTTTCACTGGGGCATTTAGCCCATTTACATTCAGGGTAACTACTTAGAGATATGAATTTAGTGCCATTGTATTGCCTGTAAGGTGACTATTACTGTATATTGTCTCTCTTCCTATCTGGTCTACTACTTTTAGGCTCTCTCTTTGCTTAGAGGACCCCTTTCAATATTTCCTGTAGAGCTGGTTTGGTGTCTACAAATTCTCTTAGTTTATCTTTGTCCTGGAAGCTTTTTATCTCTCCTTCTATTTTCAATGAGAGCCTAGCTGGATTTAGTATTCTTGGCTGCACGTTTTTTTCATTTAGTGCTCTGAATATATCATGCCAATTCTTTCTGGCCTGCCAGGTGGATAAGTCTGCTGCCAATCTAATATTTTTACCATTGTATGTTACGGACTTCTTGTCCAGGGATGCTCTCAGGATTTTCTCTTTGTCACTAAGACTTGTAAATTTTACTATTAGATGATGGGGTGTGGACCTATTCTCATTGATTTTGAGGGGGGTTCTCTGTGTCTTCTGGATTTTGGTGCTTGTTCCCTTTGCCATATTAGGGAAATTCTCTACAATAATTCTCTCCAGTATACCTTCTGCTCCCCTCCCTCTTTCTTCTTCTTCTGGAATCCCAACTATTCTAATGTTATTTCTTATTATGGTAGCATTTATCTCTCAAATTCTCAAATTCTTTCTTCATGGTCCAGTAGTTGTTTGTCTCTCTTTTGCTCAGCTTCTTTATTCTCTGTCATTTTGTCTTCTATATCACTAATTCTCTCTTCTGCCTCATTTATCCTAGCAGTAAGAGCCCCCACTTTTTATTGCACCTCATTAATAGCTTTTTAAATTTCAACTTGGTTAGATTTTAGTTCTTTTATTTCTCTAGAAGGGGCTTTTATTTCTCCAGACTAAATTTCTCTAATATCTTCCATGCCTTTTTCAAGCCCAGCTACCACCTTGAGAATCGTCATTCTGAACTCTAGATCTGACATATTACCAATGTCCATATTGATTAGGTCCCTAGCCTTCAGTACTGCCTCTTGTTCTTTTTTTTTTTTTTTGTGGTGAGCTTTTCTGTCTTGTCATTTTATTTAGATAAGAATATATGAAGGAGCGAATATGATACTAGACAGTGGCAAAGACCCCAGGAAAATGTGCTTTAACCAAATCAGAAGAGACCCCAAAACATGGGAGGGGGGGGAGAAAGAGGGTAAAAAGAAATTCAGAAAGTAAAAAAAGAAAGAAAGAAAGAAAAATATATAAAAAAGAAAATTATTTATATTAGCCTGGTGAATAGAACAGTCACCCACTTAATTTTGGGAGTATTTTGGTCTCTTAGAAGAAAGTACCTCCCAAAATTTAAAAGAATGAAATATATATATATGTGTATGTGTGTGTGTATACATACATATACAAAATATGGGTAAATACGATGAAGGGATGGAATATGATTATAAAGATGAAAAAATTTCTTTTTAAGATTTTATTTATTTATTTCATAGAGAGAGAGATCACAAGTAGGCAGAACAGCAAGCAGAGAGAGAGGGAAGCCAACTATCCACTGAGCAGAGAGCCCACTGTGGGGCTTGAACTCAGGGCCCTGAGATCATGACCTGTGCAGAAGGCAGAGGCTTAACACACTGAGTCACCCAGGCACCGCAAGATGAAAATTTTTTTAAAAAAAATTTCTAAAAAAGGAGTTGTTAAGTTGGTTGGGAAAATAAAGAAAAAGAAAGTGGAGAGAATTTGCTCAGGCTGGAGACTAGAACTAAGCCCTGTGCTAGATTTAGGGTATATTTCGATATATTAGAAGAAGTTGTATCCCAAATTTTTTTAGAAGAAAAAACCCTATGTGTATACAAAAAATAAAGTTAGATACAATGAAGGATAAAATATGACTATAATAATGAAGGTTCAAAAAAGATTTTTTTTATGAAAGGTATTTTTAAGATAAACTAGTTTAAAAAATGTTAAAAGAGGAAAGAGTAAAAGTTAGAAAAATTTTAGTATAAGAAAAAAAAAATCAATTCAACTTTGCAAGACTAAAGAATCATGAGCAGAAAGCCATGAATTCCATGCTTTGCTTTCTCCTCCTCTGGAATTCCACTGTTCTCCTTGGTAAGTGAACTTGGTCTTGGCTGGATTTCTTGCTGATCTTCTGGGGAAGGGGCCTGTTGTAGTGATTCTCAAGTGTCTTTGCCTCAGGTGGAATTGCACAACCCTTACCAGGAGCCAGGCTAAGTAATCTGCTTGGGTTCACTTTTGGGAGCTTTTGTTCCTTGAACGCTTTCTGTAGAGTTCTGGATAATGGAAATGAAAATGGCAGCCTCCCAATCTCTGGCCCAGAGGAACTGCAAATTCCGGGCTCTACTCCTCAGTGCGCCCTTGGAGAAAAGCACTCAATCACTCCCATCTCCCTGGCCTCAGGCCGCATTCCAAGCTCACCCAGCCTGTGACCAAGCATCTCTGTCTCTGGCACATAGCCCCCGCCTGGAGTCTCTAAACCCAGCAGATCCCTGCGCTCTTCCAGAGTGGTCTTCCCGGATCTTGTGGCGTTCGTGCTCACAGAGCAGTGGTCTGACTGTACCACAGATCACAGTTTAAGGTAACTCCGAGTTGAGAGTTCACTTCTTGGTTCCGTCTTTGTAGCCGGCTTTCCCACTCTAATACCTGCGAGCTCTGCAACACTGACCAACAACATCCCTGACCTTTCTGTGGTCCCGTGGGACCTGAGACCATGTTGTCCCCCACATGGGCTTCACCCCAGCTTAGCCTCTGGAACAATGTCCCTCAGTGGAGCAGACTTTTAAAAGTTCTGATTTTGTGCTCCGTTGTTCCAACGCTTGCTGGGCATGACCCCTCCCCCCGTGGTCTATCTTCCCGTTGCTTTGGATTCACTTCTCTGCAGGTCCTACTTTTCAGAAAATGGTTGATTTTCTATTTCTAGAATTGATGCTCTTCTTCTCTTTAATCTCCTGTTGGATTTGTAGGTGTTCAGAATAGTTTGATAAACTATCTAGCTGATCTCCTGCTACCTGATGTCATCTCAGCCTGCTACTTTTCCACCATCTTGACTCCTCCCTCCCAGTAGCTCTATTTTTAACTTTTTGAGGAATCTCCATACTTAAACTGCAGTTTTTAAAATTAATTAACATAAGCATATATTTGAGAGCTCCTTAGGCATAAGAAATACTACTTTTTTAAGAAAAAAAGTCATATCTTGACTAGTTTAATTTTTTGTGACTCCTACTCAAATAGGGTCATTTTATAAGGTCTTTTAAGATAAACTTTGCTTTGAATTCCACAAATGAAAAATGGCTAATCATTAAATTTTTTTAAACTATACTTAAACTCTCTTAATAAAATAACTTTTCTTGACTTCAGAGACATAATGCAATATCTCCTGGATGTGGTTGTGTTAAAAAACCATTGTGTTCAACAACTTGAACTCACTTTGTAAGTATTTTGATTGAATTAGCAAGAGAAGGTCTAAGCTGGGACGACAGTGGCTGAAGAAGCAGACCATATTTCTCTATTTCATCTCCTTTCTTCATATTCAAACTAGGCACCTAACATACATATGCAAACTTAGTTATATGCCTATTTTGGGTTTGCCTTATGCTCTTCCCTTGGTAAATAAAAGCTCCAAAATCTTGAATCCTATACATATTTTAATGGTTAATACTAATATATTATCTGTATGGGATAGAGTAAGAGTTCTATAAAGTCTGTATGATCTTCAACCCTAAAGAGGATATTAAAGAGAAGAAAATCAATAAAATTTCAACTAAATTGAATTATTCAGCTCTGTTAGAATGGTCTGAGAAACAAGTGATATGGTAGGATTGGAAGTCCAAGGCATGTACTGGGGGAAAACTATAAAAGGGACAGAAAACTATAAAAGGGACTATAAAGGGGACAGAGACAGACAAAGTGGGAGGAGCATTCAAACTGCCTTGAAAGTTTGACAGCTATGATAGAGAGAGGAGGAAGGAAGGAAGAATCAGCAGGCAGAGTCTCAGACCAAAGTTCAATTCTAAGAAAGTTGTGTTCAGACTAATAGAAAGTCCTTGAGTCAAAGCCACTCATTAAAGTCGTGCCTAGTCTTGCAAGACTGAGCTTATCCCCTTCACTATGTTCAACCTTTGTCTAGGAAGCATGGCCATGGTGTGACTGGCCCAGGGATGGGGTAGATCTAGATGAGCAGCTGAGGCGTTCAGTGAATTTTGCTCTTCACAGCAAGAGACCCAAGGAGCACATTTTCATGACCACATCAGTAAAACCCCTTCATAGAATATTTAAGAAATAAATGAATTCATTTACATATTCATAAATGCATAAAAAATACTATTTTATGATTTTCTCATATAAACATTTCTCACTAACCTATTTTATTTTTTATTTTATTTTGTCTTTCATCAAACCTACTTTAAATGTACTCCTGACTTGTACTTTAATGATAAATCAATAATTTAAAGCAGTGGTGCTGGTGGGGAAAGAAAAGATTGTTGAAGAAATAATCCAGGACAAATTCATCTTATAAATCAGTATTTAAAACTTTTAAGCATTCATGCAAGGGAATTAAATACAGATACCCACTTTCTCCTTCATTCAGTGACAGTTCCAATGTTTTTGAGTTGAAATTTTGTGAAATAAAGAAAAATGAGACAAATTTGTTTTTCAGTTCCTGGTTTTATACAATTCATTCATTGAATCATTCAACAAAGACTTAGTGCGTGCCTACTAAGTGCTATTGTTTGCTAAGCATTTCACTTTCCTTATTTGTGTACCAGGAATTTTTTTTTTCAAAGATTTTATTTATTAATCACACACACACACACACACACACACACACACATACATAGAGGGAGAGAAGGAGAGAGGCAGAGGCAGAGAGAGAAGCAGGCTCCCTATGGAGCAGGGAGCCTGATGTAGGATTTGATCCCAGGACTCTGCAATCATGACCTGAGCCAAAGGCAGGCACTAAATCGACTGAGCCACCCAGGCACCCTGTGTACCAGAAATTATGACCAATTTGGTTTGGTTGTGGAAGACATGGGCCAATCTGAATTAATCAAGTGTTTAAATTATTTACTTATTTAAAAGGTTGCAATTATAGGAATGAGAGATTTGATTGGTAGAGACCTAAAAGACCATTGAAGACAAAAATTTGACTCAAAAACTGAAACACTGCTTAGTAAAAGAGAAAGTAAATGTCTTCATTTAATTCCTTCCTCAAAAAAATTAAATAAAAATTTATAATTTTTGGATATATTCCTTGGACAATCTTTTTTGCCCCACAGGTACTGCTGTCCTATGTTATTGATTTATTATTAAAATATAACTTAGGAATACATTTTTTAGAGATTTTATTTATTTATTTGAGAGAGAAAGGGTGAAAGAGAGAGAACAAGAGGAGGGCCAGAGAGAGAAACAGGCTCCCTCAATGTGGGACTCAATCCCAGGACCCTGAGATTATGACCTAAACTGAAGACAGATGCTTAACTGACTGATCCACCCAGGCATCCCAGTCAGGGATGCATTTAAGGTAGGTTTAGTGAAATGTTTTCATGCAGGAACATCATGAAAATAGTGAGCTGCATCTACATATGTTTATAAGGATAAATATCTACTAAATATATATAAGTGTATATATATTATACATATGTAAAATATGTATGTATGTATGTGTACATATGTATCTCTATCTCTATACCTATGTATCTATCCCCCTATCTCTTATCTATCATCTCTCTCTCTATCTATCAACTAGCAGTCACCTATCTCCCCATCTATACATCTATCTATATGTATTTGCAGCAAAGGACTTTGCTGAATTGTTCAATCCAGGAGAAATTTTATTGATTTTATTTCCCTTACTAGGTTTTCTAGAGTTTGAGGATTATGCAAGCCTTTGTAGGTCTCATTCTTTCCATTGCAGATAAATTAATCATTTAAATATTTGTAGGTCTTAACAATTTGGAATACTAGGGGAGTTGGGAGGTCCAGGAAAGCATGCCAAGACCACAAGAACTATTCTGCAATGTTTGCATGAGGACTTAACTTTATTTCCTGGGCTGAAAATGGAGAAAGAAGGTGAAAAAGAGAAACAAAGAAACATCAAGAGAAAAATGGCCCACTTCTTAGTTAGCTTCTTGTTTCTGCTTGGAGTTTTACCAGCTGATTCATTTAAAATGTTTTTGAAATGAATTTAGATTTTTTTTTTAAAGATTTTATTTATTTATTTGACAGAGAGAAATCACAAGTACACTGAGAGGCAGGCAGAGAGAGAGAGAAGGAAGCAGGCTCCCTGCTGAGCAGAGAGCCCGATGCGGGACTCGATCCCAGGACCCTGAGATCATGACCTGAGCCGAAGGCAGCGGCTTAACCCACTGAGCCACCCAGGCACCCTGAATTTAGATTTTTGAACATGCTGGCCAATCAACAAAATCCATATGTCTCTAAGCCAAAATTAATGTTCTTTTTAGCATTATCTAAATAATAAAAAGAAATCTTAATGGTTATCCATGCTTCATTTTTGAAATTCAAATCAATGTTTATCTTAAAAGACTATAATATTTCTCCTTTTAGATCATAGAGAAGATAAGTCCCTATATAATATTTTTTTTCTTAGTGGTCAAAAGTAATGTTTCTGTGTTTAAAGAATTTTTGAATATATACTAAGAAATTCATATGAGAACTGCTGTTACTTTTAGTCAACCTTCACCAGACTATGTTGTGTCCAATGTGCTAATTTGTTTTTAATATTCCAAGTGATAGTGCTATTCAACAGAACAAAGTGAGCATTTCCTATCAAATGCTATACAAAAAAATGCTATACATATTCTATTCACACAAAAGATGAATGTTATGTTTCTAGAATTACTATAGTGTATACATAAATGTGTATGCTGAGACAATGAACAAATGATACTTTCCCTTTTTGAGAATAATTTACCACGCAATTCGCTTTCATGTCTGCTTATAGTGAGATGATAAATAATGGCTTGGTTATGTATTACTCTATTAACATAGTTTTTATTGGCAGCTTGACAAAGCTTTTATTGGCATTTTTATACTTGAGAAACACATATAGGTAAAGTCTGGTTGGAATAATAATTTCCTAAAATATATTTCTGAATGAAAGCAGTAGTGCTCAATAGAAACAAACTCATCTATGTGTATGTGGTAGCTTAGATTATTGTTCAGCAAATATGAGAAATATATTTTCCGCCCCATTGATGTTGAGATTGGGCATGTGATATGCTTTGCCTAGTGGTATGAAAGGTAGAAGTGAATGTATAAATTTTGAACCTCGGCCTTAAGAGGCAACATGAGTTTTCATGCATCCCTGTAGAAACTTCCAACTTTTATTATGAGAAAAGCATTCTTCAGAAAATACTGCCCTGATCAGCCTGAGTTCCTGAACTATGGAGCTCAGTCTTTGCTGCAGAACTAAAAGCTAAAGAAATTGTCCTAGCTGAACTGCAGTCCCATAAGCAAAGTAATGTTAATAATAACAAAAGTTTATTGTTGAATATCACTGAGATAGTTTGGTTAGTTTTTATTCAGCAAAAACTAATGTGTTTGTTTAAATATGTTTTACATTTTATTTATTCATCATTGTTTATCTTAAATTCCTTGCCCTTTAGTTGAACTAAGAAATGATTATAATTCACATTAAAGATTAATTTACACATTTCATATATGTCATTCTTTAAAGAATATATACTTTTAATGCTTTATCATTTTTCAGCCAGATGACATAAAGACTAATTCACTTCTCTGGGCAATATTTTAACCAATGTATTATTTCATAATTTTCATATGGCTAATTAATTCTGATAAAAATTGGTTCTTCTGAAGGTTACCATTATATCTCTGGGTAATATGTATGTGCCTGTGCTTGTTGACTTAGACAATATTGGCTGAATCAGTGTTGCAAGTAGAAAGTGATGGCAGTTACACTGTCTTCTGATTTCCCCTCTTCCTTCCTCTACCTCTCTGTTTCTGAGTTTAATTACTCAAGTGGCTATTGTAATAATATTAAATATCTAAAGTTCCATATCTTAACACATCAACTTTAGGCAGAACCTATTGAGTTCTCTTTATAATATGAGAAGTTAGTTTTTTTACGTGTTTCTCTACCTCTTGTCATGCCATCTTCCAATTTCTGTCATTTTTGTCATTTCTTTCACATGCTAACTTAAATAATTCTATAACATAATCCAAGCTTTTGTGATCTTTGACAATAGTTGATCTAAAAATAAGAAACAGTATTTATAATAATTATAAAACATCATTCACTGATATCCAAATTGTGTGGTTTAGCTGTAAAGAAGAAAATTTAATCATAAGTGATTAAAACTGCACTGTTCAACATTGAATGTTTTTAGATTAAGACAAATGGTATTTTTCTTACAGAACATAAACTACTAAAAATCATGCCACGTTTTAAAATTCTCATTTTAGAACCACAGCTTTCTTGTACAGCTATTTGTGTTTCCCCAAGTTTCTAACTGCCTTTCCTTTTCCTTACTATCAGAAGAAATTCACATTTTCAGTCACATTTTTGTGAAAGAAACCCACTATCTTTTTGAGGTAATATCTTCACAGAGCCCTCTTGACTTCTGTTTTAATTTGGACCAGTAGTTTCTAGTCTTACTACATAGATGACATTTATAATTTTCCTACTTTTACATTCTGTATTAATTCCATAGCTCCTCAAAGCACATTTATAACTCTTTATGATATATAGATAGATAGATAGATAGATAGATATAGGTATAGATTGTGAGGTAACGTTTTTGAGTTCTTGTGTGTGTCCAGTCCTTGGTTAGATTTAGAATTCTAGTTTCTAGGGGCGCCTGGGTGGATCAGTTGGTTAAGCATCTGCCTTCAGCTCATGTCATGATCCTAGTGTCCTAGGATCCAGCCCAACATCAGGCTCTCTACTCAGTAAGGAGCCTGCCTCTCCCTCTGCCTACCTCTCTCTTTGCCTGCCACTCCCCCTGCTTGTTTTTTCTCTCTCTCTGTCAAATAAATAAAATCTTAAAAAAAAAAGAATTTTAGTTTCTAATTTTAGACTTTGTCAAGAACTCCTCTATTGTTCTCTAATATCTAAAGTTTCTGAACTGATGCAATTCAGAAAAATATAATGAACACCACAGAAGAACAACTAATGATATAGAAGATAAAGTAAAGAAATTTCAAGAAACATAATTCTAAAAATAAATAGATTAAAATATGATAAAAGTAATTAATAAAAAAATTGATCCAGAAGGTCCAGCATGTAACTACTGAGAGCTCAAGAAAGAAACAGAACGAGGGTGAGAAAAGGAGGCAGGACAGGAAGGAAAAGAGGAAATGAAAGAAAGAATGACAGAAAATGGAAGAAAAGATACATTATTAATGGAAGACAACTGGAGAAATGGTATAATATAAGCAATAATGAGAATTGAGTTTATATTGGAAGGGCTTGAATTTTAGTAGGAGAAAAATTTTAAAGACACATATGGAGAAAAACTCATGAAATATTTAAAAAATCCAGCTATCAAGAGAAAATTCTAATATCTTAAGGACAGAAAAAGTAGGTGACCTACAAAGAAGTGAGAATTTGAATTGTGGTCAACACACTTCTCTACTGTCTTCATAGAAGAAACTCATGTCATTGCCCTGTGTTAATCAACGCTGTTCTCTGTTCCATAACAGAAATGAAAACTAAGAAAAACAAGACACTTGAGATAAATATACTGCAAAAAAGAACTAAAGGAGAAAACAACAATTAATGCTATGGGAAAGAAAATTAATTTAGGATTCTAGTAAAATTCTAATAGTATCCTTTAAGGGATTCAAGAAGCTTATATCCATAAGACATGATCAGAATGTTTTGAAACACAAGCAGTCAGAATTATAAGTTATTGTTGCTAATATTTTTTTTCTGCAAGAAAAAGAGATGGTAAATTGTTCTTTTAGGCACAAGAATGTAAACGCCTTGAGGGCAGGTTCTCTTGAAACTGCTGTTTCCTTGTTGCATGAAACAATCTATCCTATGCAAGGTGCTCAATGAACATGAGTAGCATGAGTACATGGGTGACCAGAGCAATATTACAATCCTAAAACAGAAACAAGCCTGACCTTTTCAAGAAAGAACCAAAACGCCATTAATAGGAGGGCGAACAAGACGTAGAATGTTTCAGATGACATCTGAGAGGTAAAGGGTGACCAGAGATGTAGAGCCTTGTTTGCCACAGTAAGAAGTTTGGATTTTATCCTAACTCTGACAGGACTGTTGGAGGGATCTGAATTATGCAATGCCACGGTCTGACTTATAACTTAAAAAGATAAATTCTGTGTGAAGAATGAATTGTACAGGGAGCAAGAATAAAGACCAGGAGTGTTAGGAGGTTGTTAGAGGAGTGGTGTTGAGAGATGGGTGGCTTGTCAGAATGGAGGGTGTGAGAGTGGCCTGAGCCAGGATTTAAATTAAATACAGAATTTAAGAAATAAGTCAGAGGATCATGGGGGAAGAGAGGAAAAAGTGAAACAAGATGAAACCAGAGAGGGAGAAAACCATAAAAGACTCTTAATCTTAGGGAAAAAACTGAGGCTTGCTGGAGGGGAGGGAGGTGAGAGGGATGGGGTGGCTGGGTGATGGACATTGGGGAGGGTATGCATTGTGGTGAGCACTGGGTGTTGTGTAAGACTGAAGAATCACATACCTGTCCCCTGAAACAAGTAATTCATTATATGTTAATAATAAGGAAAGAAAGAAAGAAAGAAAGAAAGAAAGAAAGAAAGAAAGAAAGAAAGAAAGAAAGAAA
>NC_081570.1:82105611-82169851 GCF_022355385.1 Mustela nigripes | reverse complement strand
ATACAGAGCCCACAGAACATGCTTTAGGGATGCAGTAAGAGATGAAAAAAGAATTGAGGATGATTTCTAGGAATTTGGGTGAAATATACTCATGAAGTGTAGTGTTACTAATTACAGTGAGAAAGACTTAGGGAAGATCAGGTTTGTATAAGGGTAAGGGAACCGAGAGTTATTTTTTGGCCGTGTTCCCGTTGATGACCGACTGGATATCAAGGTGGGTATGCTGAGTGGACAACAGATAAATGAATCAAGAGCTAAGGAAGGCAGATGGGGCTGCAATACAGATCTGGCTGTCAGTATTAAGATGGTATTTAAAGACAAGAGAACTTCCTAAAGGGTAAGGGTAGAGAGAGATCAAGGACTGAATGGTGGAGCTCCTCAACAAAACAAACTGAGGGTTGCTGGGGGGAGGGGGTATGGGAGAAGGGGAGTGGGGTTATAGGCATTGGGAAGGCTATGTGCTATGGTGAGTGCTGTGAAGTGTGTAAACCTGGCGATTCACAGACCTGTACCCCTGGGGATAAAAATATATTATATGTTTATAAAAAAGTTTAAAATAAATAAATATATAAATATGTATGTATGTGTATATATGGAGGATTCAATAAGGAAAGGAAGTGGATTCTAAGATCATAAATTCTATACTTTGGGGGGAATTTGACCCCGTCACTGCTTGCTGGCATATATTGGAAATATTTAAGTGGTTGGGCAATTATTTCAGCAGCTGACAAGTTATGGGACTTAACGCATAATAGGTAGATGATAGGTTGTTATTGTTTTCAATTTGGTGGAACAAACAAAAGAAAATCTAGGGTTGTCATTGTGACATTTGGAGTTTTTCCCACCCCTTAACATTGTTGCCTTTTGCTCCACAGACACTATTTAATCAAGTTGTGCTTTAAATTCAGATTTGACTCTCTGTAGAGCCATGGTAAGCCCATCCTTAGAACACTAATGCTTCACTCATGGTTTCAGCATGTCATTATAAACATCCATAACCCAGACCAACTGTGGCACTCTCATTGAATTTCTTATATATATGACTTTTGACTCTTAATAGAAATTTACTAAGGCTATCATTGTAACCATAGCTAAAAGACTAGTGGCATTTGGTATTCTAAGAAAAAGATATCTTTTTTTGAAAAATAAAGCTACTATAATTATTTTAAATTATAATATTGGCACAGAAAATATAGTGCCAAAATATCCATATTGAAAATGTACATTGTTGTATAATTAAGTCAGTTTAGAGATTTTCATGTAATACTCTGTACTTACACAATATATCTCTCCTCTGAGTTTCCCAGAATGTGCTACATACATTAATTAATTATACCTCACAAAGTCCTCGAGAGAAAAGTGTTATGTTCATACTCATTTTTATAGTGGGAAAAAACATGGAATAGAAAAGCAACATAGAATTACAAGGCAATTTAGTGATACAACAGGATAAGAATTCACAGCTTCTGAGAACATTTGTAGGTGTCTAAATATATGGGTTCCTATTTAATTGCATGAGGGAGCAGGTAGCTCCAGGAACTATTTAGAAGTTCATTGACCTGGAATGATTTTTGATGAGAGATAATTCATACCCTAGCTGCTTCATAATTAGTCATAAAATTAGGCCTTGGGTCATGGTCGGTTGACAGTTGGTTCTAAATATGGAATTAGACATTTCTAATATATTTTAAATTTTTTGTTCTCTGATACTTCTCTGAAATGATTTACAAAGTCATGAATAAAATATGTAGAATATTCAGCAGCAACTCACAGTCTTGATATGTCACAACTGTAACCTTAATAATCTAGTAAATGTGTTTTCACATACAAAAATTTTTTCTTAGAAAGAAAGCATTCACATTCACTAGCCTTATTTTATATGACCATTAACTTTGCAAAAACAGTTTACTTAAAGTATTGTTGCTTACCGTTAAATGTACAACATGGTTCTAGAATCCCTGAGAACTGAAAGGTCCCCCAATGATAGGTCTGTGATCAAAGAAGCAAGACTGATCCAAAGCGAAAGTCAAGCAAAGCTTTATTTCGTGCCAAGCATCGAGAATCAAACCGATCAGTTGGGCCATCTCTTACAGAGACAGCGACTCCTCCCAGTCTCGCTGACTAACTTCTTTAGAGGAAAGGCCATGTGGTTGAGCCTGGCCGCACACAGGTGGCCAATGCGATTGCAACATACAGAGAAAGTTGTATAGTCATGCTAGGTCACACACGGGTGGCCAACTGAATTACAATTCACCCCATAGTAGCTCTTTGAACTAGCCTATCACCTTGGTCAGAATTGGCACCCAAAAGGCAGGGCCCACACTCCTTGGTAGCTAGGGAGACAGTATGTGTGCCCCACTGATTGGATGTCTCTACCTGGCCCGACTCATCCTTGCATTCGGGCTCTGTTATCTCCACCTGACCTGACCCGCTCTTGTATTTGGGCTCTGTTATCAGGAACTGGTTGACCATATTTTACTGGTTTCCCTGGACTTGCTTTTAAGTAGGTTCCCCTGGGGGATGGGAAGGGTCAGTTTAAGTTTTACTGCATAAACAACAAAATCATTGTTTAACCGGATGGAATCACTCTGGCTAAATAGGCCCTTACAAGACCTATGTAGAAACTCCCAGTAGTCACAACATGCCCTGAGTATTTTTTTCTCAGAAAGGAAAGCAATCGGATAACACTATTTAAGGTTATTGAAATTTAATTTATACTTTTTAAGAAAGTGAACCCCAAACAGATGTTCCTAGAAGTTCTGCCCTCTGCAGGAAGATCATTTTGGTTGGGCAGTCTTTTGGATGACTCAAGGATGTTTAACTTAAAAGTGCTAGAATTTTGCAACAGGATGCCTCTGAGAAGACACTCTAGAAGGTCCTGGCTGGTGATCCGAATTCAGGTAATGGTGAATGGGAAGAGAGAGAGAGGCCCTTTCAGAATTCACTCAAGTACTGCCACAGGCAGTTTGGCATATGTGTAGATGGCTGGGAGACAAATGGAACCACCATTCAAGCCTGAACTTCTGCTACAAGGAAAAGGATTCTTCTTTTGGAAGGAAAGGTTTAGATTCACAATGACTAAGAAGTGGACCAGAAAACAGAAACAGACTTTTATTTTTTTTTTTTTTAAACAGACTTTTAAGATGAATGTTTATTTATGCATTCCCCACGTTTATTCAACACTTACTATGTGCCAGACACTAAGTTAGATGCTAGAAACTGAGAGGAGAAGAAGACAGACCCATGCTTAGTTTCCAGTCTTTAACCACAGGCTACAAAGAAGAAAAGAAGCAATCATCATATTTGGTACATAGCAGGTTCCCCCAAAATTATGTCAAATGAATTTAAAATTAAAATGCAACTCTTTATCTTGCTGTGATAGAACATTAAATACTTCTCATGATATTTCTATTTAATGTATTAATTACAATACTGACATAGTCACAATTGTAGAATCAAGATATATGTATGAATATTAAAAGTAGATTTTGATTTTATTTGATTTTCAATGTTGTTGAAAATGAAAACTATTATTATCATAGTAAGATGTTAAAGACATATGTCCTAAATGTAAATAATATTTTTTGCAACTATTTTCAGTCTCCATAAGAGATGAGTGGCAAATGATATCTGCATTTTTATGCACAAGGGTATAAGCTAGGATAAAGGAGAAAACCAGACAGTGGAGGATGTTAGTGCCATCCTATCTTGCCTAATTAAAAGAAAAAAAAAGTGACAAATAAAGGTAACAATTTGAGACATTTTTTCTCTTAAACTAAACCATATGCTTTAATATTCTAATAACTTACTTTTATTTACAAATATTAATATTTGTCATTAAAATGTATTTTTTATCAAAACACTTTAGGAAAATACAATATTATTTGGATAAATTTTTGTGTGTTCATGCATGTGTGTGTAGGGAAAAAGAGAGCAAAGGAAAGAGAGAATATGAAGGAAGGATGGAGAGAAAAAAATGAGAAAAGTATCTTTGATTCATTATAATTTTACACTATAACATAGTGTATTGTTAGCAAATTTCTTCTGAGTACCTTTTAAAGGCTAATAATTGTTTTGAATTCCAGATAGAAACAACATTTGAAAACCTATGGTCTAATACTTTTATGTAGCATAATAAAATAAAAAATATTTTCTGTATTTGAAAATGATTACATGTGTGTTTTTGTGAAGGCATGGAAGCATCTGATTGTTTCTCACCTGCAGCACCCTCCTCGACACCCTGGGAAGAGGACATTGACTGCAAGCTGACTTTGATTTTGAGAAAGAAGCACTTAGGATGGTTGCTCACTTGTTGTTGTCATATTTAATTCAGTTTTCTCTCCTTTTCCATTTCTTAATGTGCTTTTTTGGGTATTTCCCCCTCCCTGTTATCTTCTCCTATTTATTTCACATTCTTTGGCCCTGCAGTGTCATGTTTAAGATATTAGTTATTTTGCAAAATGTCTATCATTTGAGAGTTACTTATGTAGTGCCTTAAGCACCCTTGTCAAAATCATAATAAAATGTAACAGATATACAAAGAATATATATATTTCATGAATACAATTTCCTTAAACATTAAAAAAAATTCTCTGATTTAGCCTTCAATGGAAGGAGTAATATGTTTGTAAAATTTGCATCTTCTACTCTAAAGGCTGGGAAGTTAAAACACATGATTTCTCAGTCATGATTATAGGCTGGATTGTCTATAAGACACAGTTTTGGTCAATGATAACATAAACAGGGATTGCTTGGTCAGGGAAGCCCAGAGAAGAAATTCTGTGATAAAATGCCCAATGACCCTCTGCTTTCTTCCTGTCTTGAACACAGATGTGATGTATGGAGGAGCAGTAGCCATTTTGTAAACATGAGAACAAAAACTACATGCTTAGTATACAGAGCAGAAAGATAGCTTAGGTGAGCCTTAATCTGTGATGGCATTGCAAAGAAGCTTCAGTATCCTTTCTGCCTCTAAATTGTGGTTATATAAGAGAAAAAAAACAACTGTTTGCCTATGCCAGTATTGGTAATATTTCCTTTCCATTTTAGCTGAACGCATTCTGGTCCAGAATGAAACAGTCAGAGGATGGCTCTTGCTCTGCTGCTCTCCAGTGGGATAGAGTCTCCCAAGGGCATAAAGATGTGAAGGTAAGATCTTCCTATTTAAACAGGTCTGTAGTGAGCAGCTGACCTACCAGCAACACAGAAGAGGAATGACACTAACGTACTTGTTCTCAGAAAGGAAATAAATTTTACCTTAGCTCCTCCTTAGAAGAATTATTCCTTGCGGATATCATGGTAGTCTGGAGAATGGAGCACAGAACTGAGAATAAATGATAGGCCAGAAGGTTGATGCTGACATACAAGGAGCCAAACAAGGAAGAATAAGGAGTACTACATCACAAGGCATGAACAGGGGCAAGTGGGAAAGCCAAATTAGAACTCTGCACTTCCCAGTCATTATGAATGAAGCCAGCATGTCCAAAAGGTTGAAATTTTGCATCTTGTACATGTCATCTATCATATAACATTTAATTTGTATATTAATTATTTTTTCTTACTAATCTGGTCAGAAGAAAGCTACAGAATGGGCAGGTCAAACTATACCGTTCTGTGTTTCAGAGATCTCTGACATACTGACAAGAAGAGGAATGTCAATTCCTGTCAATTGGAATGTCAATATATGGTAGGATTAGGCAAAATAAAATGAAACCATTAAGGTGTGCACAGCAAGCAGGTCATATTGATGACAAGCCTACGTTAATCACCCAGCAGCAATAGTGGGCAATGCATATAGGACCAGGTTTTAAAAGGGTGGAAAGAGACCACAACGACTAACAAATTCAGTACACACTTTACAAGTCAGAATTTGCTAGACGATGTAGCCACTATCTTTTTCAGCTATGTTTTAAATTTTGTATGGTTGGCGATAACTTATTTGAATTAATAATGGGAGGGAGAGAAAAGTCTCACAGCACTAAGGTGGTAGATGATGTGTATAATACAAACTAAGAGCTTGAACTACAAGAATTAGTCAAACAAAATGATTGTTTCCTTAGAGCTATTCCCAGGATGAGGTGAATAAAGGGGATTAAAGGTGGACTTCCCAGAATATCCTCATTTTAGGGAGTAGGGCTTTGAAGAAAAGATGACAGAAATAGGAAATTCTAGAAAGGGGCTGGAGGATAGGAGGGATGAAGGAGGTGAACAGGAACATCCAGGGTATCCTCACTAGGGAGGAGCTGAGAACTTACTTTGTCTAATACGTACATGTGCTTGGCAGTTTTGATGGGTGTCTTAGGTGCTTGGAGCTCTTTGGCCTGGACTGACACCACAAGACCTAGACAATGAGAAACTTTCCAAGCAAGTACCCAGGGCCAGGAGACTACATCACAAGATAGAAGGTGCGAAGTTTTGGTTCTTGGACAAAGTGTTGAGCACTTTTTTTTTTTTTAAGATTTTATTTATTTATTTGACAGAGAGAGATCACAAGTAGGCAGAGAGACAGGCAGAGAGAGAGAGTAGGAAGCAGGCTCCCTGCTGAGCAGAGAGCCCAATGCGGGACTCGATCCCAGGACCCTGAGATCATGACCTGAGCCGAAGGCAGAGGCTTAACCCACTGAGCCACCCAGGCGCCCCTGTTGAGCACTTTTGTCTTGTCTCATTTCAGAACATACAGGACAGATGCTAGGCACACAAAAGATACTAGCTTTGGTTTTGCCACCTATTTGATTATTCCTCCAACTCTGGATGAGAGTTCTTTTTTTTTTTTTTAATTAATTTATTTATTTGACAGACAGAAATCACAAGTAGGCAGAGAGGCAGGCAGAGAGAGAGGAGGAAGCAGGCTCCCTGCTGAGCAGACAGCCCAATGTGGGGCTCGATCCCAAGACCCTGGGATCATGATCTGAGCTGAAGGCAGAGGTTTTAACCCACTGAGCCACCCAGGCGCCCCTGGATGAGAGTTCTTAAATCAGAGATTGAATAATAGCTTTCTAGGCTAATCATGTGCAGATATGTTTTGTTTGACCAGCATAATATATTTTTAAAAAGAGAATATAAATGTCTTTAAACAAGGCTTCCAAGTTGCACAATACCAGAGAATACCACTAGTGAGTAACATGGCAGCTCCCTGAATAAGTGGCACGTATTCCCTCCTTTGAACAGGACCCACGACTGTTTTCTCACACCCGATTCACACAGCTTTGTTACCTTCTGTGCTCTGCAGCCATCTCTATTGTCCTTTGCTCACCATTTCAACTACTCATTCTTCAGTCCTTTATTCTCTACACATTTACTAAGTATCTCCCATACACTAGACATTATGCTAGGCATGTATCACCTTACTTAATAATGATATCCGTCTTATGAATATGTATTATTATTTACATTCTATCGAAAGAGAAACCAGGGCTTGGGGGAGTTAAATATATTATTCAAGCTCTTATAGCTAGAAAGTAACAGCATCAGGATTTCAGTCCAAATGTGACTGAATCTCAAGCACAAGCTCTTTTCATTATGGAAAATGTTTCTCAGACCATGTTTATTCAAAGTAATCTCAAAGTAGAATATAGTATTACAAGACCTGTGTACCATAAAGGAAAGGAATGAATATTAGAATCAGTCGTATGACTTACTCTAGTGCTAAGCATCCTATGATCAGAAGGATCTAAAGAGCCTTCTTGGGTTATTCCTTACAAAAGGCTATAATTTATCAGGGTGCTAATCCTGTTTTAACTGAAGAAACTTTTTAGCTTATTGACAATCAGGATTACTCAACCTGAAGTAGGTGATGATAAGGGCTTGGATAACTGGATGGCAGTTAGAATGTCCCAAATATCTGTTGACAGGATCACGGATCATCAAATTGTAGGATATTCACACAATGTGATTTCATGCAGCAGTAAAAATGAAAGATCTACAATTATATGCAATAACATGAATGAAACAAAATGCTGTTAAACAAGGAAAATCATAGAAGAATGTGTACAGTAGGTTACTGTTTTTAAAACCTTCAAACCAAGAAATGAAACAGTGTATTCTATAGACCTAAATATGTTTGGGATAAAACAAGGGGGTGGGGGAAACAAGATAAACACAAATTTCATAATAGTGGAACCTCTTGGAGGTGAAGATGCAATATGGGAAAGAGACACGCAGATAGAGACAACATTATTGGCAATATTCTTTAGCTGGGGGTAGGTTAGTAACTGTTCAATTCAATTTGTGTCTCAAATAATTTGTTACATATATTCTTATACATATATCAAATGTTAATAAAAAGGACAGAATAGAAACCTAATGAATGAACATAAGTATCCCTTTTTGTTACCACAGGCATTCTAAAGATTTTATTTATTTGAGTGTGTGTGAGAGAGAGAGAGATCACGAACGGGGGGAGGGTAGAAGGAGAAGCAGTCTTCCCACTGATCTAGGAGCCCCATATGGGACTCGATCCCAGGATCCAGGATCACCTGAGCGGAAGGCAGATGCTTAACAGACTGAGGCCCCAGGCACCCACCACAGGTGTTCTAATAACAAATAGTGCTCTTCTTATTTCTGGGAGATTACCAATCATGGGATCTCAAAGGAAGATTTTATTTTGAGCCTTATTATTTAATTTGGCTAAGCATAGTAGAAGAAATTTCAGAAATAATTTCAAAGAGAAGAAATTGTGTGTGTGTGTGTGCGTGTGTGTCCAAGCACATTACTTATCACATTTCCTTCTCCCAGAATTTATCAATAGATGCGTCAAGCTCTTTGTGACCTCTGGTGCTAGAAAGAGTCAGAGGAGGGGGGAAATTGTGGGAGAGATTGGTAGAATTCTAGTTCTGGTCAATCTGACATGAAGGGACATAAGGGACAAGCAGGGACATTTCCCTGCTTATGTGCTTCCCTTCCAGAAGCACATAAGCATGGAAAAAACCTTCATCATATCAAATCCCCACTATTTCAGCTTGATGAGCAATTGTTTCCTTTTAACATTTCCACTGAACATGTTTGACTGAGGGTGTTCCTCACATCCTAAAACATGTCATACAATTTGGAGCTGTTTCGATTTAGCCAAAGAGTTAGACTCAATTTAAGAGTTACATATCTTTTGTCAGTAGTTCAAGTGTTTTCTCAGAAATCTAATATTCTGCATGATTAGTGCTTTTGCTAACTTTTAAACTTTTGCCTACAGCGAAAAAACTAGCGTTTGTATGAAAAATCCATTTTGTAATCCATTTGAATCGCAAAATCACTCGGCTGTTTTGTTCCTGGAATATCTGCCAAAAAGAAGAGTCAAATATAGTAATGTATTTTCTTTTTTTTAAGGTTTTATTAAACTCCAGTTAGTTAATGTACAGTGTAACATTAGTTTCAGGTGCACAGTATGTGATTCAACACTTGGACGTGTCACCCAGTGCTCATCACAAGTGCACTCCCTAATCCCCATCCCTTATTTCACTCATTCCCCCACCCTCTCCCCTCTGGTAACCATCAGTTAGTTCTTTGCAGGTTAAGAGTTGGCTTCTTGGTTCACCTCTGTCTCTCTCTCTCTTTCTTTTCCCCCCTAGTAATGTAATTTCCATGTTGGAAACTCCATTATTTAAGTTGCATATAACTTTTGAGACGATAGTGTTTCAGGAAAGACAGTGTGCTGCACTGTGCTCCTCTCAATGCTCTAGCAGGTGGCAAATAAGCATTTCCTGGTCTTAGCCACAGTAGTTTCGATCCTTTATGCCTCAAGCAAGTCTTCGGGATGCTACTCATCAAAACATAGCTTTTCTTCATTCATTTTAATGGGAAGCAAAGAGTTTGGAATTTTTAGGTTCAGAAACCAATACTGTCTTACTTTGACCTTTCTCAGTGTGCTAAATGCCCTCCAGTTCTCTGCGCTGGAGTGTAGCGAGCAGAACTGAATTCTCATCAATCTCATGAGGGAAGGCAATACATCTGATCTACTGAAGAGTTTCAAGCCACTGCTTCAATAATTCAAAATATGTAGTTGCAGTCCATTTGCTGCAGTGGTGACTGCATCAGTGTCTATAATCTGGTACATTGGATATTCATCCAAGAACTGATGCTTGCCTTCCATATCACAAATACCCAATTTTCTGATGTCGCCACCTTATAATCTTAAATTTAGAGGAAGGATGTAAAATGTTAGCAAATTCTCTTCAGAAAAAAGGTTATCTAGAAAGATTGTAACCTTTCCTATTGTAACTTTGGAGAAATTCACCCTCTTTAGATAAGGGAATCATTTGAAATTGTGGGCCAAGGTCAATTATATTTCCAAGATGGTAAGACAGTTTGTAAATAATATCACATGAATGAAGACCCTACAATGATCACAGAATACTTCCAACTACAAAAGAACTCCTTGAATTTTGAGGGACATTTTTA
Source organism: Mustela nigripes (assembly GCF_022355385.1). Lineage (NCBI taxonomy): Eukaryota > Metazoa > Chordata > Mammalia > Carnivora > Mustelidae > Mustela > Mustela nigripes. Next base: position 82,159,462 of record NC_081570.1, on the reverse strand, counting down.
GAGGCAAATGTTGGCATAACTTATAAATTTTATCATTTTATGAAATAGATAAGAATTTCTATGTGCTTATTTTCCATCTGCATATCCTCCTCAATGAATTTTCTGTTCAAGTCTTTTGCCTATTTGCAGAACTTTAAATTCCACAGTGTTTCAATCATAAGCTTAAAATGACAGTAAGTAACAGAAATAGCCATTTGAAGTTAAGATTGTAAACTTTGTCTTAACATCACTAATTGAAACTCAAGGCTAGGTAAGCTCATCACTGAATTTCCTTCCAATAACTCTAATTTTCTTGTGTTTATTTTTCCTGAATTTATCTCCAATGGTAGCCTCTAGTATTAGCTCCAAAGCTCTTGCTAGTCCCATAAGTCCCTATTTTCCCAATTTTATAAACATTATTTCTAGAATACTTTGTTACTAGAGAAATCACCCAGAAATCTAGGTTCTTTATATATCTGTTGTCACTTGGATTTGAATATTTTAGATGTGTCAAGGTTTTTCTTTTTAGCTTGTGTAGATGTTCATACAGACTTGAAGTTGCAGGTGGAAGTAAATTTACATTCCAGTTACATCTTACATTAATTTTTAAAAACTTTTTATTTTGAAATAATGTAGGACTCACAAAAAGTTGCAAAAATAGTATGAAGATTTTCTATGCAAACATCACGCTGCTTTCTTCAATAACATCTTAAGTAACCATACTTATTTATCGAACCAGGAGATTGTCACTGATATAATGTTTTTAACTAAATTACACAACTTGTTCAGAGTCCACCAGCTTTTACATGCACTGTATTTGTATGTGCATATAGTCCTGTGAAATAACCACCTTTATAATAAGGATAGCATTCTGTCACCACAAAGAAGTCCTTCAAGCTTACCCTTTATCACCATACACTCTAAATCCTAACCTTTGGCCAACATTCATCTTTTCTTTTTTTTTCCCCCCTTTTAAGATTTTATTTATTTATTTGACAGACAGGGATCACAAGTAGGCAGAGAGGCAGGCAGAGAGAGAGGAGGAAGCAGGCTCCCTGCTGAGCAGAGGGCCCAATGTGGGGCTGAGGCTCGAGCCCAGGACTCCTGGGATCATAACCCAGGCCGAAGGCAGAGGCCCTAACCCACTGAGCCACCCAGGTGCCCCACATTCATCCCTTCTTAATCACTATGATTTTGTCATTGAATGTTAAATAGAATCCTACAGTATGTAACTTTCTGAGACTGGCTCCCTTCATTTAGCATAATGTCCTTGAGATCTGTTATCTCAATGTATTAATAGTTTATTCCTTCTTTTTATTTCATAGAATGGACAGTTTCTTATTTATTCACCCACAGACAGATATTTGGGTTGTTTCCAGCTTTAGGCTGTTCAAATAAAGCTGCTATAATTATTTACATACAGGTTCTTTTTTTTTTTTTTTTTTTTTTTCCTTCTTTAGATTTCACTTATTTATTTGACAGACAGAGATCACAAGCAACCAGAGAGACAGGCAGAGAGAGAGAGGAGGAAGGAGGAAGCAGGCTCCCTGCCAAGCAGAGAGCCCGACGCAGGGCTGGATCCTAGAACCCTGGATCATGACCTGAGCCGAAGGCAGAGGCTTTAACCCACTGAGCCACCCAGGCACCCCAGGTTCTTATGTGAACTTAGTTTTCATTTCTCTACGATAAATACCCCGAAGTCCCATTGCTGGGTTGTGTTCATTAAGTGAATGTTTCGGTTTATAAGAATGTGCCCAACTGTTTTCCAGAGTAGTTGTACTATTTTACATTCCCCCCAGCAATGTATGAGAGATCTATTAGCTTCACATCCATGGTAGCACTTGGTATGATCAGTATACTTCCTTTTAGTCAATTTGATAAGTGTGTAATAGCTTATCGTGGCTTTCATTTGCATTTCCCTAATACTTAGTGATATTGAAGATCTTCTCATGTGCTTAATTTTCATCACTATATCCTCTTTGGTGAATTGTCTGTTCAAGTCTTTGCCCATTTCTTAATTGGATTGTTTGTTTTCTTAATGTTGAGTTTAGAGAGTTCTTTGTGTATTTGGTTTACAAGTCCTTTGTCAGATATGTGGTTTGCAATCATTTTTGCCCAGTCAGTGGTTTGTCTTTCATCTTTTTAACACAGTCTTTCACAGAGCAAAAGTTTTAAATTTTTATGAAGTCAAGTTATTGATTCTTTTCCCTTGCTTTTTTTTTGGTCACATTTCAGAATTCTTGGTCTAACTGGAGGTCATAAGTAAGTTTTTTAGTTTTTCACTTTACATTTAGATCTATGATCCATTTTGAGTTATTAGTTTTATAAAAAGTAAGGTTTATAAAGGTCAAGTTTCCTCACCCCACCCCTACTTTATGTTCAATTGTTCCAACATTTACTGTAAAGATAATTCCCAATTCCCAATTGAATTGCTTTTGCACCTCTGTCAAAAATCAGTTGAGTACACTTAATGGGTCCATTTCTGTTTTCTCAATTCTGTTTCATTGATCTATGTGTTTATCCTATCCTCAGTCGCACACTTTCTTTATTATTGTAGACATTTTCTTATTACCATAATTTCTTAGGTAAGAATAGCTCTGTCATATTAAACTGTGAAGTAACTCCTTGATAGTGTGTGTTCTATCTCTCAGAAATTTGGGGACCTCATTCTCTTTTAATAAAATATCTAATACAAGTCAATTAACATGATACCTAATCTACAGTAGACACTCCATACACATCAAGGCCTTTTCCATTTCTCTCTTCCCTATATCACTTGTTTATTGTTCAAAAATTAAAGTGCTTCGGGGTGGCTGAGTGGCTCAGTGGGTTAAGTCTCTGCCTTTGGCTCAGGTCCTGATCTCAGGGTCCTGGGATCAAGCCCCACATCAGGCCTTCTGCTCAGCAGGGAGCCTGCTTCCCCCTCTCTCTCTGCCTGCATCTCTGCCTACTTGTGATCTCTGTCAAATAAATAAATAAAATCTTAAAAAAAAAAAAAAAGGTGCTTCATGGTGATTAGTATTGTGATCAGCAGATGACCAATCCAGAGACTTGAAGTTTTATTTACTTACTTACTTACTTAGACTGTGAGTGGTTGGGCAGGGGCAGAAGAAAAGGGAGAGAGCGAGAGCGAATCTCAAGCAGGCTCCATTCCCAGCACAGAACCCTGCTTCACAACCCTATCACGACCTGAGCCAAAAATCAAGAGTTGGACACCTAACCAGCTGAGCCAGCCAAGTGCCCCAGAGACTTTAAGTTTTAAAGCAGAAAGTCCTCACATTATTTTCTAAAACAGCATTTTTTGTCTGAGTTGTCAAAATCCACTGGCAAAGCCTAGGTAGAGTCATTCCATTAGGGAATGTCAAGGCTGGAGTATCCTTCAAAAATGTTCTAGGGGTGCCTGGGTTGGTCGGTTGGTTAAGCATCTGACTCTTGATTTTAGCTCAGGTCATGATATCAGGGTTGTGAGATCAAGCCCCATGTAGGGCTCTGCTGCACTGGGCATGGAGCTTGCTTAGGATTCTCTCTCACCTTCTCCCTCTGCCCCTCCTACCCCAAATGCTCCTATTGCTAGAGAAGTAGAGAGTAAATTCAGGAGGAAATGAAGTTTCTAATTTCCTCAGTCTTTTTTTTCTTCTTTTTTTGTTGTTTCAGATACATTAACTTTAGGATGCAGCTTTATTTTCCTGCATATCCATATTTATCTATTACCAAACTCGGAGATAATTATCCACATATATAAGATTTATCACGGTGATCACTATGTCACTATAAATCATGTATACCTAGTTAATAACTAAATAGTCATTAGTTAGATCCCTACTTAAGGATAAAAATTTTCAAAAATATGGTTCTTAATAAACACATCTTTATATGGAAAAATACTAAGCAAAATACAAAAATCAGAAGTAGCAAGATAATGGCTGCAATCATCCTCTACAATTAGACTACCTTGGCCACATACATGCCAAAATACTTTGGTGGAGAAGAAAATTGAAAATATTCTAAAATGCAATGTTTTTGCTATTTCAAGTAATGAAACGAATTAGGTGGAAAGCACATTTAAGTAATAAGATAATAACTACACACACAGTTATTACACATAATATATTTCTAGGACACTTTCTAAATATATATACACATATATTTCTTAAGGCACTTTCATTATAATATATAACATCAAACATATATGACTTAAGGGTATAGGCCTAGGACATAGCTCAGAATTCTCAAGTTTCTAATACTACTAGTTAAAGTGTATAAAACCAAATACAAGTAAATGAAACTATTGGTAAACAATTTTTGTAGTAGAACATAGGCATTTAGAAACGTTTGGGAAAAATCACTATGAGACTTGCTGCATAGGAGCGAGTTTTTTGAATTAAAAAATATTATTAAATTGATTAATCTATGACAAAAGCTACAGTCCTAGATCCATGTGGTAAGTAAACAAAAGAAATATTTATCCAGTCATTAATATTAGTAACAAATATTCTGTTGGATATTGGGAGGAGAATCATTATATTCCATGGGGAGTTTGGGGCTTCTAAAGTAAACTATACCATCATAACTTGCAAACACAATGCTGGCGCCACAGTCTCAGTCCAGTTCTTCACATGTAACACAGTGTTACAAGCAATCATGCATTTAATGAGTGGTGTTTGACAATACTTAGAAATGACAATGTCACCCTTTTACCATATTCCCACACACTTACAAAAAGCTTTAGAGCTTGAAGAAAGCTTTCTTACACCTTATCTCCATTGATCCTCATCACAACCCTCAGAGATAGGCAGAATAGGAATTATTATCCTCATTTTAAATTACACAGACTGATGTGATTGCATTTTATATTTATAGGGGTTTTGGAAGCTCTTATACCACTCAACTCCTGCTTGTGATGAAGTTAGCAACAAAGGTTTTATTATATAATAACACCAGAGGAGGACAAAAGATTACCTGTCTTTTGGGGCTATTTAAATTTCAATAAACAGTAAGTAGAGAAAGATCAAGGATCTTTTCTTTTCTTAGGTACACACACATTCTTTAAATATGTATATAATGTTTTTGTTAAGTTTCATGAAGAAAAGAGGGTGAATCTTTTGGTATATGAACCATGTTATAAATTGAAATAATGGACCTGTTTATAAGATACATTGGATATATTTTTTTAAAGATTTTATTTATTTGACAGAAAGAGAGAGCACAAGCAGGAGGGGCAGGAGGCAGAGCAGGCAAAGGGAGAAGCAAGCTCCCTGCTGAGGAGGGAGCCTGATGCGGGACTTGATCCCAGGACCCTTAGTTCATGATCTAAGTCGAAGACAGACGCTTAACCAACTGAGCCACCCAGGCACCCCAACATTGGATATTTTCTTACTCTGTTAAAACCTAATTTGATTTTACATTTATCTTTTCTAGGCATAAACATTTTGAAAGAACAGCATCAACCTTTTTGACAATTATAAGAAAAATATTGGAAAATTTATGTGAAAATACAATCTTCGTTGATTGTACAATAAGTTTTCTTTGGTGTCATGACTGGGTTTCAGAAGCAATGTCATTTGCATATTTTGTACTTAAGTGTGTGATTGTGAGCCACTCTGACTTCAGGTCTAGAGGGAATTTGTGCTAGTTAAGAAAAAGTAAAACATTTTACTGTATAATGTGAATGACCCATAACTCATAGCTGCCCAAGGCTGATATTTAATTTACATAACAGACGCTTTGGCATTTTCTCAATATTTTCAGGAGGGAATTTCATATAAAATACTTCAGCTTCGTATTCAACAGACTTGGCATGCTGTGTATGTCTGCTATTGTCTGGACTGACTATTAAAAAAAAATAACCAAAATAAAACCAATTCTTCTGATATATACCTTGTTAAAAATTTACACACAGGAGAAACCATTCCTTTGTGATTGTGCAGTGAATTGTAAGATAACTAAAGCATAGTGCTCTGATGTATATGAAATTGAACTAAGAAAAGATCTTTATTCTAATTCCAGCACTATATTGTGTAATTGTAAAATGTGGCACTAGAAAAATTGATTCCTATTAATTCTCATTAAAACGTAATTGATGGGGAGAAATTTTATGTTATGGGTTAGGATGTGATTTGAGATAATTCATGAATTTCAATCTCCCTGTACTATCTTTGTTATTACAGAAAATTATCTCTAACATTATCCACATGTATGTTATATTTGTTTCTTTGACAGTTAATCTAACCAACAGCATAGGTGTATTTAACATAGTATTCCTTTTATAATGAAGGGTGTGGGGGAAAGAAAGAGAAGGACAGGGAGGCAAAGGGAAAGAAGAGAACTGGTGATTACCGAAGAATCCGAAGCCCAGAGACCAGGCATGTGAACTCTGCAGCTGACAGAGCCCACTCTTAGAAGGGCCCCCATGCTTGGTTTAATGCTTGATTTCACTATCTTGAAATTCTTAATTTTATTACAAAGGGCTCCACATTTTTTTTTTCTGACTATGGAAGATTTTATTAGGGTAGAGGGGGCGTGTAATCGGCCAGAGGTTATCTAGTCATGAAAGCTGCCAGGTGACCCTCCCCTCCCCAGTCCCCCACCTCCATGACAGTGGGGAGGCTGACAGGTTGGTTTTCATCTGATAAATGCATGCATTTTCCCCACACGAGGGGAAGCAGTGCCCTGTGGCATGGATTAGCTCTAGAATTATACCACAGTTATCCAAGCAGAATTCACATTTTTATCATGCACTGGGCCACACAAATTTTGTAGCTGGTCCTGCCTGGAAAGGCTAACCCCCTTTTCCAAAATTGGGGTTTGAACCTAGGTCTGTGTCACTCCAAAATACAAAGCCAGAATAAAACACCTACTTTGTTCCTCTTTACCTAGGCCAAGGAACTGAAGTTTTTCAACTGTTTATATGACATTTACTTAACAGAGATGCTGAGAGATTAGGAGGAAGGAAAATGGAGAAGAAAAATCCCTTTTAGCAGTGTACAGTTTTTTCCCCTCTTTTGGCTTCAAATCTATACACCCCTTGTGAAAACCAGAGCCCCACAGTTTATATGTTCCACTTTCTGAGAAAGCCAGTAATTGTTATTAGCTATTTTGCTACTCCTTCGTCATCCCTGACATATTGCAGAGTTCTTCCCAAAGTTTATAGTATTTTTCCAGAGAGGAATCCTGGGAAAAACAATTTTCTCCATCTTTTTACTTTTTTACTGATGTCTTAGTGCCCCTTATTCTGAGTCCCAGGACACCTGAATTGCAGGCTCAGGCTTCCAGCAGCTTCTGTGAAAGCACATGCTCCTTTCCTTTCATACAAGGCTGGGTCTCTAATCAAAGGTTATCTCTAACTCTGGGTAAAAAGTAAGGATGTGTGCTGACATGGAATCTTACCTCTGGTTCATTTAGGAGACAAAGTACAAACAAATGAAATGAAATGTGAGTGAAAGCCTCAATGCTCATCTTATCCTTAGGATGAGAGCAGACTAAACAGTGTATGGCATCTCTATGTTGCTTTTTTCATTTGTTTGTTTATCTCTTCTTCCTTTTTATGTTAAATATTTATTAAGTACCAAGTATGTGCCAGGTACTGAGGCACATAATGAGAACTATTTTTTTGAAAAATGAGACATGGTCTCTGCAGTGAGATAGAGTGAAGTTACGATATGGGTCAAAACCCTATGGGAGCATGGAGGAGAGAACAAAACCAAGCAACACCTAGAGAAGAATGGAAAGGCTTCTCTGAAGACATAAGATTTGAGCTAGATCTTAGAGGGCAAAGCAGAGTTTGCTAACACAGAGGGTCATCCTCCAGATCCATTCTCCACGAGGGTAGGAACAGTCTCATCCACATTTAGTGCACCAACTGCCCCTGGTTAAGTCTCTCAGTGTGTATTTCTGATCAGCACTGAGCAGGGCATTCTAGGGGAAAGAAAAGCCTGTGCAGAGGTCCCTAGTAAATAGAAGACTGGGGACATATAAGGAAGAATGAAAAGTTTAATGAAGTGGAAGCTTATCCTTGATTATGTAATTCCTGTTAAATGACAAGCTATGGATTGTCAAGAACACTACTTGCAAGTTAGCCTGGTACAATTTTATAGATAAAGACACAAAATCAGACAGGAGACTCTGGGGTCCGAGACAAAAGACTATTATTCACAGCCCAGAAATTAACATGAGATTTACATTCGTCTTGTAAGAGGAGACACCCAAGTAGATGCGCGTACCCAGTGGGATTGTGTCACAGATGAAGAACCCTGAGCTCAGGGGACCCAAATCTTTTATAATAAAATGAGAACAAACCTGATAGACCTCTGCCCTGAAGGGAGACATTATCTTTATTACTCTGGACAGTAAACAAATCTGCCGTCCACCCATAGGAAGACTCTATCATTTCTAAGGCTGATTGCCATATAAACATGCTTAAAAAGAAAGTTCAGGGGTGCCTGGCTGGCTCAGTGGGTTAAAGCCTTTGCCTTCAGCTCAGGTCATGATCCCGAGGCCCTGGGATCAAGCCCCACATCAGGCTCTCCACTCAGCAGGGAGCCTGCTTCCTCCTCTCTCTCTGCCTGCCTCTCTGCCTACTTGTGATCTCTGCCTGTCAAATAAATAAATAAAATCTTTAAAAGAAAAAAAAAAAGTTCAGAACAAAGATAGTCCGTGTGTATACTATTTAATTTAATGGTCACATAGTTCCCCTAAGAAATTGAAATATTTTAAAAGCAAGGAACTAGATTTAATTGACTGCTCTTACAACTTCACTTATTTAAGAATTAGTGTGTAATATTTATGCCTTGTGAAGAAATCTTTCCCATTTATATTCAAATACAAATATTTCATGTAACTTTCAGAAGATTTTTCCATGGAATGCTCAGATAGATGTGGCTATACAGATTTGACTCTACAAGTAAATAATCTTAAATATCTGGAAAAATGAATTAATCTAAAGAATGCATTAAAAGTATATGTTATATTAGGTATCATACTGACAACCTAATATAAACAAACAAACAAACAACCTGATTAAAAAATGGGCAGGGGAATTAAATGGACATTTTTCTAAAGAAGACATACAGATGGCCAACAGGCATATGAACAGATGCCAAAAATTACTAATCATCAAGAAAATAAAAATCAAAATGATGATGAGATATCACCTCACACCTGTAAGATTGGCTATAACCAAAAAGACAAAAAATAATAAAGGTTGGCAAGAACGTGGAGAAAAAGGAATGTGGGAATGTAATTTGGTGCAACCACCTCAAAAACTTAAAAATAGAACCATCCTACCAGCCAGTAATTCCACTTTTAGATATTTATGCGCAGAGAATGAAAAACCGATTTGAACACCTTATGTTTATTGAACCATTATTTACAATAACTAAGATACAGAAGCAACCTAAATCTCCACCAATAGATGAATGGATAAAGAAGATATGGCACATATAGGAATATCTTGGAGACCTTGCGTGTTTGGTTCCAGACCACCACAATAAAGAGAATATTGCAACAAAATGAATCGAAAGAATTTTTTAGTTTTGCAGTGTATATAAAAGCTATGCAGGGCGCCTGGGTGGCTCAGTGGGTTAAGCCGCTGCCTTCGGCTCAGGTCATGATCTCGGGGTCCTGGGATCGAGTCCTGCATCGGGCTCTCTGCTCAGCAGGGAGTCTGCTTCCTCCTCTCTGTCTCTCTGCCTGCCTCTCTGCCTACTTGTGATCTCTCTCTATCAAATAAATAAATAAAATCTTTAAAAAAAAAAGCTATGCATAACTAAACTGTAGCCAGTAAGTGTGCAATAGCATTGTCTTTAAAAAGTACATACTTTAATTTAAAAATATCTTATTGCTCCAAAATGTTAACTCTCATCTGAGATTTCAATAAATCATAATCACTGATCACAGATCACCATAACAAAGAAAAATAATAATGAAAGAGTTTGAAATATTGTGAGAATTACCAAAAGGACTGTTGGAAGCACAGTATTAACAGAATTCCTCAATGCATGGTTGGTTGCCACAAACCTTCAATTTACAAAGAACACAGTATTTGTAAAGCACAATAAGCTGAAGTACAATAAAATGAGGTATAACTTTATATACAATGAAATATTACTTAACCATTTAAAAAAATGAAGTCTTGCCATTTGCAACAGCAGGGATGGACCTACAGGGTATTATGAAAGTGAGTAAGTTGGAGAAAGAAAAATTCCTTATGATTTCATTTATATTTGGAATTTAAAACCAAAACAACAAACAAAATGAAACAGACCCCTAGATCAAGGAAGTAAACTGTTGGTTACCAGAAGGGCAAGTGTTGGGGGATTTGGGTAAAATAGGTGAAAAGGCTTAAGAAGTACAATCTTTTAGTTACAAAAGAAATCACAGGAATGAAAAGTATGGCATAGGGAATGTAGTCAATAATATTGTAATAACTTTGTATGATGACAGATTATAATTAGACTTATTGTGGGGATCATTGTATAGTGAATAAAAATATCAAGTCACTATGACATATATCGGAAACTCATATGATAACATATGTCAATTATACTTCAATAAAAAAATAAAGTATTATGTTAAACATCATTCAGATGATTTGCTATTCTCTAATGCAGAATCATTAATAGCATGCTATATAAGGGTGTATTGTTTTAATGTTGTAACTAATATTTCATGGAGGTATTACTATAATAAGTTTGTTTTATCTGTAACTGATTTAATAAGATTTTGATAATACAAATAAGTCTGAATAAAAATATTCATAAAATTTCATGTCTAGAAAACATAATTTAATAAACAGGAATTATAATTAATATATTTATTAATATAATTAATAAATAAGAATAAATAATTTATTAAATCTATAATTTAATAATAAGACCAGTCATTTAAAATTTGCACATTTTTCTCTAATAATGCACTTTATATATGTGTAACTATATCCTATAACCTTTGAAACTATAAAGTTTTTCTTAAGTTTGGTAATTACAGACAACATTTTAAACAGTTTGATACATGGGGTGATACTGAAATAATAAGAAAAACCATAAAATCCTTTTGATATAAATACAGAAAACAGCAAATTAAATAGTTATGGAAAATTAAGGTATACTCTGTGACTATACCTTTTCTTTTCCATCAAAGAAGGAAAAGGTTTTTTTTTTTTCCCCCAAGTTAAATCTCTCCTTTTTTGATATTAAAGTCAATCTAAGTGAGGCCATCTAAGATGGTTCTATAAAGCAAATAGCCATATTCCAAAAAGTAGAATTATTTTGTAGCAGTTTGAATTCAAGTTTTCACAGGACTGTTTTTTTTGGTTTTTTTTTTTTTTTAAGATTTTATTTATTTATTTGACAGAGAGAGATTACAAGTAGGCAGACAGGCAGACAGAGAGAGAGAGGAGGAAGCAGGCTCCCTGCAGAGCAGAGAGCCCAATGCGGGACTCGATCCCAGGACCCTGAGACCATGACCTGAGCTGAAGGCAGCGGCTTAACCCACTGAGCCACCCAGGCGCCCCTTCACAGGACTGTTTTTGCTCCTGTTTCTTTTCCTCTTCTATCTTCCTCTCTGTACTTCTCTTCCCCTGATATTCCTCCCAATCCTCCCATTTTTTAGTAGAATACAAATACAATAAGGTACCCAGATCTTTAGTGTGTAGCTCAATGAATTTTTTAAATATATGTACACTCAGGCAAACATCACCTAGATCCAAATCTATATCCTTGAAAGATCTAGTACTCTGAAAGATTCCCTTGTATTATTCTCTCCCAGTCAATATCTTCTTGCCAAAAAGTAAACGCTTTTCAGAGTCCAGTCTTTGAAGGGTGGTTTTGTCTGACCTTGAACTGGATAGAAAGTCTTTTATGTCTGGCTTTTTGGTATAACATTTTGTCTACAAAATTAATTCGTGTTTTTGCATGTAGCTATTGTATTGGTGCATAGTGTTTCATCACATGATTTACCACAGCTTATTTATCCAGTCTACTGTTGAGTGAATTTGGATTTTTCCCATTTAGATCATTATGAATAAAACCAATATTTTTGACATGATTTTACTTGGACATGTGCACTCATTTTTCCTGGGTGTATAACTGGAAATAGAACTGCCAGGTCATAAAGTAGGCAAATGTTTAACTCTAATAGATACTACTAAAAATTTTTACAAAGCAGTTTTACTGATTTATATTCCTGTTATCAGAGTCTAGGAGGTCTGATTGTTCTGGATTCATACCAATACTTGGTATTATAGGTCTTTCTAATTTTACCTATTTTGGTGGGTGTGGTATGATATCTGTTGTGGTTCCAATTTGCATTTCCCTGATGATTAATAACAGATTTCTATATTTATTGACCATTTGTATACACTATTTGGTTAAGTGCTTGTTTAAGAGTATTGCCCATGTTTTAAAATTGGGATTTCTCTCTTTTATTAGTTGATTTGTAGGAATTCTTTATATATTGTGAATATGAGTTCTTTGTCAGATGTGTGTATTGCAAATATCTTCTCTTATTCAGTGTCTTGTCATTGTAATTTGTTAATGGTGCCTCAGTAAACAGAAGTTCTTAATGTTGACAAAGTTCTATCTTCCAATTTCTTTTTTATGATTATTGCTTTTGAATTTCATATTTTTTTCAAATTTCTGTGATTTCTCAAAAAATCATTGCCTACTCTGAGGTCATAAATTCTTTTATATTTCTTCTATAAACCTTATTGTCTTATTCTTCACATTTAAGTCTATGACCTATATACATTGGCTTCTGTGTATATGAAATAGGAGTCAAGTTTCATTTTTGCCCATATGAATATAAATTAACCTAGCACCATTTTTTGAAATGATTACCCTTTCCTCAGAGCATTGTAATGACACCTTTGTCATAGATAAATAAAGTGGCTATTTATAGATGTGTCTTTTTCTGAATTCTTTATTCTGTTCCATCTGTGTATTCTTGCACCAGTTCTACACTGTTTTAATTACTATAACCTTATAATAAATCTTCCTATCAAGTAGTGTAAATCAATTAACTTTGTTCTATTTCATAATTATCATTGTTGTTGACCATTTGCTTTTTGAGTAAAAGTTTAGAATCAGTTTGTCAACACACACACACACACACACAACTAGAGCTTTTATTGGGAATCACAATTGTTTCTTAATTGTCATAATGAAGAAACTAAGTAAAAATACTTTTATTTCTTAGTATATGCCCAAGCAATTTAAGTTGTAATTAGGATTTGGAATAGGAAAGAAAGAGATGGCACAAATATAAAGCTATTTCTCCAGATTATGATAACAATCACTGCATCAAATGTTAAGTTAGACTTTCCTTTCTATAAAGGATGCAAAATTATTTAAGTAGTTTTGGAGAGAGATTTGATACTCTTTGAAGTTCATGAATACCCCAAGCTTCCTCCTACACCCCATGTTTTATAGGTCCTGTCATCCAACCTCACTAAGCGTGGCTCCATCACTTAATATTAATTGGTTATTTCCATTTCAATATAATTTAAATTGAATATAAATAAATTGAATTTTATTACTGTTATGCATAATATTGTAGTAGCTATTAAAATTCTTTAGAAGTTTTATAATTCTTTTTCATGTTGTCATTGTATTTTCTTTCATAATGAGTTTCAAATACACACACAAGAAATAAACAAGAGGTTGTATTTTTTTAAAGTCTCCATGTAAATCATCTATAGTGTAATAATTAAGTATAATCAGAAGATTGCAGGAAAGTGGGTATCTCTAGAGAGAAAATGGACTATGTTCACATAGTCAAGGAAATCAACTAAATAACAAATGAAGCTTGCAGAGTTTTGCATCTCTGCTTTTTAGAAAGCAACTATAACTTGCAGACATACAAGCTGTGATGCTTTGCAAAGACTGAGGCTGGAATTTATTTTATTTAACACATTTGTAAATGACCCAGAAAAAAGGGTAATAATCTGTGGTGATCACTCAGTTTAAGCAAATATGGAAAGATAAGCTTGCACATAAACTTTGGGAAGACCTATTGAAGCTGTGGGATAAAGTGTTTCATTTTTCAGTAGACACAGGGGAGGATATTATGCAAAAATACATCCACATTTAAAAAAAATCTGAAACCTCTCATTTTCTGTTCAAGGTTTTTTTTTTTTTTTAATTCTAGGAAAAAATGTAATTCTAGAGTGACTCCCAAAGTTAGTTAAAAAAAAAAAAACATATTAGAGAAGATGGGGTGGCTGAGAATGGTGGTCAAGTAAATTTAGATCACACAGAGGAAGAACTGGAGCCAAGGAAAGAAAAAGAGAGTCGGTACAGAATGAAGAACAAACAGCTGCACAAACACCAAGGTAAAGTAGTGTGTCAGATTGCCAAGGTAGAAGAGAATATGAAGAAACAGAATATGATCAACAACGTCATATGTTGCAGAGAAATAAAAAGAATAACTGAAAAAGGCTAATGTCTTGGTATTTATCAGGTCATCCATAATAGTGACTGTAAATATATTAAATAAGTAGAACATTTCAGTCCAAAGGTAAGAGAGGTTTTTTAATCAAAATTTATAATATGAAAGATCCAAAAAGGATAACATACACGGGCTTGTTCACTGCCTCCTGCAGAACTGGAAAGGGGACATCCTTTGGGATTTAAAAGAAGAAAAATGTAAAACAAGTAAATGGTACTAGAACTTTACATAACGGATATTGAAATTATGGAAATGTATTACTTCAAGATTCAATATAGGTTGAAATAAGAATGTATTTTAAAAGGTTTAGAAACATACTTGGATGATAGATTTCTGATGAGTTCTCTAGGAAAAACGTCTTGGCACTCTGATGTTGACATAATGGAGAGCAAACATGCCCTCCCACAAACCATTTGTTTATACCGTTTATAGAGACAGAATTTTCCAGCCAGTAAAGCTGAAATGTGTACCAGTACGACATTTCTTATTAGTTTGTGTGAATAACTGCATATTTTTAAAAGTATACAGAGAAAATTACAAATCTCTTACACCAAAAATAGCAGTTGCTTAGATCCCTTGGGAAAATGCCACCTGATAAATTAAAGATGAATCAATGATTAAGGCCAAAGAAAGAACTGCAATAACAACAGAGAACTGTCCTTTCTAATCTGGAGGGGAAGGCATCAAGATTTCACTTTCTAATTTATTTTCTTTGTAAATTAAAAGGGTTTTAAAAGTGTACACAGTTAGCAAAATTACCAGGAATTACTGGTGTGTTGCATTACAGATATTTTATTAAACTTTTTCAGATTAGAATTGTCAGAGAGCTTTACTTCTGAGGAATTCAGTGTATTTTACAGACATCAAAACCTAATTACTGGTAAGATTCTTAGCAAAATGTTATGTGAAAAGAAATCACATTTCTGTTTTACAAATTGAGAAATTGAAAAATCAATAGCTTGTTCTGTGTTACCTACCAACTGCCTCTGCTCAAATTTTATTTTGTTGGAGGAAGCAGAGAGAGTGGGATGAAATCCTTTAACAGAGGGATTTAGAAGATTTAAGTGGCATTCAGTCTAACCATGGGCTCCATGGTAACCATATGGGTTATGCAAGCTGTTCAATGAATAGCCAAAACATTTAGGTAGACAGGGTGTCAAGCCAACTGAGGTTGAAATTTGAACACTGTAATTCTCTTGGCTTTTTTTTTTTTTTTTTTTTTTGAAATTTGAACACTGTAATTCTCAAGCTTTCAGCATAAGTACCTTGGTGGAGTCTTCCTTTTTTTGGCTATTTTAGCCAATGAATCATTTGAAAACTAAAGCATCAGAAAATTGTCCCCTCTAGTACAAACCCCCTCCAGTTCTGAAAAGTTGGTCTTGCTTCAGCTCTGTTCTTGGATAAAATTTTGGAGGGCAGCTGGCATGTCTTTCTTCACTTGGCCAGCAAAAGCAATCTAGCCAGGGGCAATTCGTGGTACTCAGAAATTGGGAAAACTGAGGTACGAGCAAAATGCCATGGATACATACAGGCTACATACAGCTAAGACTGAGCTCCATCTCATTGAGTAGAATCATCTGTCCTATTGTTGTGTGTGCCTTCAAGTCCTTTATCTCTATTCAATGGTTACTGTGAGTCTATGCCGGGAGGTGTGCTACAAGGCACCGACAGGGTTTGCAGCGAGTGTGGGAAGCATTGGTCAAAGGATAAGTATAATTTAAAGAGTTCATGTTCTAATTGGGGAAGGATAGAAGGGAAGAGAAACACTACAATATAACATAGTGAATACTCTGGAAGACGTGTGTGCAAATTGCTAGAAGAGCACCGAGCAGGGAGTCACTTTATGTTTGGGAGATCTGGGGAGGATTTCAAAGAGAAAGGGAATTTTGGAAAATGAGTTGGAGTCTCTGTGCCAGGGAAATATGGGAAAGGACTGGTGGAGTTAGAAGGTCTAGAGGTGTTTCCAGACCAAGAAAAATATAGATGGTTCTTCCCTCTATACTTGGTCTTTCCCTTTTTAGATTATTAGTATTTTGAGAACAAAGACCATGATTAAAGCATCTTTCTATCCCTGACCTTATCGAGTTTAGGGCATTAGATCCCGTAATTATTCAGTCAATGGGTATATTTCCAATAATCGTGGTTTGGGTGATTTCTGAATCTACTATTTTCACAAATTTGATTATTTTCTCCATCACTAATAGGATACTGCATTTTAGGTGAATAGGACTTTTTGTTCAGTTGGGTCTTAGAGATTAATGGCTCTGATCCTGCATGAGAGCCTCTTTATCAGCACAAGGCTTTTGTTACATTTCTAACTTGAAATAAATTACCTGAAATTTCAATTTGTCTCGAATTCTCCTGCGTTTTGTGGAGGTCACGTTCTGTCACCCTTGAACGGCGCCAGCTTTGACGGAACCTGTCTCACTAAGGAAGAGGTGGAGCAATCAGTGAGATATGATCATCAGCTAGAACCTGCTGCTCGGGGTCCCGATCGCCCCCATCCCACAGGGAGAAACAATGCTGTCACCTTTCACACAGCCCTTACAAAGGAAGTCCTGCCCATTTCATCCCAATAGTTATACAGTAGCAACATTAAGAACAAAAGAAATATGGGCGTTTTTAAACAAGGCCTATGTAAAAGGACTCCTGATTAGAAGAGATTTCATAACATTTCATATAAGAATGATACCCAAAGCATTCGTTTTTGTTATTGGAAATCAGCCGATTTAGTACCTCGTTGCAGACTAACTGTATGGGTAGCCAGTTAAATCCGTCTGATTTATGCATAACTACATTTCAAGATATCTTTCTCACATTATGTATGAAAAAATTAGGAACATGTACCTAAAAAGATACTTACTGTACTGTGTCTGTGTGTGTCTATACATAGATCTATTTCTATCTATTACGATGTTTTGACCTCCTAAAAAAGTTTTTCTGGCCGGTGAGGGAGAGACTGCCTGCCCTGGGCCTAGCCAATTGTTACAGATAAAGGGGCCTAAGCTAGGAAAATGCCTTTGATATACAAACTAAGCAACTCAGAGCTGTACCTCCTCTGTATGGCCTATTCACTCCAGGAAGCAATATTCCTCTGCCTTAATCATTCCAGGACTAGGTACCAGACAACTGGGAACCAGCCCTTTAGTTTAGAGCCCACAGAAATTATTCAAACTAGCCAGTCTTAAGCTGTTAACTCTACCTTGCCTTTCGTTTCCCACGGAAACCCCACTTAGTCCCAATTATGTCCTTGCTCCGGTCTTCTGCCTGCCTACCACATTGTGTCTTTCCATGTGCCCCTGTGTGCCCTGCCTCCCATCTCTAGGACCTGTGACCATCATAAACTTCATTTTCCTGAGCCTTTTCTTTGTCTCCTTTTATGGCCACACCTGACCGACCATCTCCCGAAAGAATACAAAACACCTGACAAATAGGAAGATTTAAAATTGAGGATAAAAAATAACAGCAGTTATGTGATGAGTTTTCTCGTTTTTTGTTTTTTTTTTTTTTAAGATTTTATTTATTTATTTGACAGACAGAGATCACAAGTAGGCAGACAGGTAGGCAGAGAGAGGAGGAAGCAGGCTCCCTGCTGAGCAGAGAGCCCGATGCGGGGCTCGATCCCAGAACCCTCAGATCATGACCTCAGCGGAAGACAGAGGCTTAACCCACTGAGCCACCCAGTGGCTGTGATGAGTTTTAAATTAATACTTTTGGAAAAAAAAAGTTTTTGTCACTATTTGAGATTGAAGCAATACATTCTAGTGAAGATTAAATTACATGATTTACTGTCAACAAACATCAAGGGACATTGTTTGAGCCCTTACGTTCCTGGTTACTCTGACAAACTCAGAAACTTATGCGCACAAGCAAATGTTTATTACCTACACCTGTCAAATGTCTCCTCATTCTAGTCACTTCTGCTGGTACTGTGCCACTTGGAGCTGATTATTTCTTCTTTCATTGTAATTCTATCTACCTTGATTTTTTTTTTTCCACTTGCAGTTGATAAACACTATTGAGAAATGGAAAGCACGTGAGTTTTGAAGTTAGAGTCTGAATCTTAATATTGCCATTCATTTATTCATTCATGGTGTTTATAGTCAGAGGTACAGTGATTCATGCACTGATTTTGTTACATATTAGCTGTGGATTATGGGAAAGTTTCATAACTTAGAATTTATTTTCTCATCTATAAAATGGGAGCATTAATCATAATTAACATTTACTGTGTTTGTCCAGATGCTAAACATAATATATACATTATCTCATTTTATACTCAACAACAACCCTGTACTTAACTATTTTTACCCCTACTTAGAAAAAAGTGAGTCTTAGCACAGTTAAATAATTTCAGCAAAGTCATTCAAGTAGTAAGTGGGATGAAAACTAGATTCCAGGTCCAACTTTTTCCAAAGCATATATTTTAATGCATTCTTCTATTATTCAACAATGACTTTTAACCTCAATTGCAGATCAGAATTATCTAAAGAAGTTGTTGCTGCTGTTCTAAGCTATCTAAGTAGACTTGGTTAGGTACTGGAAGTTTTTTTTTATTTTTTTTTTTTTTAAGTTTTGCTGATGATTCTGATGGGCATCTAAGACTGAGAAAGATTCATTGCCTTAAAGGGATCACATATTGTATGTGTAATGGAGAATGATAATTTGAAATTTAGTAATGATAGTTATGCTTTGACAGTATTTTTATTGATTAGTTAAGTCAGCCTAAGGTATTTACCTGCCTTGGAAATGGTGGTATCAGAATAGCAATACAGAGAGAGGGGCACCTGGGTGGCTCAATGGGTTAAGCCTCTGCCTTTGGCTCAGTTCATGATCTCAGGGTCCTGGGATCAGACCGACCCCCCCGCCCCAGGCATTGGGCTCTCTGCTCAGCGGGGAGCCTGCTTCCCCCTCTCTCTCTGCCTGCCTCTCTGCCTACTTGTGATCTCTGTCTGTCAAATAAATAAATAAAATCTTAAAAAAAAAAAAAAGAAAAGAAAAGAAAAGAAATACAGAAAAAAATGGTTAGTATTCAGCTCTAACACCCAAATAGGACTTTGTCAGAGGATGTAGTTTTAAGAATCAGGCTATGTCAAGACAGACATTAAGGGACCAAGCACAGCATTTTAGAAACCGTCACATCTCAGTATGGGACTGTCACTAGCTCTCTGTTTTACATGAATGACCACAGTTCTTAAGTCTGGATAACTTCGCAGAAATATGCTTCTGGTCACAAAGTGGGACAGAGATATAGGGTATGGATAGAACATGGAAAAACAATCTGGAGTAAACATCTTTATATAAAATCATAGATTATTACAATTCGGGGTATGCCACTAAATTCATTTTCATGAACACTGTGTTACCCACATTACCAACAGAATAATTTCAGAGTATTACCGGCTCAAGCAAAGCAAGAGGAAATGTTGGATAATCATATTTTTATCTCCTTATAATAAATGTTAATGAAGTTCCTTATTTAGCTATTGTCTAATGCACTTTGAAATAAGTGGGAATTACTTTATTATTAGCCAACCTTAGCTCTTTGGTTAATCAATTCAGATGGCTTGCTAGGGGAGAGATATTTAAAAATCCAGCAGTGAACATTTAGGCAAGTTAATCTGGTAATGTTGCAGTCAAGGTAAAAAGTTCTTTTAATCATATGGCATAAAATAATGAGTAAATGGTTATTTAATAATTAGTTTGAATTTTACCTGTTAACAATAGAGTGTTTAAAATTTCTTTTGAGTAAATGCAGAGTTTGACTGTCCCTTTCAATTCTTGACAATGCCTCTTTTTCCGAACATTTTACAAAGGGATGTATATAATTAAAACAAATGGAACTGAGTACTTGTGGGTGGGATATGATCTTGCAAAGATTTGATACGAAAAGGATTTCTCAGAGTGTGTTTACTTACAGAACTAAAACTGTGAAAAAGCCTTTGAAATTCATACACAAAATGGTCTGACACAATTGTTTAAGACTTTAATACAATGGGTAGATGCAAGTCTCCTGAATAGGTCAGGTGTCAAAATATGCCAAAAACATTATATTAGCAGCTTTCGTCCCTGTTAATATTTTATAGAATGGAAAATATTTCTGATGCCTCTGTCAGAATCTTTCTTGAATCTTGACCTAATTTGTTGGGATGATTTAAGAATTTAAAACTTGCTGTTTCTGTCTCTGGCTAGTTTAATTCATCATTTAGCTCTCTCCAAGACTAAAGACACATAGCAAAAATAGCTCTTACATATCAACATTTTAAATGAAAACAGCTTCTATATCATGCAGAGTGGAATATTTGCTAATCAAATGTTCGCTGTGGCAATACTTATAGAACTGTAGCAGAGAACATCTGACCAAGTGTTAATGCTTTGCAGGAAAAGAAATGATGTTATTTGCTTTAGATATAAAGTCATTTCTTTTTAAAAATTAGCCTATTTAATGCATGGGAGATTGCCATATTCCTTCATTTAATGTTGCATTCTCTATAATGATTTCTGATTACCAAAATGCATAGTACAAATGCTAATCAGGACCCTTTTCACAACAAGTACGGATGCTGAGTGCCTCCTACGAGTTTAATCACAGTGTGTGATTCACACAGTAATGGGTCATAATTGCCCCCCACCAAGCTGTCTTGAGGGTCCCGCTTCATTTTATTACCAGTGGACCTTATCAACCACTGAAATCTACTGCAGTTGCCTTGAAGGTTGCAACCAATCTCTACATGCATAATTATTCCCAGATAAGGATGCCCAAGAAGGATGAAGGATTGTATTTGTTCTCTCCCCAGTTTTATAATAGATTAAAAAATGAATAGCAGTATTTATATAATTTTCTATTACCTTTAATTTTTTCTTACCTGGAGAGAGAGTCTGGTTGCCATCCAGGTAATTAAATTAAATCTAGTTGGTAGCTTACATACAGATGTATTAGAAAGTTTTTTTTATTCTTGTTAGCTTTGGACATCTCAGGTTCATTTTCTCTTTAATACCTAGGCATATAAATCACTAGCATTTTAGAGAATCGCAGCCCCCATAATTTCTTCTTCTAAATGAAACTTGGAAGATTCCCAACTTTGTAACTCACTTTTATAAATTGTTAGGAGGGAAATGGTCAGCTGATGGCCTGGGGGACTATGGTGTCCACTTGGCAGACTGGTTTGTGCATGTAGTCGGTGTCTGTCTAGGTTGGTAGTATTTCCTTCCTCTTTAAATAACTATCTCTCATCTACACACACACACACACACACACACACACACACACAGTAGTTGGTAGATGCCTAAAGTTATTTTAACAAGCACAAGCTATTTGTATTCCATTCAGGGTCCTGGGATTGAGCCCCCACATTGGGCTCCCTGCTCAGCAGGGAGTCTGTTTCTCCCTCTCCCTCTCCCTCTCCCACTTCCACTCCCCCTGTTTGTGTTCCCTCTCTTGCTGTGTCTCTGTCAGATAATAAATAAAATCTTTAAAAAAAAAGTATTTTGGAACTAGAGAAGGTGGTTGCACCACATCATAAATGTACTGATTTACAATTCAGTAAATTGTTTTGAATTGTTCGCTTTTAAAGTTAATGATTAATTTTGTGTTATGTAAATTTCACTTCAATGATAAAGAAAGAGAGATCCCTGCTCTCTAGGATCGCATAAGCTAGTAAGGGTAGAGAAAATGCACAAAAATAAAAGTAGCTTAAATTCATAATAATGTATAAATGACAGCAAGATTTGATGGGGGTACAGAGGAGCACAGGACTAAAAAGATTTGGAATGAATAAATTATGGAAAGGTAGAAAGAACACATGTTAAGGAGAAGGTGATTCAAAAACTGCCTACTTAAAATTTTACCTCAGACTCACTCTGCTTTTTCTTCTTTATAATTAGGCAATAGCAGAATTTTATCTAGGCTTCAGGATTCTGAATTTTTTTAATTAAAAAGGAAGAAATAGCCCCAAATGTCCATCAGCGGATGAACAGATAACCAGAATTGTGGCGTATACACACTGTAGAATATTATTCAGCTATGAAAAGGGATACGGATATGTAATATAAGACACTAAATAAACACACACCCAGAACATGCTAAGAAATCAGAAACAAAACATCACATATCATAGGTCTTCATTTATCAAATACCTATAATAGCTAAATCTATTTCTCCAATGTGACAGAGATAGAAAACATATTGGTCATTGGCAGAGGCTGGGGGTTGAAGGAAGAGTAACAGTAGTTGGTATAACTTTCCTTTTGGGGTGCAAAAACTAGAGAAGTTGGTTGCACAACATCATAAATGTACTAATTTATAATTCAGTAAATTGTTTTGACTTTTTCCCTTTTTAAAGTTAATGAATAATTTTATGTTACGTAAACTTGACTTCGATAACAAAAAAAGTATTAAATGTGTCATAAGATAAGGTAACCATGGCACTATGGAACGCTGTGTGGTACTTTCATTTATTTACTCATTCATTCATTCATTTAACACATATTCATTGTTCATGTGGAATGAGAACCATACTATGTGTCATCATCAAGACAGACTTAGCTGGTATCTTCTCAGCACACTGTCTAGATGTGATACAGACAAATCCAAGTATTTTATACGGACCATAGGAGCTTTCCTTCTTGGGATGTCCTTCCTACACTTTCCAAGTTAACTGTAAGTTTTATAGTTAAAAATAACATTTTTTTTCTTTAGCACAAATGTGCAACAGATGTTTCTTCAGACACCAATTTTCAAAGTTGGATGCCTCAGTCACTTCTTAAAATTCAGCACTGACTGAACCCACCACGTTAGTAAACAAAATGGATATTTGAGTCACTAAGGGTGTGTCTACATAAGCACAAATATTTGCAGATATAAATTCCAACCCCATTCTATCGAAACCTTTCGAACTTTATTTTTTTCTAAATACTTTCCACAGAGAACTCACTCAGCAAGTTCTACAGTCAAGATAGGGAGATACTCCACATAACATTCTAATGTTCTGTATTGCAGAGCCTCAGTATAAATGAACATTTCACACCCTCTGAAGAGCTGTACAGAAATATATTTATTTTACCTTACTTAAGCCAAGATTTCCTAAAGTTACTTAGCCATAGGGTTTCCTTTTTTGTTTGTTTTTGTGCAAAACACCTATAATTGTCTGAAAGAACTAGTATTATGTAGGTCACATATTGTGAAATGCAGGTCTGGTCCTCTCAAGCTCTTCCTGCCATTATGGCCGAATAATTGATTTAGCAGTGCTCACAGAGCGGGCTAATGCTCCTATCCACTGAGTTGGCTTCCTTGTTCTCCACTGCACTTACTACTGCTGAGATTATATTACTTATTATTTTGTGTAATCACTATTGCTTCCTCTAAAGCATAAACACTGTGAATGTAGGGGCTTCCTATTTTTTTGTCCACTGCTATATTTCAAGTTTCTAGAATAAAGCCTGGCATCTGATAGGTGATAAAGATATTTTTGTTGAATGAATGGAATAGAACAGGTGCTAAAAAATCATGTTGATTTATTGACTTAATTTCTAATACATGAACATTATAAATATTATGTTCTTATTCTGCTAGGAGGAGATTTGAGCAGATATGTAGTGTAATCAGAATGGTTTAACAGGATTCCAAAAAGAGTAGTTTCACTCACTGTTTGGTCTATAATTTCCTCTTCCTGATACTGTGGTTATAATAGATAATATTACTAATATTAGTAAAAATAACAAAAGAATGTGAACTGCCAAGAACACCTAGGACAGTAAATGAAATAGGATTAGATTTATTATGTATCCATTAACTCTACTTTGCTTTATGACTAAAGAGTTGGAGAGAGCCTGGGTAAACTGATATTTTCTCCAATGTGACAGAATGAACTTAGTCCCTGACTAAGCACTAGATGACCCAAATCCAGGTCCAGCTCTGCCATTAGCAGCTGGGTAAATCATCACGTAACTCATTTTCCTGGGCTTCCCTTTTGTTATTTATAAAATAACAGGACTAGACTAGCATGTCATTCAGGTACCTTCTATAGTTCACAGCCCAGGATTCCCACAGTTCTGGATCAATTACTTTTCCCCTTTATAAATCAACCTAACTGCTTACTTTCATCACGCTGTTTTGAATTCTTTCTCTGTGGCTACATTTGTGGTCTCTTAGGAACTGGCTTCAATAGGCCATTATCTGGGTTCACTGGGTCCTTGTTGTTATTCTGAGGTCAGCTTCTGCCCACTCATTTGCCATCCATCACCAGTCTCCAGACCTCCCAAACAAAACCTCTTGAACAAATCATCACTTTCAAGGGTCAGGCTGAGGGTCAAACATCCCTAAAAGCACATTTCCCACCAACTAGCACTTGGTGTACAGACTCTCATCACTCAGTCCCAAATCAACTGAGTCTTGGGGATCCACTTGGGAAATCAGTCACATTGTCAGCTCTGTCATTCCATCCCCGCCCATTCAGTTTATGGAGAGGATCTGCGTGGCGCACATACGTTAATGCGGGCCTCCTAATCTTACCCTTTCCTTAGAGGTCATGTTGGTCTTGTTTCCCCGCAGGAAACTCAGTCCTGCCCTGTTTTGCTTCAAGATCCCCGGGATCCCACACAAGGGGTCTCCAAGCCTCTGTTTTCTTTTTTAAGTTTTTCTCTGATGGGGATCTTCCAGGCCCAGATCCACTGAGGGCATTCAACCTCATGCTCAAGCGTTTTTTGGAACAGCATCCAAGTGGGCGGAGAGGCAGACAGCAAGGAGTGGGGGAAGCTGTGTGAATGGATATCTTGTACCCACATTAGCTTTGTTGTCTCTCAGTTGAAAAGGCCCTTGAGACAAAATGACTTCCTTTTACTGGCTTATGTGGAGGAAGCTTCATGCATTCAGTTGTCGGTGCTGATGTTAAATCAAATGTTAATGCGGAATCTGTATGTTAAAATAAGAACTATTCCAAACATATGGGAGGGAAGACCATGAAGCCCTAAAAACTCTTTTAAAATAGTGTCTTCTTTTTAAATTCCAAAAATTAGCACTATTTTGCTGGTTCTATACATCGAGTCGAAAGCCAAAAATTTTTTAGACTCCCACAATGGATTTTTCAGAGTTCTTAAAAACATTATCATAAAACTTCCATATATTCTAAAATAATTAAACACAAGTTCTTAGAGATTTCTTGCCAAGGTCATTTGGAGATTATTCCCTGAGCTACTTTGTTTGAAATTTTAAAAAAAAAATTGTAATGTGAATTGTAATTACTTAGAACATTGTAGAATAAAGCTACAGTAAATTCCTTCACAGTTGAACTAAACTGTTTAACACATGGAATGTCTAATTGACAATTCTGTACCAAAGTGTAAATTTGTCAAGGAAGGATACACAACAAGTTTTTTTTAACATCTCAGTGAGTGCTGTTGTGATTTGGATCTATTACTTCTGAATATTGCATGAAGCTGACAAGCACTTGTCATTTAAAGACCACATGGAGGCATTTAGTGTTCCATTTAGACATAATAACACATTATGCAAATAAGCTTGCAAAGGAAAGCTGGAGGCTGACATGAAATAAACTGTCAAACACAAGTTGCTAATAAATGAACATTTCTTTATAGATTGTCTTAATTTGGGGAGTTGAAAAATACATTTGGCTGTGGTGAATCAGGGACCTTACTCTAGTGGTACTTAGCTGAGGAAGCAATGTTTGACTTTACAACAACATTCCTTCCCTCCAATTATGACAAGAGGTTTTAGTTTAAAGAAAAGTCCCAAAACTTAAATTTGACCAAAAAAGAAAAAAGAAAAAGAGAGAGAGAGACTTATAAGTAAATTGTGTTTCCACATTTCCATGGTATAGGCTATATTTATATATATATAAATATAGCCTGATTTAGTCTCATGGGATTATTTGCTTCTCAATTTGTGCTGTCTCTAATAGGTCTGAGGCTTTCAGTGTGGCCCAGATAGCAGGTTACTAGAATCCAGAAGAGTTTTGATACTTGTGATTTTGACTAGACAGGGTTTCCCAAAGAATACATCAAAATCTCCTAGAAGCTATCTTAAATATGGGTATTCTGGGAAGCCCCTTTAAAAATCCATATTCCTGGGTCCCCGGCCAGGTCTAACCTAATCAGAATTTCAGAGAGTGGGACCTATGAATTTGCATTCTAAAAAAGTAGTGCAGTCATTCAATTGACATTGAGAATCTCTGGACTAGACAGTCCCTAAAGGTCCATGGCAAGTACAATTTCAAGATTGCTAGAGCTGGAATTTGTACTGCAAATCAAGTGTGACATGCATTTGGGGATTGAGTTGTTCAGAGTGAGCTTGGCACAAGATACAGCACCTGCAGCTCAGGGAGGCTTTGTTTTCCATCTGTCCTCAGGTATCAGTAGCTCCCAGGAAGCAGCACAGGAACTACAAGACTGAACTCTTTCTCCGGGGTCATGGCCTGTCAGGGCAGCCCTGGTTGGGGATGGAGTGTTACAACTGGAGGGCATGACCAGCAAAAGGGAAGGTCTATACCTAGGATACGTTGGTTAAGTGGCTGAGATTCCTCTCCCCAGGTACAGTCTCTGCTCAGAGATGACCTGGAGGGCTTTTGGTCATTTGTTTTCACAGAACATGGAAAAGATAGTACAAGTTTCTTCAATATCCCTCAGACCCCTTCTAGAATCCATAAACCATCAGAACCAAGAACACATTTTTTTGTTCCCTGGCTCTGCTGTGCTGTTGGCTTTCTGAGCAGTGAGGTCAAGTTTTAAGGCATTCATATCTGCATCCTCTGAGTGGACTTTTGAATTAGTCCCAATTTCTGTTCCTTGTTCTGATGCCTGAGAAAAATGTTCCCTTTGCAGGCAGCATCTCATTTGGTGCCATCCTAATCTGTTTCTTACTCTTGAAGCACACTCGTTGCTGTTTCCATTTCTAATCTCTTGTCTGTTTCAGTGTTCCAACATACATACTGACAAACTCTCCCCTTGATCAGACTTGAGCCAGGCTCCTCAGAGCCCTCTTTTCCACAAGGCCTTAATCTTGACCCTGTTCTTGCTGAGCCTGCATAGTCCAGGTGTAACAAGAATCCTGCTAAGTCAGTTTACCTGGACAATACCTGATCAAATTTCTCTCCCCCCACGATCTGATCACCCTGACATGCTTTCAGTAAGAATCCTGCTAAATCTTGCAGTTTCCTCTACCCTTAGTGTCTTGTCTTAGTAATCTTCTGGCCACTGGCCCCCTCATTCTCTTTGTTGGCTATCACCCCTAGATGAATTTGCTGTCCTTAAAATAGAGTGGAGTCCTGTTCCCTACTGGGAGAGCCTTGACACCCACTGCAATAGTACTGAGTAGAGACTTCCTTAACGTTTTTGCAAGTGCCAAATAATTTTCTCTTTAACACTATATGCATATAGGAACCAAGTTCCTGCATACAGAGAAGGTTAAGAAACATTTAACCTAACACTGTTGTTTTACAAACAATAAAAATAGCACCCAAAAAGCTAAGTGAGTTATTTAAAGATATTTTCTTCTTGTTGCAATGTAAGCCAATTCCTTTTAGTACTACAGTGAATCAAATCAGAAAATCTGCTAACTTTCCCAGACCCACATACTGTACTTTAAAGCCATGAATGTTCTGGTTTTCCGGTTCTCCCTGTTTAATAGGTTGGAGAAAAAACAGCCATTTATCAAACTTTTGAAGCTCAAAGTATATAGTTAGGGAGAATTTCCAGAGAAGGTTTATATATCTTCCATATATAAAATAGTATCCTGAAGCCAGAATTCTTCCATTAAAAAAAAAATCTCTCAACTCCTTCCTTTTTGATTGTATTGTTCTTTAGCGGAAGTTACCCAATAAAAGGCCTGAAGAGTAAACACATGGCAAGTAATTGTGATCATTCTTCCTTGCCCTGGCCATAAGCTTATTAGATCATATTGATTTACCAGCTCTTTCCTTGCAGGAATAGCCTAATTAAATGCTTAGTACTGCCTTTGAAGATGAGTTCAGCTCAATAGTTATCTTGGGTTCTAATTTTCGAAGCCCTCCCTTCTATGATTGTATTTTGGGTAATGAGAATTAAATGTTGATGTCTTAAATTGACACTCTCCCTATTCGTTAACATATTATTTCCTGGAGCAAAAATGTTGGAAGTCCAAGTTTAAATTGGGTCCAATCGTAAAATATTTTTACCTTGAGTACAAAGATTATTCTCTTGCTTCCTGGAGGTGTATATGACAATTTTAATGTTCTAACTTCCTTCAAAGTTATTTGTGGAAAATTTCAAAGTCATCCTCTTTTAAGTTTTGGAGTGGGTATTCCCTGCATTCAAGATATTATCTCCTTTTTTGAGTAATGGACTCTTTTTTTGAGAAAGAGAGAGAGAGGGAGAGCTGGAATTGGGGGGAGGGGCAGAGGGAAAGAGAGAGAGAGAGAGAGAGAATCCCAGGCAGGTTCCACGCCCACTGTGGAGCCCGAGTGGGGGGCTCAATTTCACAACCCTGAGATCATGACCCAAGCTGAAATCAAGAGT
Source organism: Mustela nigripes (assembly GCF_022355385.1). Classification (NCBI taxonomy): domain Eukaryota; kingdom Metazoa; phylum Chordata; class Mammalia; order Carnivora; family Mustelidae; genus Mustela; species Mustela nigripes. The sequence continues at coordinate 82,130,536 of NC_081570.1, read as the reverse complement.
CAGACACTCAACTGACTGAGTCATCCAGGAGTCTTTTTTTAAATGAGCATTTTGTCTTTATGAAAGAAAAAGACAGTATTAAGGACTTCTCTGTTTTGTTGTAAAGTCACACGATTTAACTCCTGGGCATAATTTGGGCAGAGTAAATGGTAGGCTTTTAGGGTGGCTGTTGGGAAAAGATAGGATATACAGATTTGGAGTAGCTGTGACTTTTTCTCCCTTTTTCCCTTCCTTTTCACGAATAACCGGACTCATTTCTGCATAATAAATGTTTGGCAAATTTAAGTGGCACAATGTGTCTTCAATCTATGATAGTCTAAATTTTCATCTTTTTGCATTTAGCTTATCCCAGGGTAACTGTGTGAACACTGTTTTAAAAGAAGACTAAATATCCCAAATTCCTACTTTCTCATGGTTAAAAAAAATAAAAATATTTAAAAAGGTCTTGGTGAGGTTGGTTCAGGATTGCTCCTTCCTTTAAATTGCCCACTTGAGAGGTCTCTGTTAGACATATTCTTCTAAACTTAATTACTTTCCCAACTGATTATTTAACAGTTGATTATTTTTGACTCTACTAGGAGGTGAGTGTGAGAAACGTAAGCTCATTTGTGCAACTGAAAAACAAAAAAGAAGTTTTACTCCCTCTCTTTGTTTGGTTCCTGTGAAATTAAGGGTATCATCAACACTCCAGGGCATTTGAAAACAAATTTCCTTTTTGGAGGCTTTGATGGCTAGCAAATAGGCTGCGGATTTACCATGCTTCAGAGAGCTGAAGGAGCCTCACACCAGGCTGGTCATGCTAGACATTCACACGTGGTGTAATGCGGCCTCCATTTTCAGTTCAAAGCAAGCATTGTCTCCTGGGTTTTCACTTAGCTTCTATTGCTGCTTCTCATTTATTTTGAGATAACAGTTCACTTCAAACTAGATAATCTTCTGATCAGGAGGAAAAAAAAAAACAAAAAAACTTGTTCTTTTCCTTCATAAAATAACCTTTTCTTTGAAGACACAGTTCAGTAAATCCAATAAATTTTGAGGCAGCATGACTTTTCATTGGCTGAGTACTATGATAAGATATGAAAAACAAACTCTTTTAAAGATGCTTTTGGTACAAGACTTTCTTTTGCTGAGTTTAGAAAACCCATTCTATGCATAAAATGATTTGATAGTATTAGCCCCCAAGTACTAGAGTTGTATCTGTGCAGTTTCAGCTTTTGAGCTTTGCAAGTGGAACAGCGGAAGAGAAAGCAAGACAAGCTAACGTAGCTGATTTGTTATTGACAGGCTAAAGGGAGTTCAAACGTGAATTCGAACTGTTTTGATTAAACAGGGGATCCAGAGAAATTCATCTCAGAAATTGGAAAAATAGAAAGATGGACTTGAAAAGTACAACTGGAAGCCGTGTTTCAGAAGAGGATTCAGCCATCCTGTGGCCAGCAAGTGAGTTCTGCTGGTGGCGGCTTGGGGACCTCATGAGCTGGTACTGTCGGTGAACCCGCAATTTCTTTCCAAGGTTCGTGAATAAAGTCAGTTAAAAACAATCCCAGGTCTCATTGGGAAAAACAAAATCCACACCAAAAACAAATGTGGGCTTTCTCCATCGGAAGCCTGAAAATGAAGTTCGTTAAAAAAGTTGTTTTGAAATTCACAACTTTTGGATTCTGCCCAAAGTCTCCCGCAAATGTGAATGTGCAAGTATATATTGGTAATATGTATGCAAAATTCTGGGCAACATATTTTGAGATTCATTGCAAGTCCCCAAACATGCCTGATAAATGATCTGACTACACACAACTAGAATTTTAATTAAAATTTAAGTTTAAATTTATACAAATGCTTTGTGGACTCCTGGCTGATAAAAATAAAAATACCAGTGAATATTCAGTTTGAGTTTCAGTTTGTGGAATTCAGTTCATTCATCATGGTAGGAATCCTGTAAGAGTCCTGTGAAATAGATAAGGCAGGTTATATAATAGCCAACATGAAGGGAGGGTAAGTAACAGTTAAGATTTATTGAGGGTCGACTACAAGCCATATACTGTTTGACCGTTCTGCGTGTATTAACTCATTTATTCCTCTCCACAGCCCTAAGAAATACATGCTATTATCGTGCCATTTTGCAGATGAAGAAACGAATACACAGAGAGGCTGAGCAATTTACCCAAGGTCGCATGGCCAGAAGTGGTACAGCTGGGATTCAAGCTAAGGAACGATTACTACCCCATTGTGCAGATGAGAACCTGGAGGTTCTAGTTTGCAGTTTTAATAATATGGAGATAGATGGCTTTTACCTGGGAATGAAGAAAGGTTGAGGAGGTAAAGGCACGGCTGGAGAGGGGGGCAAGGTATACAGAAACGAACGAGGATCACTGGGAAACCATTTTCAAAATGCATCTGCTGAATCAATGCACCATACCAGGGTGGGGTGGGACTGGGGGCTTTCAGAAGAAAGGAGCCCAGGCCTGTGCAATTTCAGGAAGCTTCCACAGTGCACCTGATGTTGTCTCTAGTCTGGTTGAAAGCTGCCAAGTAGAGGTTCCCTCTCTGCACCCTGGAAACAAGCAGTTTCCAGTCCTTGGAAAAATGTTCATGTTGTAGATAGGACCTGACAATTACAAAGTACAATGTTAGAACTGGTTTTCTCTACCTAGATAATGTACTTTATCTTTAATTTGTGGGCAGGTATCATTTTCATGCTATCTGTGGCCATTTAAAATCTGTGGGATTTTTTTTCCCCTTGTGACCGAGGTAAAAATAGGTCCTTCCCCTGTATGAGTCTCTGTATTAAATGTCTCCAGGTTGCATTCATTATTCCAATGTGTTCAATTCTTTTGCAATGTGGATTTTGTAATCTAGTATATTAGTTGTCTGCTCCTCCCAGATTTGTGTCGTATGTCAATCTGAAAAGTAGCTCTTAATAAAGCTCGTGATGAAAGAAAGGAAGAGAGGAAGAGAAGAAGAGACGAAGGTATGGGGGTAGGCAGGGAGGGAGGGAAGGAAAGGAAAAGAAACCTGGGAGGCCAAATGTGAAAATTTATGTATGAGGCCTCTGTCCGGAAGAATACTAACTAAACACATCTATCCATATTCTTTGGATGTAGCTGATGCGTCACTATTAAGATTTCTGACAATCCTATTACTTAACAGTGTTTAAGGATGCATGTTTTGAGTCAGACAAGCATAGGTCACGTACTGGCCCTGCTGTTTTGGCTATGGACAAATAATAAAACATTTTTAAAACTTGGTTTCCATCAATGAACAATGAGGATAATAATACTAATCTTGTAAAGCTCGAGATTTTATATGTACGCATGTGTGTGCATATGTATACATAACATATACATATAATCTCCCCCAGAAGAGTGCCTACCAAATAGTCATTATTCAACAAATGATAGCTCTTATTATTAATATTCTTATCCATGAGGATATTGTGAAAGAATCTGATTAATTAGGTCTTTCTATATCAGACTAATACCTGATCAAAACAAGTGAAGAAGTGTATTTGACTTGGTTTACTTTGGGGATCACTGATGATCTATTTATGTGGCTTATCCTTGGAAGAATCTAGTAAACAGTTTTAATCTACTCGCTTGTCAGTTTGTAAAATCTTTGACTGATGTTTTCGTGTTTCTGTACACAACGGAGTAAAACCTTGCTTTTCTAAGTCTACAGTTTGGTGCACCTCAAGTTCGCAGAAGACCCAGAACTAAATAAACAGTTGAGGTAAGCTTTTACTCATGACTTTATCTGTGAAAAGTCAACGTGGCTTGAGTTTTCTTTAGCGGCCACTTTCTAAAAGATCTCAAAAAAGGTGTTTCCCCATCAAGTTAAGTGAAATAAACCAGAAAGATGTCAATGCTGGTAAAAAGTCAAAAGAAAGAAACAGAAAGATTTGGTGGAGGGCAAAAAAGTGAATTATGAGATAGAATGGATTTTTTTTTTAATTTTATTCATTTATTTGAGAGACAGAATGAGAGAGAGAACATGAGAGGAGAGAGATCAGAGGGAGAAGCAGACACGCACCCAGCAGGGAGCTCGACGTGGGACTCCATCCCAGGACCCCAGGATCATGACCTGAGCCAAAGGCAGTCACTTAACCAACTGAGCCACCTAGGCGCCCCAATATTTTTTATTCAATAGCTAATTTTGCACCATGTCCTGTTTTGTTGTGGATGAGGGGTTAAAGAGATACTGAAGATTTATTTCAGATTAAATCAGATCTTATTGCTTTTGACTAAAATGTGAACATACTGGAGAATGTTCTTGTGATCCCCAAGGGAAGTCTGAATGGGTTTCTGAGTGTGCCAAAAGATAAGTTTTCGGATGTAAGTGTGTAAGCAGGACTCACCCAACATTTTTGTTTCTCTTTTTGTAGTTTAGTTTCTAAAATAACATTAGCTCTAAGATACTTCATAACCTCAAGAAAGTGTATCTTAGTTTATTACGTGCATTTTATGTAACATTTTCCTGTCACTTTAGACTTCGGGAATAAGGTTTGGTAATTTTAAAAACTCAGTGCGGTGACACAGAAAACCACTGTCATTATTAACTTTCAAATCAATGAAGAGAGTAGAAGAATGTTTAACAAAAGAGCTAATGGCTGTTTTCTTTAACCTATGGTTGGAATAGTTAAATAGCATGGCCTTTTTATGTGACATTGAAAGGGAAATGGAGTCTGACTTTTTATATCTGACTTTTGTAGAGAATGTCTTTGGCAAATGTGCAATAGGTTTCTATTTTGTTCCTCTCTGCTTAAAAAGATGCTCTTCATATCAGGAATGATATGAGTCTTACTATTGAACATTTATTTAGCACTGGTAATAGACTAAGCTCTGCACTGAATATCACAGAGTAGGAATAACCCCTTCCCAGTGGGCATAGTATAAAAATAAGGTAAACAAAACCCCAATATTAAGAGATAATCAGCCATGACATGAGGCAAAGGTCAAACACTCCACAAGCACCCCGCTCTTTCAGAAGGCATTTTAATACACAGAAAGGGATGTAAGAGTGCCCACACCTCGGTGCCATCACCTGGAATGCTGGTAACCAACCCCCCCTTAAGCTCAGTTAAAAAGCACAGCTGAAATGAACACAAAGAGAAACCCATGGCTTTGTGAGTGTTCCTGTGCCTTCTACGAAGCTTTATCTCAGCACTATGATGATTTAAAAGCAGTTGTGATTTTCCTAACATTGCTACAGTTTCGACCACCCAGCTATTTCGCTCCTTTGTGATTCTGAATGAATTATTGATAAGGAATACTTCAAAGGTGTGCAAAAAAAAAAAAAAATTCTTTTACACTTAACATTTATAAAACAATGATGTTGATGGAGAGAAAAAGAAAACCCCTGTCAATATTTTTCTGAGACTAAACAATAACAAAGTGCCTTCAGGATTCATTTTAATGAGAAATACTAGGTGGCTCGGTGGAAGTCTCGAGACAGGCAGTGCACACTAGGAAATTAATTATCGCTTGGCAGCCAGGCAAATGTATGCGGCTTATGGTGGCATTGTTGAAAATAAATATTCTTTTAATCAGCGATGCTGGCTTATTTCCTCAAAGGTAACATCAAATTCTAAATGCAAAAGTCACATATATTTAGGAAAGGATTTCAAAACAAAGGGCTGGCTTGGCTTCTCTGATTACTATTTTCAGGTTAGTGTTTGCACAAGGCTTCCTTCACGTAAGGTACAACTGATCCCTTCGTCTTGTCCACGCTCAGAGAACAGGACTATCATTACCGACAGCATTTTATCTAAGCCTGACTCTGATCTGTGCTGGAGGAGACATTGACTTTCATGATGGTTTTATGGATCGATGATTCAGGTGGTTCTCCAGATAGCTCTGTTGGGTTCCTGGGCCATGTTTGCAAGTCAAAGCTGCGTCTCCTCCCCTAGGTGGAATTTCTCAGCTCAAGGATTCACTTCTTAGCTGCCTCCAGCTCCTGCAGTTGGCAGCTGATGGGGCCAGCGCTAGTAATGCCGCTGGAGTCTTCAAAGCGGCAGGTGATAAGAGACGCTGGGATTTTAACAGCATAATGAATTAATTCACAAACTCACTGAGCACAAATGATAACTTTGGTACAATTTCCAGTTACAATTAGGAGGGGATTGCATTGTTTTACAGGATAAAGGTATTAGTCCTGATTCTTGTAATGTAATGTGTAGCATACTGGTATCTTTGAGGAAAAGCCAGGTTCTGGATGTGTGAATTTGCCCGTGACCAGCTCCTGAAATGGATGCAAATTGAAATGAGTGATTTCTGTGATAGGGAAGTGTGCTGTAGCGTAGCCTCTGTACCCAGATCCTTAAGGGAGGCCGGCAGGGCCTCAGAATTTCATTTTGCCTCAACTTTTATCCAAAAGCAGCATAACAAACTCTTCTCCAAATTTATGCCAAACTTTTATTCTATTTTGAATCCATTCAGGCTGTGCATGCAACCTTCATTTTGCACTTGAACCTTGTAACCATTTCAGTGACTGCCTTCAAAATCAACAGATTCAAGACAACTGCTAACTCCTAAGTTCATTATAGAGAAGGAATCATTCAAATCTTTCCTATTATGTCTGGTATTACCCTCCAAAACCGTTTCTTGTAGAAGAAATACAATTTTAAATCTCAGAGACAATGCCCAAAGGAACAGGCTCCCCCTTTTTCAGGGTTTGATTGGCATCATCAACAGTATTTTCAAAAAGGAAATTGTGAGTTTATATGTTAATAAATGGGTATGTATGCTAATGTCTTAGAATTATTTTCTATCATTTTTTTCTCTTTCAGATTGTTGAGCTACTTAAGGTAATCAATAAAATCTATTGTGGTTACCTGTAGAACGCTTGGAGAAAATACTAAGTATACAGGGTAATTAAAAAGTATCACTTGGTGATAATAGAGGTGATAGATATAATGATAAAATACTCCTTTCAGATGACTGACTTACACTGAAATGATATATTCATTCGATACAATGAATATTCAATGTGATGCAATAAATATTCATTGGACACCTGTGCTAGGCCTTAGGGATATTAAGATGAGAAAGATTCAGTATTGGTTACTTACCATGGTAGACTGTATTGTTGTTCTCAAATATGCACTCCCCTTCCTAGAATAAGTGGATTGCGTGTGTCCCTTGCAGTGTGTCCTGAGGGAGGAGCGTATACTCCCCTAACCCTTGGGTGTGTGACTGGCTTTAGCCAATGGCACATGAATGGGCAGGACGCATGCTATATCTGAGCAGAACATTGAGGAAGTACCTGGTTTCCATAAGCACTCTTGTTCTTTTCCCTCTGCTGGAAGGAGGGAGGAAAGCATGTCTCAACGAAAAGCCCCTTCCGACTCGAAACATAACCCCAACCCTAAACTGAGTCCTGGAATGAGACAACTGAACAGAGCCCCAGCAGATGACCAGCAGCAGCCAGCATGTCCCAACTCGTTTGTTTTTGTAAGTCGCTGAGATTTTGGAAGTTGTTTATTCACCACGGTGAAGCCAGCTAAAACACTTTGTGAGGAGTTCCACTACAGTATGTTAGTCTAAGACATTAAACGTTCTGACAGTCTGCTTAGAAATTTCTGACCCAAAAAAGACACCAGTTTTAATCCAAGAATCCTACAAATTAAAGTTATGTAATAGTCTCGGGACAGACTGTGAGCAGATTACAACAGGGCTATTCTAGCCAAATTTGGATGCTGGTAAATTTTCAGGAATTGATCATGAATCTGTCTTCATTGAATGTAGGTCACTAAAAGAAAGAACTCTGCCATAATTCAGTGGTCTCAGATGTACTGACCTGGTCCAAGTCAACTGGTAGCTCAAAGTCAAAGCTTCCATATTTTGTTTATCCAGTAGAGTGGGAATGAAGGCTTTCTTCAAGTCAGTTCACATGGTAGGGCTGTCCATGCCTAATAAGCATGTGCCTGTTACTATATATTAGATTTCAACAAATATTTGTCACTGTCTTAGAGTCCTGGTTAATGTGGGTAGAGAGGATTTTTTTATAAAGTATGGGAATGTGTGTGTGTTAAAATGTGTGTGTGTGTGTGTGTGTGTGTGTGTGTGTGTGAGGGAGGGACAGAGGGAAGGAGGGAACTGAAGGGTTTAATGCAATTCACGCTATATTGTATTTTTTTAAGATTTCTACTATGCACTTACACATACCGAAAACCAAATGGAAAACTCTATCATATTAAGGAGAATAAAGCTAAAAAACCAATGTCGGGGAGCCTGGGTGGCTCAGTCGGTTAAGGGTCCAACTCTGGATTTTGGCTCAAATCATGATCTCAAGGTTGTGAGCCCACGTCAGGCTCTGTGCTGGGTGTGGAACCTGCTTAAGTTTCTCTCGCTCCCTCTCCTTCTGACCCTCCTCCACCAAAAAATAAAATAAAATAAAAATTGAAAAAAATTAAAAACCAAGATCATTTAACACATTTAGCTTTGTTAATTCTTTCCAGGATATATTTGCCTATACATCCCTTGCCAGTTGTCTTTCCTTAGACTTTGGGACTAAGACACATGATGTGGTAGGCATTACTAATGCTCCCCAATGTTTGGTTCCCCTCTCCTCCTTTAGTACATGGCATATTCCATTCTCTTTACTCCCCTGGCAGGGGATAGGTCATGTGACTAGTCCTAGTCCTAGCCACTAGATCTGAGTGGAGGTCCTGTATGTCACTCCTAGGCTGAAACCAGTCTCCCCCAGCTTTCTCTTCTCTTGCCACAGATACTCTAGAAGACACCTGCTCAGAGGATAGTGCCATCTCATGGCATCTGAGTGGATCCTTGACTTGCAGCTTGGATGTGCAAGGGAGTGTTTGTGATCAAGAAATAAGTTTACATATATTATTTGTTACTAATAAATAATCTAGGCCAACATATAGTGTGTGAACACTTTTCATGTTTTGCCTAGGAACTAGCATTTTTTAATTTTCCAAAGTCAGTCCTTCTTTCTTTCTTTTCTACCTTGCTTCCTTTTTCCCTTTTTCCTTCTTCTTTTCATTCCAAAAGTATTTATGGAACATGAACCATATGCCAGGATTTTTTACCAGAATTATAGTGAAAAACAGTAGAGACATAGATCCTGCCTGGTGGATTTATAGGGTGGTGAGGATAACGCTATTTTTAAAAAATTCCTTTTTCCTATACCAGGCACTCTACCAAACTATCTCATTTAATCCTCATAACAACACTAAAAGCTTGGTCTTATTGTTATCCCTAACTTATTAATAAAGAAAATGACAGTGAGCAAAATAAGTGACAAGGACCAAATCATACCTAGGAAAGGGCAGGGCTGGCTTCAACCTTGAGCTGTTTGTTGCTGAAGTCCTGGTGTTTAAACACTGCACTTCTGCAGGGGGCAACTTTGCTTCTCTGGACAGTTTGAAGCACACTTACTATTATTATTAATGCATAGGTCTGTCAGAGGTAGACATATCTCCCCTCTCTAGGCAAGAGTCTGGGCTTTGATGTTTTGATCATAATGAAAAAGGTTTCAGAGACTGAGATGAGTCCGTTTTTTTCCGCCCCGACTTGCTGTCTGAAACAATGCCAGGCCAGATTCCGATATTGCCCTCAGGGCTCTCATCCCTCGGTGAGAGGTGGCATCTGTATGGAGGGCTTCGGGACCTATGCTCGTGGCATGTCTGCGCAAGTGAGAGGACACCAGGGTGCTCCTCTGCCACTCCGCCGTATCTGCGCATGTGCGGGGACACGGGGATGTAGGGGGTGCGCTGGGGCAGTCACCCTTGAGGGTAACCTTGCAGTACTTCCAACAGAGGAAGGGGTGGTAAAAATACCCTTTCTTTAGAAAGATCTGTGGATCTATCGGGACATCCAGTCACAACTTTAAAAAAGTATTCTTTGGAATAAAAATGAGAGCTTTTTATTGTTTTGTTTCCCCAAAGGAGCTAGCAGAGTTTTTTAAACAAATCAGGTTTAAAGAAGGATTTTCGATGTCATGGCTTCTGCCTTACTGCTGACAGCTTATCTTTTTGGAAGAAGCACTAGAAACATTTGCCTTCTTGCTTACGAACACTTAATAATAATAACCGTGTGTTAGTCATTTGCTTATCCTGAGCTGCAGCGTCTTAGCTTCTCAAGCCACTTCCTGGAGCCCACAGTGCCCGAGCCGCTGAGAAGAGCCCCTTTCTCCAAGTGTGGACCATTGGTCACGTGCCTCAGAAATGCCTGGGGTTGTTATTAAAGAGGCTGGTTCCAAGTCTCTTGCCAGACCCACCGAATCAGAAGCTCCGGGGCTGGGACGTAGCCCTGAGCACTTGAACAAGCTCTCAGGAACTTCTCGTTCACACACCAACTTTGAGAACAGGGGGTGGGGGCAGAGGCCCTCTCAGCTGGTCCCTGGTGCAGGCCCCGCCGACAGCTACCCTTTTATTCCTGTCTTACCCACCCACCCCCAACGTTTATACCCTTATAGAGCCCTGAATAATAACTTTTGTATTAAAAATAACCCACTCGGGATGGAATAAATACTTCTTTTTAAGGGAGCTATCAAAAACACCACCTTTGAGAGACCACAGCTTCCTCGGTTGCTCTCCTTTGTGCATTTTCAAATAACCTTTCTCTCCTTGAAAGAAATATCACTTACAGCCTAAAAAGACTCTTTTAAAACAATTTTTAAAATTAGATTTGCTGCCTTGTGCCCCCACAAGCACCCCATGCAGGCACCTGTAAAGACACCTAATGGAAAGCCCGATGGAAAGCCCATTGAACCCATAGAAGAAAGTGAAATTTAAGTCCGTTTACCCATCCTTCATCGCTGTTTTATTACCACAATTCCTTTTGGGGGGTTTCTTCTCCTTAGAATACATCTTTTCTTTCATTTAATTACCTCTTCACACCCTTTTTCTACATCTGTTTTAAGCATATATTTATGTTTGGAGGCCGAAAATCTCCTCAGACCATTGACAAACAAAAGCCAGACTCAGAAGGATTAGCCAAGGTGGGAAGTGGGGAAAGCCAGGATCTCCCTGGTGCATTTGAGGATGACTGGGTTTGCTAGAAGAAATGTAGTGATCAGAATCAGATCAACATTCTTGTGGGAGGCTCAGCAAGAACATACCATTTCAATGTGCTGCAGACAACTTACCCAAAGTTACAGGGAGAAAAAAAAAACACCACCAAAAACCAATTCCTTCTAGCTGTAGCAAGTTGTGTAGGCTATGAATTATTTTATTGAACAGGGTTAAGTGCTTTCCTGTTGGAAATGAGGAACTTATTAATTATTTTAAGTTTGAAGTAATTAAGCCAGGCGCTGTCAGGCTGACACGGTTTTCTCAGCAGGCGGCTGGATTCTTCCAGCAGAATGAAGGATATTTCCAGTCCCATATGCTAGAGCTACAGGTGAGCCAGTTGGTAAATATGTGACACCTTTTAATTATACCTCGTTGCAAGCTGTAGCTTGTCTTGTGAATTACTTGATCATTTGTTGCCCTCTCATGAAAGAGAAGATATTGGTAGATTTCCCTAGGAAAGGGTGGAGGTAAGCTTAGAGGAGTGTCTCAGTGCATGGAAATGAGGAAGATCGGCGCTATGTTAGGTGTTTTAACCTTATTTCAGGGCCTTCTGATGACTTTCTAGTACAAGTTCTGGGAAGGTTCTTGTCTCAGCAGACTGAGCAGTTTCAAGAATGCAGATAGGACTGAGCACAAAGGTTTTATAGCAGGCCCCTTAGGGCCTGGGTGGCAGGAAAGACAGAGCCTTTCTTTTCTATTCATCTTCTTTCTGGGCTTTTCCTATAAGCATTACCAGCCACCAGCTGTCCAACTAGATTCCAGGTGCACTATGGAGACTTCTGCGCTCACATCTGCTCAAAAGAGAAATGAGAAAGAAAAAGATGCAAGGAAGGGGCTGACATGGGAGCGTTTTAGCTGAAGAGACAGACTTTCACATTCCTGGAAAAGATTTCCAAGTCATCTATTTTTACAAGGCTAAAATTCCAAGGTCTCCGTTTGTAGCCATGTTTCCAACACTTTCTTGCATCCATTTGGTAAGGGTTTAGAACAAATTTGTCTTTGGCAGTCCTACCCCATGCCGTCTACCCCTGCCGCCTCCATATCCAAAACCAAGTTCAAACAAGCTCCTGCCCTTCCATCGGTCTTCCACGTAACAGAGCATATTTATAGCCTAGGGTAAGTGGTATGTTGCCCATTTATCTCCTGTCATCCAATGTTTGGAAAATTTTCTTTTCTGGGCTCAGAATTTATTTGTTCTTTACTCTGTGCCTTCTGCTGGATAACAACTGGCTAATTTAATAATGCCATTTGTGCTAATGTGTTGATCCAGTCCTCATTTATTTAACCATTATTAATTGACTGCCTATTTTATCCCACCATGGAAACATTACACAAAACAATTATGATCCCTCTTGCCTAGAACTTCTATCTTCTGATGTGAAAGGAACCTTTCCTGGCCTCCATATGGAGTGAGCCTGAATCTCCATCCTCAAATTTAGGTAGGCAAGAAATATATTAACTTCTGGAAAAATCCATTTAATTTCAAATTCAAATCTCTGCATTGCTGGCTTAGTGGAAAATTCAATCTAAGTGATTTTCTTTTCATGGTCTCTACAGTTTATACACAGAGAGATTGGGTCCCTGCGTTCCCTGCAATACAGAGCTTTCTCAGCAAAATTGAGCCTCCCATTGTCACCAGGGCAGTGGGGCTGGGGGCTTTAAGTGGAAGGGAAAAATTCAAGTTGCTGCCACTCCTGCAGGTGGAAACAGAGGGCAAAGGTGGGGACAGGGAAGAGGGCATGCAGGCAACATCAGCAGTGACAGGGTCAAGGGCACAGTGAGGGCTATAAAGGGGTGACCACAGGCTAGAGGTCTAGGGTCAGGGACACCAGAACTGGGCCTCTGGGTCAGTGTTTGTGAGGAGTGGTGTACAATAGTCATGGAGTCTTACAGATATAAGTGGGGCAAGGCCAGGGTGTGGGGAGTAGAGACTTCCTGAGACTACTTCCCCAAGAATCTGCAGGGCAGGAATGGGGTGAGGGAGGAGGGCATCTGAGAGAGGAGGGAGCTGGAAGCCTTGGAATTCTGTTGTCTTGTGGACTGGGGGGCTCCGAGGCTCAGAGACTAGCAGGGCAGGCTGAGAAGGGCAAAGGGCCAGCTGGCTGTGGGGCTCAGGGTGGGGGAGTTGACTGCTGGAGGACTAGTACTTTACCCAAGTGCCCCCAAAGCCCTAGATTCAGAAAGATGCGTGCGTGTGCACGTATGTACACAGTCTCTTGGGAACCCCCCCCCCCCCACCGCTACCTTTTTTCTTAATGTGGACATGTAGCACTCAGCCTTACCCATTTCCCAGGGGAAGAATTATACAGGTCTGACCTGGTCATCCAGGGCCCCTGTGCTCTACACATGTGCGGCCTAGAGGCTGCTGCCCAGCTTGCTGCATGCCCGTCCTGCCTGTTCCCTGTCTCCCAGATGCCTTCAGTCTTGTGCTTGGTCTATTTGAGCTGCCCACTCCCATACCCTGGAGAAAGCAGGGTTTTGGGGGTGAGGTAGGGGAGGATGGTAGAACCTCAGAGAAGAGGATGGCCATGGTGTTCAACAAGTTATGTGAGGAGAGGGCAGAGAAGCAGGGTGGGGTAGGGGGAATATCTGGGCAGGCTCTGGGGAGCCCCCATCTCCTTGGGTGGCTGAGTCCTCAGTGCTGAGGACTCTGGTCCGGCCTCTACCCTCAGTGCTCACAGGAGGACCTCCTTCCTGCTGTGGCATTCATGAGATGAAGACTGGGCTGGACTGGAGCACAGAGGAGAGGAAGGGGCACACGGAGAAGACTGGGGAGTAGAGGAAGGAGCACAAGCTGATGACACAGAGCAGGTTAGACTGCTTATAAGGGCAGCAGGACGACAAGAAGAAGATGAATAGCACTGAACTCAGTCACAGAAAGATGGTAATTGAATGACAGTCCAAGAACTCGTAATCCAAGGCACAAATCACCAGACAGCTCTAGAGAATACAATTCGTTCTTATCAGTGCCTACTGCATCATTTTTGTTTCTGCATTATGTACACATTGTTCCATGCAGCAAGTTTTTGTATCTAAGATAAAGAAAATAAATGCCGTCATCACATTTATAATCAAAATTTGTGAACTTCGTGGCTCTCATGTCATAGTTCTATTTTAACTGAAGAAAACTATCCTTGTATCTGGGAAGGCAACATTAACACAGCATTTTTCAAATAGCAAAATTTAGTTACCTCATTATTTTGGTTACTTTTAACATAGCATTTAAATTTTAAAAATATTTTATTTTTATTAAGCATACTTCCATAGACTAATTTGTTCAGACTGTATATATATTAAAAAGACAAACTTGCTTTTTTTCTGCCTAAAACACAAATACAATAGCCAATATATATTTTAATGGAACCCTATTTATAATATTACCTTGCTGAATATGTTTTATATTAATGAATATTCATGATCATTAATATATCATTTAGGTTGTGATGCCTGGGTGGCTCACTTGGTTAAGCCTCTGCCTTTTAGACTCAGGTCATGCTCCCAGGGTCCTGGGATGACCACCCCCCCCATCCACCCCACAACTGGTCTCCCTTTTCAGCAAGGAGCCTGATTCTCCCTCTTCCTCTGGCTGCCACTCTCCCTGCTTGTGCTCTCTCTCTGTCAAATAAATAAATAAATTCTTTAAAAAATACATATCTATATATTATTTAGGTCAAAATTTCAACTCAAAATCACCAAGCTTTTGGTCAAAAATTTAATACTCATAACTAAACCAGCAGTGTTATGCTTTTTTTCTGGTTAAGCTTCCTAAAAGAGTGTCAAAAGTTTTAATGGAAAATAAAATTTCATGCAGCTTTATCAAAATTTAAAGCCTGTTTGCAAATATTGCTGCCTATTGGAAAAGGAATGTTGTGGGTAGAGACAGTTTGTCTTTCATTATAGCTAACCACTGCTTTGTGGATTTGAAAGCACACAGTTTTATCAGCAAGTTTATAAAATCATGATTAGTTATGAACATCAAGTAGAATGAAGTTAAATGATTATTTTTCATTTGATGCATTTTAATGTGATCTCTCATTTCACAATGGTACCTACAAGTAAACACTTCTTGCAATATTAAAATTTTTCAGAAATTTAATCCAGTATGCCCATTGATTACTCGACTCTATGGAGATGCTCATAGCTATTGGTTATCCTAGGTGAATTTGGTCTTAGTTGGGCTCTGCCAAAGACTAATGGACTTAACTGTGAGACAGTCTCTTGCCCTGTACTCTGTCCTTTCCATTAAGACATCCTATTTCATTATTTTTAAAAATTATTTTTTATAACTCAATTTTTAAAATTACTTATACCTTCATTAAACAAAGATACAACAAATGTACAATATTAAAAGGAAGTCACACTAAAAAGACACTTAGAATAATGACATTTCCAAAATACACATACATTTTGAAAAATAATAAGATGCCAAATACAG
Source organism: Mustela nigripes (assembly GCF_022355385.1). Lineage (NCBI taxonomy): Eukaryota > Metazoa > Chordata > Mammalia > Carnivora > Mustelidae > Mustela > Mustela nigripes. The sequence continues at coordinate 82,115,072 of NC_081570.1, read as the reverse complement.
AAATTTATCCCTAAATAACAAGTTTGTTTTTAGTGTAGTACTTTTGGAATCAGCTTGGCAATGAATAAAACATACTATTATATGTATAATAATAAACAAGTTGAACAGTGAGACAAGGAATCTGAGTAATAACTAAGGAAACATTAATAAACCAAAGTATTAGCTAATACTCTTATCTAAGAAAACTAGTTCCTTTCAAACTTTTTTTACAGTGTGTATGTGTGTGTGTGTGTGTGTGTGTCTGTGTGTGAATGTTTGTCTTCAATAAAAAGCAGAAATGGAACCAGACAAAAAAGATGTTCCTATATGTTGAATTTTACACAAACATTGCTATTTTACCTTTTCCCTGGGGCAAAAAGAAATTCTTTCCAAAAACCACTTTCACAGACATACTGAATCCAAAACCAAGGATATTTGAGAATCCATTTGGTAAAGATAGAAGATTAAACAATGGTGTAGCAAAACACATTAGACACTACATTGTTATAATAAAAAGAACCCCTTTTCCCTGAAAAGAAGGAATTGAATTTTTTTTTTAAATTATAAATCTCAAGCTGTAAAATGGATATATCTTGCCACCTTTCTCAGGAAGTGTTCTTAGAACAAGTGGGAAGGGGATTTTATAAGATCCTGAGTTCCAGGGGCATACCCTTTAGGCACCAGTCAGAAGTGGGTGCCATGAAGACAGCTGTCCTCTGAGTCCCCCTGATGCCTTCATTCATCAGTGACATACTCATTGTGCACATACAATGCTCCAGCTGATGAGGAGCCTGGGATTTGTTAAGCCAAATGGTAGGGAGTGGTGAATGACTCAGGTGGATACAATGTAAGACCTTTGTTTACTGTGTTGCACTGAGATGCAGGAGAAATAGAATTAGGAAGATATGATGAAATCTGTCAAGGGCATTCTAAAATGCCTGAAATGTTCCCACTCCCTCCACTCCTCACCCTTAATGGACAAAACGTAGGTGAGTGTGAGAGAAGGCAAACGGGTCAGAGGTGTGTTGAGAATGACAGCTCTACTGGAATGAAGTGAGGCAAGAAGTCCATGAGAGAGTAAAGTCAACCCAGAGGGAAGCACAAGTCAGTTCTGAAAGCCTCGGGAGAGCAGTTCTTGGGTTCTTATGAAATCAGAGTCCACAAGTTGATGTCTGCTCTGCTTTGTGGAATTTGCACACTTGAGAAAATGTTCTGAATTCATGGCAGGAATATAGCTTTCTCTAAAGGAGAAGTCAGCATCTTGAGTCCAAGATGCTGAAAAGTAGAGCATCTATTAAACTCTGGAAATTTCTGTATGCCTTTCAAGAAACACTTATTCACTATGTCCTCTGTGTAAAACATTGTACTGAGTCTTCCTTTCTGTTTCAACTCTATTTTGAGTCCATATTTCCTTTTAACAAACTAAATTACCTGAAGTGTAGAAGGGAGAGAAAAAGTCCATTTGTTGTAAAAATCATTTTCTCTTCAATCTGAATGTTGCGGACTGTATAACACTGGTAGCTGGTAACCTATGTTTCCTTCAGCAGGTTAAGTTCTGATTTCTCTGAAAACTATTACGCCTATTTACAGGACCTCCAAGATAGAAACCTCTTCACCCTCAAAAATGCCATCAAATCCAGGCATGTGTCTACCAACCCATATGGGCAGCACTTAACAACTTTTTCTCACTTTCCACCAACAAGGTGGCATCCTAGGACAGTGTATATTTTCAGAAATGTTAGAAATAAGTTGACATTTGGCCACACATTGTCCTTAGAGAACTGACCTAGGCACCCATCAAATTCAGCGCATCTTCCTTTCCTCAAAAAGTGGACAGGGTAGTCATGAATATCATGAAGCTGACTTTGGTTTACATTTTGAACATCCTTTGACGAAGGCACTGTTGTCTGAAGAGTGACATCTCTTTCTGTGTTTGTCTTGGAGATGCTGTCATCGAGTGCACTACCTGCCTTTCTATGGGTAGATGTGGTCTTGTCTTTCCTAACGACTGCATATTCTTATGGCTGAACTGTGTCTTTCTGTCTCAGCTAGAGAACTCAAGGACAGCTTTGAATAGGCCACATCATGTAACAGGCTAAAAATTGAGAACAACAACAAAAAAAGACTTTTGTAATTTCAACTGGGATAAAATAGTCTCTTGTAACAGAATTAAATGTTTGGTTTAGCTGGGCCCCTAGTGGTTAGTAATGTTCATTTTCACATTGAATTGGTAGACTTCGCTCAAACAAGAGGCAGAACCAAATGACCCTGGAGACTGAATTACCTCCTAGCTCTGGAAATGGAGTTCACCTCAAGCCAGAATTGAGATGAATTGGTGGTGAGTTGACAGAACGCCTGGAAACATTTGCACACTCAATACCAGGAGTGCAGATAAGCAGAAGTGCCAAATTAACACGATGAATTTCCTTCCATTCCTAGTAAATTCAGAAAAATATTCATTGTCTAATTAGCAGTGAAAAGGTTTGCCATTCTTTTTTGGCCTAAAATTAAAGAATAATTTGCTTTTCTTTTATAAGCAAGAACTGTGTTAAAAAAAAAAAAATACAAACAAATGAAAAAACCTAGCATCCAACCTAGAAACACTCAAGGCAGGCTGAGGAGAAAGGGTGTCATTTGGCCCTGTGTGCGACAGCTCTGTACAGGCTCGAGGATACCTGTCATCTTTTACCTCAATGAAAATGATGCCGTTTGCTTGCGATTATAGACTCCTATTGATTTCCAATTTTCACCAGACATGTGCAAGTCCCCTGGGCTCTGGATCTTGTAGATTCTTATCAGTCTGCAGTTAGGAAACAATGTAGTAATATAATTGGCACAGTGTAGTGCGAAACACTCCTATTCTACTTTCAATTGAGTCCTTTATTGCAGTATCTTGATTATACATATTGTCATATAGATTTAGAATTATATATATCCAAATAAAATTCTACTGGTTCAGATTCTCTGGGAGAACTTGTACCCACATACCCACACACCCACGTACATATTCTTAGCGCGAAAGGGCTCAAGAAATCCTCAAAGAGGAAACTAAATTTTAATAGAAGTTCTGTGCTTATCTGTGTTACCCACCCCGTCCCCCACTCCAAAACAAACAAACAAAAACCCCCGAAAGCAAATCAACACAGTGCTCTGAGCAGACTGGGTTGCGTCATCTCGCTCTGTCAGCTGGCTTTGACCTCCCTCTCCACAGTGATAATGGGTCCATGATCACATCGCAGCTGCTGTCTCAAGAGCCCACTTCTGTGGGGAATCTGCATTCAGCAAGTGTTTATTTTATGTAGGAGAGTGCCACCCAAACATTTCTGAGCTCTTACCAAAAAGTCCTCCAGAAAAGCACACTTCACAAACTCTAGTGTGTAACATGCAATTACTTTCTTCTTATCATGAGATATCGGAGCACTACTTCTACCTGATGGAGGGAAAGGACTCTCTACCAACTCTAATTTTTCCTGTAGAATGCAGCTTCGTGTTCTAAATCTTAACCTCCCAGTACAGATAGTGAGGTTTGATGTGTGCTAAACTGTAGAGCCATAATAAAAGTCAAAGTGATTTGTCAAAATTCGGAGGAAATGTAAAGGGCTATGTTTCAATTTGTGTCTGAAAAGAGTCTGCGCTAGTAATGGCTGTAGGGAGCTGACCAGGATGAAAGACAGTAAAAAATTTTAATTTCTTCTGTATGGGATTGTTACAAAGTCCCTGCTTTTGAGTGGTGCCTTCCCCCGTACTAGCGCCTTGTGCCAAAGCTCTATTAGAGAGAGTGCATGCGTTCATCCAACCACCGCATTGCGCGCGCCGCTATGTGAAGGGCATGACAAATCTGCATAGTTTCCAATCTCTCCTTCTATTTCCTTTCATACAACCTTAGAGGAAAAACATCTTTGATAAAAACAAAATGTAGCAGTAATGTAATCTTCATGTAGTCTTGTGATTAAAGAACAATAAAAATAAAAACCTCTGGGTTTTAGTTGGGAACACAAACGAAATGATTTACTTGCTTCTGTACATACCCTTTATTTTTACTTTCTGATCATTCTACTGAGACTGGATTTCACTAGAGTCCCCAAGGTAATGGGGCCTGGTGACTAATCCACTGAGCCATACAAACCCCATCTGCTTACTCACTTTGACATTTTAATAATATCCCATTTGGACCTTTGTTCAATTTTGCTTTGTGTGCTACATCTTTGTTCTAACATTACAGCTGAAATAATTTATTATAATGAATATTATCAAATCTCACTAATTAAAACACACAGAGAGATTTTTGCGTATTTCAACTATGTGTACTTTCCATGGGAAATGGACCCACTAAAATTTGTCAATGGACCATCAAATTGCTCCCTTAATTATTGTTCACTGTGTATTTTTTGGGATAGGGAAAAAATATGGTATTTTAAAAGAAGCAATGCCCTATTTTATTTCCCCCTTACTTTGAAATACTGGTATGAAGTGTTCTCCTTGGTAAATACCGTAATACATTATTCTAATGATATAGTAGAGTAGGAGAGCTTCAAACAACATTGCTGATGACAGAAGTAATATTGAATGCTGACTTATTTTGTTTTATAAATATGTGATTTCATCGAATGAAGATTGATTATGACCTAGTATTTACAGCCATGAATCATACAGATTGTGACAGACTTGTAACATGCTGTATGTGCTGCCCTTCAGGACTTGATTGTATTCAGCATATGTCACAGTCAAAAGTTATTAATTATTATTGATTAATTCATATACTCTTTTTTACTCATTGCAAGATATTGAGGAATATTATAGAAGGAAGAATGAAGACTTAAATATGCATTAGAAGATCCCAAAAGTATTTTGTGAAATCTTCATAGGACACTAAATACACAAAAATCCTATAATGTAACCTAGATTTTATAGAAGGCACAGATGGTAAAGCAAGTGATAAATCATTTGCAGGATGCTAAGTTGCAAACAGAAAGTTAAGCACGATCCAGACTGTAAAGCAATGTAGGAGTCCAAGTGTGAAAAGATTTAAATAATAGAACAGTAACATGCAACACATTTTTCTCTCTTTCCCAAGTAGTCTCAGTATCATAAGAATTTATCTGTGAATACTGCTCTAATAAAATAATAATCATAGCTTCAATTTATAGAGTGCTCTTCAGAATATAATACCCTTTCGTGCACATTATCTCATTTAATCCTCTTGACAATGCTAGGAGGTCAATACCCCTATTTAACAGACGTGAAAAAAAGAGATTCAGAGAGATTAAGGGGGTTGTGCAATGTCACACATCTAAGAAGCAGTTGAGCAAAGTCTCAAATCAAGCTTTGACCCTAAGCCTAGTGCTCTGAGTTTCATCATCATGGAAGGCTGGGAAACACAGTACCCTGTACCCCCATCTTGGAGCTGATTCATTCATTTCAGCCATCCTTACAATGTATATTAATGGCTATGGCATTAATGACCATCCAGTGATCTATATCAGTCACTTTGAGAGTAAATAAATGGATTTACTGTGCCAAGTTCATTAGTTCTGCCACATATTAATAATCTATACAGAAAAAATGAGGTAGAGACTTGCGATATTAATCAGCACGATCAGTAAAGAGATGGCTCCCCTGCCTAATGGAGAGGTAATACAGTATAGAGGAAAGGATGCAGGCTTTGGAGTTGCACAACTCTAGGCTCAGATCATGAATCTTCCATATACTAGCTGAATTTGAGCAAATTAATTAATCTTTATGAGCTTTAGCCTCCTTATCTGTAAAACGGTTTTCTTAGAGAAAGGATTAAATATATGTAGGGTTACTGTCACATAAGCATAAGCACTCAGTAAGAGTTATCAGTGTGAATATAATTCAGACAACATAGCTAAACATCACATTTACTTCAACTACAAACTTCCAAGGGACATAATTTTAAGAATTAGATCATAAATAAAAATAAAACCATTGGTATCAATTTACTAAATATTTAAAGCATTTGAAGGAATGGATATTAATCATGCTGTTTTCTAGGTACTCTGGGTAAACATTCATGATTCATGTTTAAAATGTACTTTAGGGGTGCCTGGGTGGCTCAGTAGGTTAAAGCCTCTGCCTTCAGCTCAGATCACGATCCCAGGGTCCTGGGATTGAGCACTGCAATAGGCTCTCTGCTCGGTGGGGAGCCTGCTACTCCCTCTCTCTCTGCCTGTCTCTCTGCCTATTTGTGATCTCCGTCTGTCAAATATATAAATAAAATCTTAAAAAAAAAAAAAAACCTGTACTTTAAGGAGAAAGGAAATTACTAAGAAGTTAAAGGTCAGGAATAAGATATGGTCAATGACATTGAATTGTAATAGTCTATAGCATTTGAAAACAGATATATCTCTATAAAAGTGAGACAGCTAATTTATGTTTGACATCACCAGCATATCAATGAAAATCAAAATTTTAAAAATCACCAAACATCAGTAAGTACCTAAGTATCTAGAACATCATAACACTGAGAAACTCTAACACAAGATCATAGAACAAGAGAACTCAAATAAGCAAAAACCAGGAAAACAGCTATTAGAACCATATTAGAACCAACAGATGCTTTATATGAATATACTTAATCTGAAATTTAAGAGTAGCCAAATAATATCAAAGCATTCTATGATGATAAAAGCTTCAGGTCTCTCATGAGAAGAATCCAGATGGCAACTGATGATAAATCATTTAATTTTTGTGACCATTTTTTCACAAAATAATAACTTTTAAATGGTAACTTCTGAAGGACTAACACTGTATCTGGGTTGAATCGGGTCCACCAATTTGTAAGTCTACAAGTAGAAGGAAATCCATCTCCACAGTTTGAATCTAATAGTTAATGACTGATTAGTCCAATAGAGAATCTTCCTCAGATTCTTACATTAACTTTTCCTCTTTTCATATAACAGAGGTGATCAATGGATAACAAAAATTGCATGGAAAAATCCAAGAAATTAGAGGATATGAGGTATTATTTGCTATAAGATAAGAAAAAAAAGAGAAAGAATTCTATGGAGGAAGACCAAAGGGACAAGGTCAGGGAGACTTCTTGTCTCCCTGGCTGACAATAAGAGCAATGATAGCATCCTCCCAGACCATGGGAAAAGAATAAATGAAAAAGATAAAAAAGACAAGGAGCCAGAAATGTAACACTGGAATCATAACATGAGACATTATCTTGAGTTCCATCAGTTTATATTTTCAAATGTAGAAAATTCACCAGGCAAGTGGATTGGTAGAGATAAAAGAAATACTCTTAAATTCCAAAGATGTTTAAAGCTTAACAAAATTTTGAGAAAATGTGAATCCAGCTAACGTCTTCAATAAATGAATCAACAGAATGTTTCTCCTTTGCAAAGAAACTTACAAACTAAAAAAAGATTTGAAGAGTATTCAAGTCAACAAGAGTCTAGACTCTGTCAACAATCCCCAGATCCCAAAAGAAAATTTTCAGTCTGGCATGTAAGAAGATTGTAAGTCTCCATTTCACCCTAACAACAAGGAAAATCTGAACAACTAAAAAATCAACAACTCAGGGTGCCTGGGTGGCTCAGTGGGTTAAAGCCTCTGCCTTTGGCTCAGGTCATGATCTCAGGGTCCTGGGCTCAAGGCCCGCATCGGGCTCTCTGCTCATCAGGGAGCCTGCTTCCTTTCCTCTCTCTGCCTACCTCTCGGCCTACTTGTGATCTCTGTCTGTCAAATAAATAAATATAATCTTTAAAATATTAACAACTCTTCTTAGATCCATAATAGAACTGAGGTCACAGAGTAAACTACTGTCCCCCAAATTGGAGGTACCTACAGGTAAATACAGAGAATCAAACATTAATAATGGAGAAATGCTTGAGAAGCAACCTCTGTGAGAACCAGTACCAGAGTAGGGAAACCTCAAATGTAATTGACAAATTGCTGGAGGCTCAGTGTATACAACTCAGAGTTAAAAACTCCAGGAGGACCCAGTCATAAAGAGGACCCCATACTTACAAAAGTTTTACCCTCAACTTACCCTGGCAGAAGGAGGAGAAATCTGAGATATGTCAGAAACTCTGTTCTTAACACAGACGAAATTGCAAGAAATTATATAATCAGACCCTAACCTTCTGGGGATTTATTAAAGCCTAAGTGACCCAGGAGAAGGGAAATACCTAATTCCAGACCAGTCTAGCCATCCTCTCCCACCTAAGAGGTGGAGAGAGGAAGAGAATTAAAAATATGTATTGAGTTCACAATGCAAAGATACAGACATGCTGGGGTGCCTGTGTGGCTCAGTTGGTTGAGTGTCTGCCTTTGGCTCAGGTTATGATTCCAGAGTTCTGAGATCAAGCCCCACATTGGGCTCCCTGCTTAGTAGGGAATCTTCTTTTCCCTCTCCCTTGGCCCCTACATCTGTTCCTTCTCTTCCCCTCTCACTTTCTCTCTTTCAAATAAATAAATAAAATCTTGAAAAAAAAAATACAGGCATGCTAAAAACCTGAGAACTTACCATAAGACTGTAGAATGTTTCCTCTTCCCCTACAATTTACTACCACATTACTAAAGGCCTATTTACAGCAGTTTCTTTTACCCAGTACAGCATGTCCCTCTAAATTTATTTAGAAAAAAATTACAGGATATATTAAATGGCAAAACACAAAACAAAAAACACAGTTTGAAAAGATAGAGTAAGCATCCAAACCAGACTCATGTACAGAGATGTTGGAATGATCAAACCAGAAATTTAAAACAACTATGATTGAGATGCTAAGGGCTGTAATAGATAAAGCAAACCAAAGGCAAGAGCAGATGAGCAGTGTAAGCGGAGGGGTGGAAATTCTAAGGAAAAAAAAAAAGAAATGATTAAAAGATAATCTAACGGAAATTAGAAATGCCTTCAACGGGTTTGTTTGTCGACTGGACACAATAAGGAAAGAGTTTTTAAGAATTTTAAGAATTTTTAAGTTTCAAAAAATAAGAAGAATTTTTAAGTTTTAACAGAAACTTCCAAAACTGAAAAGGAAAGAGGAAAAAGGCTAAAAAAAATTTCAGAATAGAATATCCCAGAAGAGTGGGACAGTTGTAAAAAAAATATAACATAAGCAAAATGGTAATACCAGAAAGAAAAACAAATGAATGAACCAAAAACAAGAAATAGTTGAAAGAATAGTGACTGAAAATTTCCTCTGAAATCATGTCAGACACTAAACCACAGATCCAGGAAGCTCAGAGAACACCAAGCGGGAAAAAAATGACAGAAATACCACACGTAGGAGGAGGAGTCAAGATGGCGGAGGAAGAGTCAAGATGGCGGAGAAGTAGCAGGCTGAGACTACTTCAGCTAGCAGGAGATCAGCTAGATAGCTTATCTAAAGATTGCAAACACCTACAAATCCATCGGCAGATCGAAGAGAAGAAGAACAGCAATTCTAGAAACAGAAAAACAACCACTTCTCTGCCAGTCCTACCTTTCAGAAAGTGGTTGTTTTTCTGTT